>NW_027076241.1:0-300000 GCF_963932015.1 Anas acuta | reverse complement strand
TGGGGAGATCACTTGTACCCAAAGCCTTCCTTTGCGGGCACTTTTGGATGGTCCAAAGGGGCTTGCAACGCATTTCCTGGGGCCTGATTTTTCAGTCGTCTCCGATGACAGCTAGGGCTACGTTTAGGTTTGCTCATGAACAGCGAACCCGGAGGGTCCAGTTGCATGTGCGGCTGCGTAAAGGCTCCCCTGGGGAGTTCTCTTGTACCCAAAGCCTTCCTTTGGTGACACTTTTGGATGGTCCAAAGGGGCTTGCAACGTGTTTTCTGGGGCCCGGGTTTTCAGTCTTCTCCCATGCCGGCTAGGGATATATTTAGGGTTGCTCGGAAAAATCGAACCCGGAGGGTCCAGTTGCATGTGGGGCTGCGTAAAGGCTCCCCTGGGGAGTTCACTTGTACCCAAAGCCTTCCTTTGGGGGCACTTTTGGATGGGCGAAAAGGGCTCGGAACGCATTTCCTGGGGCCTGATTTTTCAGTCGTCATCGATACCGGCTAGGGATATGTTTAGGGATGCTCGGAAACAGCGAACCCGGAGGGTCCAGTTGCATGTGGGGCTGCGTAAAGGCTCCCCTGGGGAGTTCACTTGTACCCAAAGCCTTCCTTTGGGGGCACTTTTGGATGGGCGAAAAGGGCTCGCAACGCATTTCCTGGGGCCTGATTTTTCAGTCGTCGTCGATGCCGGCTAGGGCTATGTTTAGGGATGCTCGGAAATAGCGAACCCGGAGGGTCCAGTTGCATGTGGGGCTGTGTAAAGGCTCCCCTGGGGAGTTCACTTGTACCCAAAGCCTTCCTTTGGGGGCACTTTTGGATGAGCGAAAAGGGCTCGAAACGCATTTCCTGGGGCCTGATTTTTCAGTCGTCTTCGATGCCGTCTAGGGTTATGTTTAGGGATGCTCGGAAACAGCGAACCCGGAGGTTCCAGTTGCATGTGGGGCTGCATAAATGCTCCCCTGGGGAGTTCTCTTGTACCCAAAGCCTTCCTTTGGGGGCACATTTGGATGGGCGAAAAGGCCTCGGAACGCATTTCCTGGGGCCTGATTTTTCACTCGTCTCCGATGACGGCTAGGGCTACGTTTAGGTTTCCTCAGGAACAGCGAACCCGGAGGGTCCAGTTGCATGTGGGGCTGCGTAAAGGCTCCCCTGGGGAGTTCACTTGTACCCAAAGCCTTCTTTTGGGGGCACTTTTGGATGGTCCAAAGGGGCTTGCAACGCGTTTTCTGGGGCCCGGGTTTTCAGTCTTCTCCCATGCCGGCTAGTGATATATTTAGGGTTGCTCGGAAAAATCGAACCCGGAGGGTCCAGTTGCATGTGGGGCTGCGTAAAGGCTCCCCTGGGGAGTTCACTTGTACCCAAAGCCTTTCTTTGAGGGCAAATTTGGTGGTCCAAAGGGGCTCGCAACCTATTTCCTGGGGCCTGATTTTTCAGTCGTCTCCGATGACGGCTAGGGCTATGTTTAGGTTTGCTCATGAACAGCGAACCCGGAGGGTCCAGTTGCATGTGGGGCTGCGTAAAGGCTCCCCTGGGGAGTTCACTTGTACCCAAAGCCTTCCTTTGGGGGGACTTTTGGATGGGCGAAAAGGACTCGGAACGCATTTCCTGGGGCTTGATTTTTCACTTGCCTTCGATGCCGGCTAGGGCTATGTTTAGGGATGCTCGGAAACAGCGAACCCGGAGGTTGCAGTTGCATGTGGGGCTGCGTAAAGGCTCCCCTGGGGAGTTCACTTGTACCCAAAGCCTTCCTTTGGTGACACTTTTGGATGGGCGAAAAGGGCTCGCAACGCATTTCCTGGGGCCTCATTTTTCACTTGTCTTCGATGCCGGCTAGGGCTATGTTTAGGGATGCTCGGAAACATCGAACCCGGAGGGTCCAGTTGCATGTGGGGCTGCGTAAAGGCTCCCCTGGGGAGTTCACTTGTACCCAAAGCCTTCCTTTGGGGGCACTTTTGGATGGGCGAAAAGGGCTCGCAACGCATTTCCTGGGGCCTGATTTTTCACTCGTCTCCGATGCCGTCTAGGAATATGTTTAGGGATGCTCGGAAACAGCGAACCCGGAGGGTCCAGTTGCATGTGGGGCTGCGTAAAGGCTCCCCTGGGGAGTTCACTTGTACCCAAAGCCTTCCTTTGGGGGCACTTTTGGATGGTCCAAAGGGGCTTGCAACGCGTTTTCTGGGGCCCGGGTTTTCAGTCTTCTCCCATGCCGGCTAGTGATATATTTAGGGTTGCTCGGAAAAATTGAACCCGGAGGGTCCAGTTGCATGTGGGGCTGCGTAAAGGCTCCCCTGGGGAGTTCACTTGTATCCAAAGCCTTCCTTTGGGGGCACTTTTGGATGGTCCAAAGGGGCTCGCAACGCATTTCCTGGGGCCTTATTTTTCAGTCGTCATCGATGCTGGCTAGGGCTATGTTTAGGGATGCTCGGAAACAGCGAACCCGGAGGGTCCAGTTGCATGTGGGGCTGCGTAAAGGCTCCCCTGGGGAGTTCACTTGTACCCAAAGCCTTCCTTTGGGGGCACTTTTGGATGGGCGAAAAGGGCTCGTAATGCATTTCCTGGGGCCTGATTTTTCAGTCGTCATCGATGCCTGCTAGGGTTATGTTTAGGGATGCTCGGAAACAGCGAACCCGAAGGGTCCAATTGCATGTGGGGCTGCGTAAAGGCTCCCCTGGGGAGATCACTTGTACCCAAAGCCTTTCTTTGGGGGCACTTTTGGTGGTCCAAAGGGGCTCGCAACGCATTTCCTGGGGCCTGATTTTTCAGTCGTCTCCGATGACGGCTAGGGCTACGTTTAGGTTTGCTCAGGAACAGCGAACCCGGAGGGTCCAGTTGCATGTGGGGCTGCGTAAAGGCTCCCCTGGGGAGTTCTCTTGTACCCAAAGTCTTCCTTTGGGGGCACATTTGGATGGGCGAAAAGGCCTCGGAACGCATTTCCTGGGGCCTGATTTTTCAGTCGTCTCCGATGACGGCTAGGGCTACGTTTATGTTTGCTCATGAACAGCGAACTCGGAGGGTCCAGTTGCATGTGGGGCTGCGTAAAGTCTCCCCTGGGGAGATCACTTGTACCCAAAGCCTTCCTTTGGGGGCACTTTTGGATGGTCCAAAGGGGCTCGCAACGCATTTCCTGGAGCCTGATTTTTCACTCGTCTCCGATGACGGCTAGGGCTATGTTTAGGTTTGCTTAGGAACAGCGAACCCGGAGGGTCCAGTTGCATGTGGGCTGCTTTTAGCCTCCCCTGGGGAGTTCACTTGTACCCAAAGCCTTCCTTTGGTGACACTTTTGGATGGTCCAAAGGGGCTTGCAACGCGTTTTCTGGGGCCCGGGTTTTCAGTCTTCTCCCATGCCGGCTAGTGATATATTTAGGGTTGCTCGGAAAAATTGAACCCGGAGGGTCCAGTTGCATGTGGGGCTGCGTAAAGGCTCCCCTGGGGAGTTCACTTGTATCCAAAGCCTTCCTTTGGGGGCACTTTTGGATGGTCCAAAGGGGCTCGCAACGCATTTCCTGGGGCCTGATTTTTCAGTCGTCATCGATGCCGGCTAGGGCTATGTTTAGGGATGCTCGGAAACAGCGAACCCGGAGGGTCCAGTTGCATGTGGGGCTGCGTAAAGGCTCCCCTGGGGAGTTCACTTGTACACAAAGCCTTCCTTTGGGGGCACTTTTGGATGGGCGAAAAGGGCTCGCAACGCATTTCCTGGGGCCTGATTTTTCACTCGTCTTCGATGCCGGCAAGGGCTATGTTTAGGGATGCTCGGAAACAGGGAACCCGGAGGGTACAGTTGCATGTGGGGCTGCGTAAAGGCTCCCCTGGGGAGTTCTCTTGTACCCAAAGTCTTCCTTTGCGGGCACTTTTGGATGGGCGAAAAGGCCTCGGAACCCATTTCCTGGGGCCTGATTTTTCAGTCGTCTCCGATGACGGCTAGGGCTACGTTTAGGTTTGCTCAGGAACAGCGAACCCGGAGGGTCCATTTGCATTTGGGGCTGCGTAAAGGCTCCCCTGGGGAGTTCACTTGTACCCAAAGCCTTCCTTTGGTGACACTTTTGGATGGTCCAAAGGGGCTTGCAACGCGTTTTCTGGGGCCCGGGTTTTCAATCTTCTCAAATGCCGGCTAGTGATATATTTAGGGTTGCTCGGAAAAATCGAACCCGGAGAGTCCAGTTGCATGTGGGGCTGCGTAAAGGCTCCCCTGTTGAGTTCACTTGTATCCAAAGCCTTCCTTTGGGGGCACTTTTGGATGGTCCAAAGGGGCTCGCAACGCATTTCCTGGGGCCTGATTTTTCACTCGTCTCCGATGACGGCTAGGGCTATGTTTAGGTTTGCTTAGGAACAGCGAACCCGGAGGGTCCAGTTGCATGTGGGCTGCTTTTAGCCTCCCCTGGGGAGTTCACTTGTACCCAAAGCCTTCCTTTGGTGACACTTTTGGATGGTCCAAAGGGGCTTGCAACGCGTTTTCTGGGGCCCGGGTTTTCAGTCTTCTCCCATGCCGGCTAGTGATATATTTAGGGTTGCTCGGAAAAATCGAACCCGGAGGGTCCAGTTGCATGTGGGGCTGCGTAAAGGCTCCCCTGGGGAGATCACTTGTACCCAAAGCCTTCCTTTGCGGGCACTTTTGGATGGTCCAAAGGGGCTTGCAACGCATTTCCTGCGGCCTGATTTTTCAGTCGTCTCCGATGACGGCTAGGGCTACGTTTAGGTTTGCTCAGGAACAGGGAACCCCGAGGGTCCAGTTGCATGTGGGGCTGCGTAAAGGCTCCCCTGGGGAGTTCTCTTGTACCCAAAGTCTTCCTTTGGGGGCACATTTGGATGGGTGAAAAGGGCTCGCAATGCATTTCATGGGGCCTGATTTTTCACTCGTCTCCGATGACGGCTAGGGCTACGTTTAGGTTTGCTCAGGAACAGCGAACCCGGAGGGTCCAGTTGCATGTGGGGCTGCGTAAAGGCTCCCCTGGGGAGATCACTTGTACCCAAAGCCTTCCTTTGCGGGCACTTTTGGATGGTCCAAAGGGGCTTGCAACGCATTTCCTGGGGCCTGATTTTTCAGTCGTCATCGATGCCGGCTAGGGCTATGTTTATGGATGCTCGAAAACAGCGAACCCGGAGGGTCCAGTTGCATGTGGGGCTGCGTAAAGGCTCCCCTGGGGAGTTCACTTGTATCCAAAGCCTTCCTTTGGGGGCACTTTTGGATGGGCAAAAAGGGCTCGCAACGCATTTCCTGGGGCCTGATTTTTCACTTGTCTTCGATGCCGGCTAGGGCTATATTTAGGGATGCTCGGAAACAGCGAACCCGGAGGGTCCAGTTGCATGTGGGGCTGCGTAAAGGCTCCCCTGGGGAGTTCACTTGTACCCAAAGCTTTCCTTTGGGGGCACTTTTGGATGAGCGAAAAGGGCTCGCAACGCATTTCCTGGAGCCTGATTTTTCACTCGTCTCCGAAGACGGCTAGGGCTACGTTTAGGTTTGTTCAGGAACAGCGAACACGGAGGGTCCAGTTGCATGTGGGGCTGCGTAAAGGCTCCCCTGGGGAGATCACTTGTACCCAAAGCCTTCCTTTGCGGGCACTTTTGGATGGTCCAAAGGGGCTTGCAACGCATTTCCTGGGGCCTGATTTTTCAGTCGTCTCCGATGCCGGCTAGGGCTACGTTTAGGTTTCCTCATGAACAGCGAACCCGGAGGTTGCAGTTGCATGTGGGGCTGCGTAAAGGCTCCCCTGGGGAGTTCACTTGTACCCAAAGCCTTCCTTTGGTGATACTTTTGGATGGTCCAAAGGGCCTTGCAACGCGTTTTCTGGGGCCCGGGTTTTCAGTCTTCTCCCATGCCGGCTAGAGCTACGTTTAGGTTTGCTCGGAAAAATCGAACCCGAAGGGTCCAGTTGCATGTGGGGCTGCGTAAAGGCTCCCCTGGGGAGTTCTCTTGTACCCAAAGCCTTCCTTTGGGGGCACTTTTGGATGGGCGAAAAGGGCTCGCAACGCATTTCCTGGGACCTGATTTTTCAGTCGTTTTCGATGCCGGCTAGGGCTATGTTTAGGGATGCTCGGAAACAGCGAACCCGGAGGGTCCAGTTGCATGTGGGGCTCCGTTAAGGCTCCCCTGGGGAGTTCTCTTATACCCAAAGTCTTCCTTTGGGGGCACATTTGGAAGGGCGAAAAGGGCTTGCAACGCATTTCCTGGGGCCTGATTTTTCACTCGTCTCTGATGATGGCTAGGGCTACGTTTAGGCTTGCTCAGGAACAGCGAACCCCGAGGGTCCAGTTGCATGTGGGGCTGCGTAAAGGCTCCCCTGGGGAGTTCACTTGTACCCAAAGCCTTCCTTTTGGGGCACTTTTGGATGGGCGAAAAGTGCTCGGAACGCATTTCCTGGGGCCTGATTTTTCAGTTGTCTCCGATGACGGCTAGGGCTACGTTTAGGTTTGCTCATGAACAATGAACCCGGAGGGTCCAGTTGCATGTGGGGCTGCGTAAAGGCTCCCCTGGGGAGTTCTCTTGTACCCAAAGTCTTCCTTTGGGGGCACTTTTGGATGGGCCAAAAGGGCTCGTAACGCATTTCCTGGGGCCTGATTTTTCACACGTCTCCGATGACGGCTAGGGCTACGTTTAGGTTTGCTCAGGAACAGCGGACCCGGAGGGTGCAGTTGCATGTGGGGCTGCGTAAAGGCTCCCCTGGGGAGTTCACTTGTATCCAAAGCCTTCCTTTGGGGGCACTTTTGGATGGTCCGAAGGGGCTCGCAACGCATTTCCTGGGGCCTGATTTTTCAGTCGTCATCGATGCCGGCTAGGGCTATGTTTAGGGATGCTCGGAAACAGCGACCCCGGAGGGTCCAGTTGCATGTGGGGCTGCGTAAAGGCTCCCCTGGGGAGTTCACTTGTACCCAAAGCCTTCCTTTGGTGATACTTTTGGATGGTCCTAACGGGCTCGCAACGCATTTCCTGGGGCCTGATTTTTCAGTCGTCATCGATGCCGGCTAGGGCTACGTTTAGGTTTGCTCAGGAACAGCGAACCCGGAGGTTGCAGTTGCATGTGGGGCTGCGTAAAGGCTCCCCTGGGGAGTTCTCTGGTACCCAAAGCCTTCCTTTGGGGGCACTTCTGGATGGGTGAATGGGGCTTGAAACGCTTTTTCTGTGGCCCGAGTTTTCAGTTTTCTGCCATGCTGGCTAGTGTTATATTTAGGGTTGCTTGTAAACAGCGAACACGGGGGGTCCAGTTGCGTATGGGCCTGCATAAAGGCTCCCCTGGGGAGTTCAGTTGTACCCAAAGCCTTCCTTTGGGGGCACTTCTGGATGGGTGAATGGGGCTTGAAACGCATTTTCTGGAGCCCGAATTTTCAGTCTTCTGCCATGGTGGCAAGGGGTATATTTAGGGTTGCTCGTAAACAGTGAACAAGGAGGGTCCAGTTGCATGTGGGGCTGCATAAAGGCTCCCCTGGGGAGTTCAGTTGTACCCAAAGCCTTCCTCTGGGGGCACTTTTGGATGGGCGACTTAGGCTATTAACGCATTTTCTGGGGCCCGAATTTTCAGTCTTCTGTTATGGTGGCTAGGGGTATATTTAGGGTTGCTTGTAAACAGCGAACACGGGGGGTCCAGTTGCATGTGGGGCTGCATAAAGGCTCCCCTGGGGAGTTCAGATGTACCCAAAGCCTTCCTTTGGGGGCACTTCTGGATGATCGAATGGGGCTCGTAACACATTTTCTGTGGCCCGAGCTTTCAGTCGACTGACAGGCGTGCTAGGGCTATATTTAGGGTTGCTGTGAAAGAGTGAACCCGGAGGGTCCAGTTGCATGTGGGGCTGCATAAAGGCTCCCCTGGGGAGTTCAGTTGTACCCAAAGCCTTCCTTTGGGGGCACTTCTGGATGGGTGAATGGGGCTTGAAACGCATTTTCTGGAGCCCGAGTTTTCAGTCTTCTGCCATGGTGGCTAGGGGTATATTTAGGGTTGCTCGTAAACAGTGAACAAGGAGGGTCCAGTTGCATGTGGGGCTGCGTAAAGGCTCCCCTGGGGAGTTCAGTTGTACCCAAAGCCTTCCTTTGGGGGCACTTCTGGATGGGCGAATTAGGCTTTTAACGCATTTTCTGGGGCCCGAATTTTCAGTCGACTGCCAGGCGGGCCAGGGCTATATTTAGGGTTGCTGTGAAAGAGTGAACCCGGAGGGTCCAGTTGCATGTGGGGCTGCATAAAGGCTCCCCTGGGGAGTTCAGTTGTACCCAAAGCCTTCCTTTGGGGGCACTTCTGGATGGGTGAATGGGGCTTGAAACGCATTTTCTGGAGCCCGAGTTTTCAGTCTTCTGCCATGGTGGCTAGGGGTATATTTAGGGTTGCTCGTAAACAGTGAACAAGGAGGGTCCAGTTGCATGTGGGGTTGCGTAAAGGCTCCCCTGGGGAGTTCAGTTGTACCCAAAGCCTTCCTCTGGGGGCACTTTTGGATGGGCGAATTAGGCTTTTAACGCATTTTCTGGGGCCCGAGTTTTCAGTCGACTGCCAGGCGGGCCAGGGTTATATTTAGGGTTGCTGTGAAAGAGCGAATACGGAGGGTCCAGTTGCATGTGGGGCTGCGTTAAGGCTACCCTGGGGAGTCCAGTTGTACCCAAAGCCTTCCTTTGGGGGCACTTTTGGATGGTCCAAGGGGAATCGCAATGCGTTTTCTGAGGCCCTCTTTTTCAGTCCTCCCATTGCGCCGAGGGATATATTTATGCTTGCGGTGAAAGAGTGAACCCGGAGGGTCCAGTTGCATGTGGGGCTGCATAAAGGCTCCCCTGGGGAGTTCACTTGTACCCAAAGCCTTCCTTTGGGGGCACTTCTGGATGGGTGAATGGGGCTTGAAACGCATTTTCTGGAGCCCGAGTTTTCAGTCTTCTGCAATGGTGGCTAGGGGTATATTTAGGGTTGCTCGTAAACAGTGAACAAGGAGGGTCCAGTTGCATGTGGGGCTGCGTAAAGGCTCCCCTGGGGAGTTCAGTTGTACCCAAAGCCTTCCTTTGGGGGCACTTTTGGATGGGCGAATTAGGCTTTTAACGCATTTTCTGGGGCCCGAGTTTTCAGTCGACTGCCAGGCGGGCCAGGGCTATATTTAGGGTTGCTGTGAAAGAGCGAATACGGAGGGTCCAGTTGCATGTGGGGCTGCGTTAAGGCTCCCCTGGGGAGTTCAGTTGTACCCAAAGCCTTCCTCTGGGGGCACTTTTGGATGGGAGAAAGGGGCTTTTAACGCATTTTCTGGGGCCCGAGTTTTCAGTCGACTGCCAGGCAAGCCAGGGCTGTATTTAGGGTTGCTGTGAAAGAGTGAACCCGGAGGGTCCAGTTGCATGTGGGGCTGCATAAAGGCTCCCCTGGGGAGTTCAGTTGTACCCAAAGCCTTCCTCTGGGGGCACTTTTGGATGGGCGAATTAGGCTTTTAATTCATTTTCTGGGGCCCGAGTTTTCAGTCGACTGCCAGGCGGGCCAGGGTTATATTTAGGGTTGCTGTGAAAGAGCGAAAACGGAGGGTCCAGTTGCATGTGGGGCTGCGTTAAGGCTCCCCTGGGGAGTCCAGTTGTACCCAAAGCCTTCCTTTGGGGGCACTTTTGGATGGTCCAAGGGGAATCGCAATGCGTTTTCTGAGGCCCGCTTTTTCAGTCTTCTCCCATTGCGCCGAGGGCTATATTTAGGCTTGCGGTGAAAGAGTGAACCCGGAGGGTCCAGTTGCATGTGGGGCTGCATAAAGGCTCCCCTGGGGAGTTCAGTTGTACCCAAAGCCTTCCTCTGGGGGCACTTTTGGATGGGCGAATTAGGCTTTTAATTCATTTTCTGGGGCCCGAGTTTTCAGTCGACTGCCAGGCGGGCCAGGGTTATATTTAGGGTTGCTGTGAAAGAGCGAATACGGAGGGTCCAGTTGCATGTGGGGCTGCGTTAAGGCTACCCTGGGGAGTCCAGTTGTACCCAAAGCCTTCCTTTGGGGGCACTTTTGGATGGTCCAAGGGGAATCGCAATGCGTTTTCTGAGGCCCGCTTTTTCAGTCTTCTCCCATTGCGCCGAGGGCTATATTTAGGCTTGCGGTGAAAGAGTGAACCCGGAGGGTCCAGTTGCATGTGGGGCTGCATAAAGGCTCCCCTGGGGAGTTCACTTGTACCCAAAGCCTTCCTCTGGGGGCACTTTTGGATGGGCGAAAGGGGCTTTTAACGCATCTTCTTGGGCCCGAGTTTTCAGTCGACTGCCAGGCGGGCCAGGGTTATATTTAGGGTTGCTGTGAAAGAGCGAAGACGGAGGGTCCAGTTGCATGTGGGGCTGCGTTAAGGCTCCCCTGGGGAGTCCAGTTGTACCCAAAGCCTTCCTTTGGGGGCACTTTTGGATGGTCCAAGGGGAATCGCAATGCGTTTTCTGAGGCCCGCTTTTTCAGTCTTCTCCCATTGCGCCGAGGGCTATATTTAGGCTTGCGGTGAAAGAGTGAACCCGGAGGGTCCAGTTGCATGTGGGGCTGCATAAAGGCTCCCCTGGGGAGTTCACTTGTACCCAAAGCCTTCCTCTGGGGGCACTTTTGGATGGGCGAAAGGGGCTTTTAACGCATTTTCTGGGGCCTGAGTTTTCAGTCGACTGCCAGGCGGGCCAGGGCTATATTTAGGGTTGCTGTAAAGAGCGAACACGGAAGGTCGAGTTGCATGTGGGGCTGCGTAAAGGCTCCCCTGGGGAGTTCAGTTGTACCCAAAGCCTTCCTCTGGGGGCACTTTTGGATGGGCGAATTAGGCTTTTAATTCATTTTCTGGGGCCCGAGTTTTCAGTCGACTGCCAGGCGGGCCAGGGCTATATTTAGGGTTGCTGTGAAAGAGCGAATACGGAGGGTCCAGTTGCATGTGGGGCTGCATAAAGGCTCCCCTGGGGAGTTCAGTTGTACCCAAAGCCTTCCTTTGGGGGCACTTTTGGATGGTCCAAGGGGAATCGCAATGCGTTTTCTGAGGCCCGCTTTTTCAGTCTTCTCCCATTGCGCCGAGGGCTATATTTAGGCTTGCGGTGAAAGAGTGAACCCGGAGGGTCCAGTTGCATGTGGGGCTGCATAAAGGCTCCCCTGGGGAGTTCACTTGTACCCAAAGCCTTCCTTTGGGGGCACTTCTGGATGGGTGAATGGGGCTTGAAACGCATTTTCTGGAGCCCGAGTTTTCAGACTTCTGCCATGGTGGCTAGGGGTATATTTAGGGTTGCTCGTAAACAGTGAACAAGGAGGGTCCAGTTGCATGTGGGGCTGCATAAAGGCTCCCCTGGGGAGTTCAGTTGTACCCAAAGCCTTCCTCTGGGGGCACTTATGGATGGGCGAATTAGGCTTTTAACGCATTTTCTGGGGCCCGAATTTTCAGTCTTCTGCCATGGTGGCTAGGGGTATATTTAGGGTTGCTTGTAAACAGTGAACAAGGAGGGTCCAGTTGCATGTGGGGCTGCATAAAGGCTCCCCTGGGGAGTTCAGTTGTACCCAAAGCCTTCCTTTGGGGGCACTTCTGGATGGGTGAATGGGGCTTGAAACGCATTTCATGGAGCCGGAGTTTTCAGTTTTCTGCCATGGTGGCTAGGGGTATATTTAGGGTTGCTCGTAAACAGTAAACAAGGAGGGTCCAGTTGCATGTGGGGCTGCATAAAGGCTCCCCTGGGGAGTTCACTTGTACCCAAAGCCTTCCTTTGGGGGCACTTTTGGATGGTCCGAAGGGGCTCGCAACGCATTTCCTGGGGACTGATTTTTCACTTGTCTTCGATGCCGGCTAGGGCTATGTTTAGGGATGCTCGGAAACAGCGAACCCGAAGGGTCCAGTTGCATGTGGGGCTGCGTAAAGGCTCCCCTGGGGAGTTCACTTGTACCCAAAGTCTTCCTTTGGGGGCACATTTGGATGGGCGAAAAGGGCTCGCAACGCATTTCCTGGGGCCTGATTTTTCACTCGTCTCCGAAGACGGCTAGGGCTACGTTTAGGTTTGTTCAGGAACAGCGAACCCGGAGGGTCCAGTTGCATGTGGGGCTGCGTAAAGGCTCCCCTGGGGAGATCACTTGTACCCAAAGCCTTCCTTTGGGGGCACTTTTGGATGGTCCAATGGGGCTTGCAACGCATTTCCTAGGGCCTGATTTTTCACTCGTCTCCGATGCCGGCTAGGGCTACGTTTAGGTTTGCTCATGAACAGCGAACCCGGAGGTTTCAGTTGCATGTGGGGCTGCGTAAAGACTCCCCTGGGGAGTTCTCTTGTACCCAAAGCCTTCCTTTGGTGACACTTTTGGATGGTCCAAAGGGGCTTGCAACGCGTTTTCTGGGGCCCGGGTTTTCAGTCTTCTCCCATGCCGGCTAGGGATATATTTAGGGTTGTTCGGAAAAATCGAACCCGAAGGGTCCAGTTGCATGTGGGGCTGCGTAAAGGCTCCCCTGGGGAGTTCACTTGTACCCAAAGCCTTCCTTTGGGGGCACTTTTGGATGGGCGAAAAGGGCTCGCAACACATTTCCTTGGACCTGATTTTTCAGTCGTTTTCGATGCCGGCTAGGACTATGTTTAGGGATGCTCGGAAACAGCGAACCCGGAGGGTCCAGTTACATGTGGGGCTGCGTAAAGGCTCCCCTGGGGAGTTCACTTGTACGCAAAGCCTTCCTTTGGGGGCACTTTTGGATGGGCGAAAAGGGCTCGTAACGCATTCCTGGGGACTGATTTTTCAGTCGTCTTCGATGCCGTCTAGGAATATGTTTAGGGATGCTCGGAGACAGCGAACCCGGAGGGTCCAGTTGCATGTGGGGCTGCGTAAAGGCTCCCCTGGGGAGATCACTTGTACCCAAAGCCTTCCTTTGGGGGCACTTTTGGATGGGCGAAAGGGGCTCGCAACGCATTTCCTGGGGCCTGATTTTTCACTTGTCTCCGATGCCGGCTAGGGCTATGTTTCAGGATGTTCGGAAACAGCGAACCCGGAGGGTCCAGTTGCATGTGGGGCTGCGTAAAGGCTCCCCTGGGGAGTTCACTTGTACCCAAAGCCTTCCTTTGGGGGCACTTTTGGATGGGCGAAAAGGGCTTGCAACGCATTTCCTAGGGCCTGATTTTTCAGTCGTCTCCGATGACGGCTAGGGCTACGTTTAGGTTTGCTCATGAACAGCGAACCCGGAGGGTCCATTTGCATTTGGGGATGCGTAAAGACTCCCCTGGGGAGTTCACTTGTACCCAAAGCCTTCCTTTGGTGACACTTTTGGATGGTCCAAAGGGGCTTGCAACGCGTTTTCTGGGGCCCGGGTTTTCAGTCTTCTGCCATGCCGGCTAGTGATATATTTAGGGTTGCTCGGAAAAATCGAACCCGGAGGGTCCAGTTGCATGTGGGGCTGCGTAAAGGCTCCCCTGTTGAGTTCACTTGTATCCAAAGCCTTCCTTTGGGGGCACTTTTGGATGGTCCAAAGGGGCTCGCAACGCATTTCCTGGGGCCTGATTTTTCACTCGTCTCCGATGACGGCTAGGGCTACGTTTAGGTTTGCTCAGGAACAGCGAACCCGGAGGGTCCAGTTGCATGTGGGGCTGCATAAAGGCTCCCCTGGGGAGTTCACTTGTATCCAAAGCCTTCCTTTGGGGGCACTTTTGGATGGTCCAAAGGGGCTCGCAACGCATTTCCTGGGGCCTGATTTTTCACCTGTCTCCGATGCCGGCTAGGGCTATGTTTAGGTTTGCTTAGGAACAGCGAACCCGGAGGGTCCAGTTGCATGTGGGGCTGCGTAAAGGCTCCCCTGGGGAGTTCACTTGTACCCAAAGCCTTCCTTTGGGGGCACTTTTGGATGGGCAAAAAGGGCTCGCAACGCATTTCCTGGGGCCTGATTTTTCACTCGTCTCCGATGCCGTCTAGGACTATGTTTAGGGATGCTCGGAAACAGCGAACCCGGAGGGTCCAGTTGCATGTGGGCTGCGTAAAGCCTCCCCTGGGGAGTTCTCTTGTACCCAAAGCCTTCCTTTGGTGACACTTTTGGATGGTCCAAAGGGGCTTGCAACACGTTTTCTGGGGCCCGGGTTTTCAGTCTTCTCCCATGCGGGCTAGTGATATATTTAGGGTTGCTCGGAAAAATCGAACCCGGAGGGTCCAGTTGCATGTGGGGCTGCGTAAAGGCTCCCCTGGGGAGTTCACTTGTACCCAAAGCCTTCCTTTGGGGGCACTTTTGTATGGACGAAAAGGGCTCGCAACGCATTTCCTGGGGCCTGATTTTTCATTCGTCATCGATGCCGGCTAGGGCTATGTTTACGGATGCTCGGAAAAGGCGAACCCGGAGGGTCCAGTTGCATGTGGGGCTGCGTAAAGGCTCCCCTGGGGAGTTCACTTGTACCCAAAGCCTTTCTTTGGAGGCACTTTTGGATGGGCAAAAAGGGCTCGCAACGCATTTCCTGGGCCTTGATTTTTCAGTCGTCTTCTATGCCGGCTAGGTCTATGTTTAGGGATGCTCGGAAACAGCGAACCCGGAGGGTCCAGTTGCATGTGGGGCTGCGTAAAGGCTCCCCTGGGGAGTTCACTTGTACCCAAAGCCTTCCTTTGGTGATACTTTTGGATGGTCCAAAGGGGCTTGCAACGCGTTTTCTGGGGCCCGGGTTTTCAGTCTTCTCCCATGCCGGCTAGTGATATATTTAAGTTTGCTCGGAAAAATCGAACCCGGAGGGTCCAGTTGCATGTGGGCCTGCGTAAAGGCTCCCCTGGGGAGTTCACTTGTACCCAAAGCCTTCCTCTGGGGGCACTTTTGGATGGACGAAAAGGGCTCGCAACGCATTTCCTGGGGTCTGATTTTTCATTCGTCTTCAATGCCGTCTAGGGCTATGTTTAGGGTTGCTGTGAAAGAGTGAACCCGGAGGGTCCAGTTGCATGTGGGGCTGCGTAAAGGCTCCCCTGGGGAGTTCTCTTGTACCCAAAGTCTTCCCTTGGGGGCACATTTGGATGGGCGAAAAGGGCTTGCAACGAATTTCCTGGGGCCTTATTTTTCAGTCGTCTCTGATGACGGCTAGGGCTACGTTTAGGTTTGCTCAGGAACAGCGAACCCGGAGGGTCCAGTTGCATGTGGGGCTGCATAAAGGCTCCCCTGGGGAGTTCACTTGTACCCAAAGCCTTCCTCTGTGGGCACTTTTGGATGGTCCGAAGGGGCTCGCAACGCATTTCCTGGGTCCTGATTTTTCACTTGTCTTCGATGCCGGCTAGGGCTATGTTTAGGGATGCTCGGAAACAGCGAACCCGGAGGGTCCAGTTGCAT
Source organism: Anas acuta (assembly GCF_963932015.1). Classification (NCBI taxonomy): domain Eukaryota; kingdom Metazoa; phylum Chordata; class Aves; order Anseriformes; family Anatidae; genus Anas; species Anas acuta. The sequence continues at coordinate 284,832 of NW_027076241.1, read as the reverse complement.
GTGGGGCTGCGTAAAGGCTCCCCTGGGGAGTTCACTTGTACCCAAAGTCTTCCTTTGGGGGCACATTTGGATGGGCGAAAAGGGCTCGCAACGCATTTCCTGTGGCCTGATTTTTCACTCGTCTCCGAAGACGGCTAGGGCTACGTTTAGGTTTGTTCAGGAACAGCGAACCCGGAGGGTCCAGTTGCATGTGGGGCTGCGTAAAGGCTCCCCTGGGGAGATCACTTGTACCCAAAGCCTTCCTTTGCGGGCACTTTTGGATGGTCCAAAGGGGCTTGCAACGCATTTCCTGGGGCCTGATTTTTCAGTCGTCTCCGATGCCGGCTAGGGCTACGTTTAGGTTTGCTCATGAACAGCGAACCCGGAGGTTTCAGTTGCATGTGGGGCTGCGTAAAGACTCCCCTGGGGAGTTCTCTTGTACCCAAAGCCTTCCTTTGGTGACACTTTTGGATGGTCCAAAGGGGCTTGCAACGCGTTTTCTGGGGCCCGGGTTTTCAGTCTTCTCCCATGCCGGCTAGGGATATATTTAGGGTTGCTCGGAAAAATCGAACCCGAAGGGTCCAGTTGCATGTGGGGCTGCGTAAAGGCTCCCCTGGGGAGTTCACTTGTACCCAAAGCCTTCCTTTGGGGGCACTTTTGGATGGGCGAAAAGGGCTCGCAACACATTTCCTTGGACCTGATTTTTCAGTCGTTTTCGATGCCGGCTAGGACTATGTTTAGGGATGCTCGGAAACAGCGAACCCGGAGGGTCCAGTTACATGTGGGGCTGCGTAAAGGCTCCCCTGGGGAGTTCACTTGTACCCAAAGCCTTCCTTTGGGGGCACTTTTGGATGGGCGAAAAGGGCTCGTAACGCATTCCTGGGGACTGATTTTTCAGTCGACTTCGATGCCGTCTAGGAATATGTTTAGGGATGCTCGGAGACAGCGAACCCGGAGGGTCCAGTTGCATGTGGGGCTGCGTAAAGGCTCCCCTGGGGAGTTCACTTGTACCCAAAGCCTTCCTTTGGGGGCACTTTTGGATGGGCGAAAAGGGCTCGCAACGCATTTCCTGGGGCCTGATTTTTCACTTGTCTCCGATGCCGGCTAGGGCTATGTTTCGGGATGCTCGGAAACAGCGAACCCGGAGGGTCCAGTTGCATGTGGGGCTGCGTAAAGGCTCCCCTGGGGAGTTCACTTGTACCCAAAGCCTTCCTTTGGGGGCACTTTTGGATGGGCGAAAAGGGCTTGCAACGCATTTCCTAGGGCCTGATTTTTCAGTCGTCTCCGATGACGGCTAGGGCTACGTTTAGGTTTGCTCATGAACAGCGAACCCGGAGGGTCCATTTGCATTTGGGGCTGCGTAAAGACTCCCCTGGGGAGTTCACTTGTACCCAAAGCCTTCCTTTGGTGACACTTTTGGATGGTCCAAAGGGGCTTGCAACGCGTTTTCTGGGGCCCGGGTTTTCAGTCTTCTGCCATGCCGGCTAGGGCTATGTTTAGGGATGCTCGGAAACAGCGAACCCGGAGGGTCCAGTTGCATGTGGGGCTGCGTAAAGGCTCCCCTGGGGAGTTCACTTGTATCCAAAGCCTTCCTTTGGGGGCACTTTTGGATGGTCCAAAGGGGCTCGCAACGCATTTCCTGGGGCCTGATTTTTCAGTCGTCATCGATGCCGGCTAGGGCTATGTTTAGGGATGCTCGGAAACAGCGAACCCGGAGGGTCCAGTTGCATGTGGGGCTGCGTAAATGCTCCCCTGGGGAGTTCACTTGTACCCAAAGCCTTCCTTTGGGGGCACTTTTGTATGGACGAAAAGGGCTCGCAACACATTTCCTGGGGCCTGATTTTTCATTCGTCATCGATGCCGGCTAGGGATATGTTTAGGGATGCTCGGAAAAGGCGAACCCGGAGGGTCCAGTTGCATGTGGGGCTGCGTAAAGGCTCCCCTGGGGAGTTCACTTGTACCCAAAGCCTTTCTTTGGAGGCACTTTTGGATGGGCAAAAAGGGCTCGCAACGCATTTCCTGGGCCGTGATTTTTCAGTCGTCTTCTATGCCGGCTAGGGCTATGTTTAGGGATGCTCGGAAACAGCGAACCCGGAGGGTCCAGTTGCATGTGGGGCTGCGTAAAGGCTCCCCTGGGGAGTTCACTTGTACCCAAAGCCTTCCTTTGGTGATACTTTTGGATGGTCCAAAGGGGCTTGCAACTCGTTTTCTGGGGCCCGGGTTTTCAGTCTTCTCCCATGCCGTCTACTGATATATTTAAGTTTGCTCGGAAAAATCGAACCCGGAGGGTCCAGTTGCATGTGGGCCTGCGTAAAGGCTCCCCTGGGGAGTTCACTTGTACCCAAAGCCTTCCTCTGGGGGCACTTTTGGATGGACGAAAAGGGCTCGCAACGCATTTCCTGGGGTCTGATTTTTCATTCGTCTTCAATGCCGTCTAGGGCTATGTTTAGGGTTGCTGTGAAAGAGTGAACCCGGAGGGTCCAGTTGCATGTGGGGCTGCATAAAGGCTCCCCTGGGGAGTTCTCTTGTACCCAAAGTCTTCCTTTGGGGGCACATTTGGATGGGCGAAAAGGGCTTGCAACGAATTTCCTGGGGCCTTATTTTTCAGTCATCTCTGATGACGGCTAGGGCTACGTTTAGGTTTGCTCAGGAACAGCGAACCCGGAGGGTCCAGTTGCATGTGGGGCTGCGTAAAGGCTCCCCTGGGGAGTTCACTTGTACCCAAAGCCTTCCTTTGGGGGCACTTTTGGATGGTCCAAAGGGGCTCGCAACGCATTTCCTGGGGCCTGATTTTTCACTCGTCTCCGATGACGGCTAGGGCTACGTTTAGGTTTGCTCAGGAACAGCGAACCCGGAGGGTCCAGTTGCATGTGGGGCTGCGTAAAGGCTCCCCTGGGGAGTTCAGTTGTACCAAAAGCCTTCCTTTGGGGGCACTTTTGGATGGGCAAAAAGGGCTCGCAACGCATTTCCTGGGGCCTGATTTTTCACTCGTCTCCGATGCCGTCTAGGACTATGTTTAGGGATGCTCGGAGACAGCGAACCCGGAGGGTCCAGTTGCATGTGGGCTGCGTAAAGCCTCCCCTGGGGAGTTCACTTGTACCCAAAGCCTTCCTTTGGTGACACTTTTGGATGGTCCAAAGGGGCTTGCAACGCGTTTTCTGGGGCCCGGGTTTTCATTCTTCTCCCATGCGGGCTAGTGATATATTTAGGGTTGCTCGGAAAAATCGAACCCGGAGGGTCCAGTTGCATGTGGGGCTGCGTAAAGGCTCCCCTGGGGAGTTCACTTGTATCCAAAGCCTTCCTTTGGGGGCACTTTTGGATGGGCAAAAAGGGCTCGCAACGCATTTCCTGGGGCCTGATTTTTCAGTCGTCATCGATGCCGGCTAGGGCTATGTTTAGGGATGCTCGGAAACAGCGAACCCGGAGGGTCCAGTTGCATGTGGGGCTGCGTAAATGCTCCCCTGGGGAGTTCACTTGTACCCAAAGCCTTCCTTTGGGGGCACTTTTGTATGGACGAAAAGGGCTCGCAACGCATTTCCTGGGGCCTGATTTTTCAGTCGTCATCGATGCCGGCTAGGGCTATGTTTAGGGATGCTCGGAAAAGGCGAACCCGGAGGGTCCAGTTGCATGTGGGGCTGCGTAAAGGCTCCCCTGGGGAGTTCACTTGTACCCAAAGCCTTTCTTTGGAGGCACTTTTGGATGGGCGAAAAGGGCTCGCAACGCATTTCCTGGGGCCTGATTTTTCAGTCGTCTTCTATGCCGGCTAGGGCTATGTTTAGGGATGCTCGGAAACAGCGAACCCGGAGGGTCCAGTTGCATGTGGGCTGCGTAAAGCCTCCCCTGGGGAGTTCACTTGTACCCAAAGCCTTCCTTTGGTGACACTTTTGGATGGTCCAAAGGGGCTTGCAACGCGTTTTCTGGGGCCCGGGTTTTCAGTCTTCTCCCATGCCGGCTAGTGATATATTTAAGTTTGCTCGGAAAAATCAAACCCGGAGGGTCCAGTTGCATGTGGGGCTGCGTAAAGGCTCCCCTGGGGAGTTCACTTGTACACAAAGCCTTCCTTTGGGGGCACATTTGGATGGGCGAAAAGGGCTCGCAACGCATTTCCTGGGGCCTGATTTTTCAGTCGTCTTCGATGTCGTCTAGGGCTATGTTTAGGGATGCTCAGAAACAGCGAACCCGGAGGGTCCAGTTGCATGTGGGGCTGCGTAAAGGCTCCCCTGGGGAGTTCTCTTGTACCCAAAGTCTTCCTTTGGGGGCACATTTGGATGGGCGAAAAGGGCTCGCAACGCATTTCCTGGGGCCTGATTTTTCACTCGTCTCCGATGACGGCTAGGGCTACGTTTAGGTTTGCTCAGGAACAGCGAACCCGGAGGGTCCAGTTGCATGTGGGGCTGCGTAAAGGCTCCCCTGGGGAGTTCACTTGTACCCAAAGCCTTCCTTTGGGGGAACTTTTGGATGGTCCAAAGGGGCTTGCAACGCGTTTTCTGGGGCCCGTGTTTTCAGTCTTCTCCCATGCTGGCTAGGGATATATTTAGTGTTGCTCTGAAAAATCGAACCCGGAGGGTCCAGTTCCATGTGGGGCTGCGTAAAGGCTCCCCTGGGGAGTTCACTTGTACGCAAAGCCTTTCTTTGGGGGCACTTTTGGATCGTCCAAAGGGGCTTGCAACACATTTCCTGGGGCCTGATTTTTCAGTCGTCATCGATGCCGGCTAGGGCAATGTTTAGGGATGCTCGGAAACAGCGAACCCGGAGGGTCCAGTTGCATGTGGGGCTGCGTAAAGGCTCCCCTGGGGAGATCACTTGTACCCAAAGCCTTCCTTTGGGGGCACTTTTGGATCGTCCAAAGGGGCTTGCAACGCATTTCCTGGGGCCTGATTTTTCAGTCGTCTCCGATGCCGGCTAGGGCTACGTTTAGGTTTGCTCATGAACAGCGAACCCGAAGCGTCCAGTTGCATGTGTGGCTGCGTAAAGGCTCCCCTGGGGAGTTCACTTGTACCCAAAGCCTTCCTTTGGGGGCACTTCTGGATGGGTGAATGGGGCTTGAAACGCATTTTCTGGAGCCCGAATTTTCAGTCTTCTGCCATGGTGGCAAGGGGTATATTTAGGGTTGCTCGTAAACAGTGAACAAGGAGGGTACAGTTGCATGTGGGGCTGCATAAAGGCTCCCCTGGGGAGTTCACTTGTACCCAAAGCCTTCCTCTGCGGGCACTTTTGGATGGGCGAATTAGGCTATTAACGCATTTTCTGGGGCCCGAATTTTCAGTCTTCTGTCATGGTGGCTAGGGGTATATTTAGGGTTGCTTGTAAACAGTGAACAAGGAGGGTCCAGTTGCATGTGGGGCTGCATAAAGGCTCCCCTGGGGAGTTCAGTTGTACCCAAAGCCTTCCTCTGGGGGCACTTTTGGATGGGCGAATTAGGCTTTTAATTCATTTTCTGGGGCCCGAGTTTTCAGTCGACTGCCAGGCGGGCCAGGGCTATATTTAGGGTTGCTGTGAAAGAGCGAAAACGGAGGGTCCAGTTGCATGTGGGGCTGCGTTAAGGCTCCCCTGGGGAGTCCAGTTGTACCCAAAGCCTTCCTTTGGGGGCACTTTGGGATGGTCCAAGGGAATCGCAATGCGTTTTCTGAGGCCCGCTTTTTCAGTCTTCTCCCATTGCGCCGAGGGCTATATTTAGGCTTGCGGTGAAAGAGTGAACCCGGAGGGTCCAGTTGCATGTGGGGCTGCATAAAGGCTCCCCTGGGGAGTTCACTTGTACCCAAAGCCTTCCTCTGGGGGCACTTTTGGATGGGCGAAAGGGGCTTTTAACGCATTTTCTGGGGCCCGAGTTTTCAGTCGACTGCCAGGCGGGCCAGGGCTATATTTAGGGTTGCTGTGAAAGAGTGAACCCGGAGGGTCCAGTTGCATGTGGGGCTGCATAAAGGCTCCCCTGGGGAGTTCACTTGTACCCAAAGCCTTCCTTTGGGGGCACTTCTGGATGGGTGAATGGGGCTTGAAACTCTTTTTCTCTGGCCTGAGTTTTCAGTTTTCTGCCATGCTGGCTAGGGTTATATTTAGGGTTGCTGTAAAGAGCGAACACGGAAGGTCGAGTTGCATGTGGGGCTGCGTAAAGGCTCCCCTGGGGAGTTCAGTTGTACCCAAAGCCTTCCTCTGGGGGCACTTTTGGATGGGCGAATTAGGCTTTTAATTCATTTTCTGGGGCCCGAGTTTTCAGTCGACTGCCAGGCGGGCCAGGGCTATATTTAGGATTGCTGTGAAAGAGCGAATACGGAGGGTCCAGTTGCATGTGGGGCTGCATAAAGGCTCCCCTGGGGAGTTCACTTGTACGCAAAGCCTTCCTTTGGGGGCACTTTTGGATGGTCCAAGGGGAATCGCAATGCGTTTTCTGAGGCCCGCTTTTTCAGTCTTCTCCCATTGCGCCGAGGGCTATATTTAGGCTTGCGGTGAAAGAGTGAACCCGGAGGGTCCAGTTGCATGTGGGGCTGCATAAAGGCTCCCCTGGGGAGTTCACTTGTACCCAAAGCCTTCCTTTGGGGGCACTTCTGGATGGGTGAATGGGGCTTGAAACGCATTTTCTGGAGCCCGAGTTTTCAGTCTTCTGCCATGGTGGCTAGGGGTATATTTAGGGTTGCTCGTAAACAGTGAACAAGGAGGGTCCAGTTGCATGTGGGGCTGCGTAAAGGCTCCCCTGGGGAGTTCAGTTGTACCCAAAGCCTTCCTCTGGGGGCACTTATGGATGGGCGAATTAGGCTTTTAACGCATTTTCTGGGGCCCGAATTTTCAGTCTTCTGCCATGGTGGCTAGGGGTATATTTAGGGTTGCTTGTAAACAGTGAACAAGGAGGGTCCAGTTGCATGTGGGGCTGCATAAAGGCTCCCCTGGGGAGTTCAGTTGTACCCAAAGCCTTCCTTTGGGGGCACTTCTGGATGGGTGAATGGGGCTTGAAACGCATTTTATGGAGCCGGAGTTTTCAGTTTTCTGCCATGGTGGCTAGGGGTATATTTAGGGTTGCTGGTAAACAGTGAACAAGGAGGGTCCAGTTGCATGTGGGGCTGCATAAAGGCTCCCCTGGGGAGTTCACTTGTACCCAAAGCCTTCCTCTGTGGGCACTTTTGGATGGTCCGAAGGGGCTCGCAACGCATTTCCTGGGGCCTGATTTTTCACTTGTCTTCGATGCCGGCTAGGGCTATGTTTAGGGATGCTCGGAAACAGCGAACCCGGAGGGTCCAGTTGCATGTGGGGCTGCGTAAAGGCTCCCCTGGGGAGATCACTTGTACCCAAAGCCTTCCTTTGCGGTCACTTTTGGATGGTCCAAAGGGGCTTGCAACGCATTTCCTGGGGCCTGATTTTTCAGTCGTTTTCGATGCCGGCTAGGACTATGTTTAGGGATGCTCGGAAACAGCGAACCCGGAGGGTCCAGTTACATGTGGGGCTGCGTAAAGGCTCCCCTGGGGAGTTCACTTGTACCCAAAGCCTTCCTTTGGGGGCACTTTTGGATGGGCGAAAAGGGCTCGTAACGCATTCCTGGGGACTGATTTTTCAGTCGTCTTCGATGCCGTCTAGGAATATGTTTAGGGATGCTCGGAGACAGCGAACCCGGAGGGTCCAGTTGCATGTGGGGCTGCGTAAAGGCTCCCCTGGGGAGTTCACTTGTACCCAAAGCCTTCCTTTGGGGGCACTTTTGTATGGACGAAAAGGGCTCGCAACGCATTTCCTGGGGCCTGATTTTTCACTTGTCTCCGATGCCGGCTAGGGCTATGTTTCGGGATGCTCGGAAACAGCGAACCCGGAGGGTCCAGTTGCATGTGGGGCTGCGTAAAGGCTCCCCTGGGGAGTTCACTTGTACCCAAAGCCTTCCTTTGGGGGCACTTTTGGATGGGCGAAAAGGGCTTGCAACGCATTTCCTAGGGCCTGATTTTTCAGTCGTCTCCGATGACGGCTAGGGCTACGTTTAGGTTTGCTCATGAACAGCGAACCCGGAGGGTCCATTTGCATTTGGGGCTGCGTAAAGACTCCCCTGGGGAGTTCACTTGTACCCAAAGCCTTCCTTTGGTGACACTTTTGGATGGTCCAAAGGGGCTTGCAACGCGTTTTCTGGGGCCCGGGTTTTCAGTCTTCTGCCATGCCGGCTAGTGATATATTTAGGGTTGCTCGGAAAAATCGAACCCGGAGGGTCCAGTTGCATGTGGGGCTGCGTAAAGGCTCCCCTGGGGAGTTCACTTGTACCCAAAGCCTTCCTTTGGGGGCACTTTTGGATGGTCCAAAGGGGCTCGCAACGCATTTCCTGGGGCCTGATTTTTCACCTGTCTCCGATGCCGGCTAGGGCTATGTTTAGGTTTGCTTAGGAACAGCGAACCCGGAGGGTCCAGTTGCATGTGGGGCTGCGTAAAGGCTCCCCTGGGGAGTTCAGTTGTACCAAAAGCCTTCCTTTGGGGGCACTTTTGGATGGGCAAAAAGGGCTCGCAACGCATTTCCTGGGGCCTGATTTTTCACTCGTCTCCGATGCCGTCTAGGACTATGTTTAGGGATGCTCGGAAACAGCGAACCCGGAGGGTCCAGTTGCATGTGGGCTGCGTAAAGCCTCCCCTGGGGAGTTCACTTGTACCCAAAGCCTTCCTTTGGTGACACTTTTGGATGGTCCAAAGGGGCTTGCAACACGTTTTCTGGGGCCCGGGTTTTCAGTCTTCTCCCTTGCGGGCTAGTGATATATTTAGGGTTGCTCGGAAAAATCGAACCCGGAGGGTCCAGTTGCATGTGGGGCTGCGTAAAGGCTCCCCTGGGGAGTTCACTTGTATCCAAAGCCTTCCTTTTGGGGCACTTTTGGATGGTCCAAAGGGGCTTGCAACGCGTTTTCTGGGGCCCGGGTTTTCAGTCTTCTCCCATGCCGGCTAGTGATATATTTAATTTTGCTCGGAAAAATCGATTCCGGAGGGTCCAGTTGCATGTGGGCCTGCGTAAAGGCTCCCCTGGGGAGTTCACTTGTACCCAAAGCCTTCCTCTGGGGGCACTTTTGGATGGACGAAAAGGGCTCGCAACGCATTTCCTGGGGTCTGATTTTTCATTCGTCTTCAATGCCGTCTAGGGCTATGTTTAGGGTTGCTGTGAAAGAGTGAACCCGGAGGGTCCAGTTGCATGTGGGGCTGCGTAAAGGCTCCCCTGGGGAGTTCACTTGTACCCAAAGCCTTTCTTTGGAGGCACTTTTGGATGGGCGAAAAGGGCTCGCAACGCATTTCCTGGGGCTTGATTTTTCAGTCGTCTTCTATGCCGGCTAGGGCTATGTTTAGGGATGCTCGGAAACAGCGAACCCGGAGGGTCCAGTTGCATGTGGGCTGCGTAAAGCCTCCCCTGGGGAGTTCACTTGTACCCAAAGCCTTCCTTTGGTGACACTTTTGGATGGTCCAAAGGGGCTTGCAACGCGTTTTCTGGGGCCCGGGTTTTCAGTCTTCTCCCATGCCGGCTAGTGATATATTTAAGTTTGCTCGGAAAAATCAAACCCGGAGGGTCCAGTTGCATGTGGGCCTGCGTAAAGGCTCCCCTGGGGAGTTCACTTGTACCCAAAGCCTTCCTCTGGGGGCACTTTTGGATGGACGAAAAGGGCTCGCAACGCATTTCCTGGGGTCTGATTTTTCATTCGTCTTCAATGCCGTCTAGGGCTATGTTTAGGGTTGCTGTGAAAGAGTGAACCCGGAGGGTCCAGTTGCATGTGGGGCTGCGTAAAGGCTCCCCTGGGGAGTTCTCTTGTACCCAAAGTCTTCCTTTGGGGGCACATTTGGATGGGCGAAAAGGGCTTGCAACGAATTTCCTGGGGCCTTATTTTTCAGTCGTCTCTGATGACGGCTAGGGCTACGTTTAGGTTTGCTCAGGAACAGCGAACCCGGAGGGTCCAGTTGCATGTGGGGCTGCGTAAAGGCTCCCCTGGGGAGTTCACTTGTATCCAAAGCCTTCCTTTGGGGGCACTTTTGGATGGTCCGAAGGGGCTCGCAACGCATTTCCTGGGGCCTGATTTTTCACCTGTCTCCGATGCCGGCTAGGGCTATGTTTAGGTTTGCTTAGGAACAGCGAACCCGGAGGGTCCAGTTGCATGTGGGGCTGCGTAAAGGCTCTCCTGGGGAGTTCAGTTGTACCCAAAGCCTTCCTTTGGGGGCACTTTTGGATGGGCAAAAAGGGCTCGCAACGCATTTCCTGGGGCCTGATTTTTCACTCGTCTCCGATGCCGTCTAGGACTATGTTTAGGGATGCTCGGAAACAGCGAACCCGGAGGGTCCAGTTGCATGTGGGCTGCGTAAAGCCTCCCCTGGGGAGTTCACTTGTACCCAAAGCCTTCCTTTGGTGACACTTTTGGATGGTCCAAAGGGGCTTGCAACACGTTTTCTGGGGCCCGGGTTTTCAGTCTTCTCCCATGCCGGCTAGTGATATATATAGGGTTGCTCGGAAAAATCGAACCCGGAGGGTCCAGTTGCATGTGGGGCTGCGTAAAGGCTCCCCTGGGGAGTTCACTTGTATCCAAAGCCTTCCTTTGGGGGCACTTTTGGATGGTCCAAAGGGGCTTGCAACGCGTTTTCTGGGGCCCGGGTTTTCAGTCTTCTCCCATGCCGGCTAGTGATATATTTAATTTTGCTCGGAAAAATCGATTCCGGAGGGTCCAGTTGCATGTGGGCCTGCGTAAAGGCTCCCCTGGGGAGTTCACTTGTACCCAAAGCCTTCCTCTGGGGGCACTTTTGGATGGACGAAAAGGGCTCGCAACGCATTTCCTGGGGTCTGATTTTTCATTCGTCTTCAATGCCGTCTAGGGCTATGTTTAGGGTTGCTGTGAAAGAGTGAACCCGGAGGGTCCAGTTGCATGTGGGGCTGCGTAAAGGCTCCCCTGGGGAGTTCACTTGTACCCAAAGCCTTTCTTTGGAGGCACTTTTGGATGGGCGAAAAGGGCTCGCAACGCATTTCCTGGGGCTTGATTTTTCAGTCGTCTTCTATGCCGGCTAGGGCTATGTTTAGGGATGCTCGGAAACAGCGAACCCGGAGGGTCCAGTTGCATGTGGGCTGCGTAAAGCCTCCCCTGGGGAGTTCACTTGTACCCAAAGCCTTCCTTTGGTGACACTTTTGGATGGTCCAAAGGGGCTTGCAACGCGTTTTCTGGGGCCCGGGTTTTCAGTCTTCTCCCATGCCGGCTAGTGATATATTTAAGTTTGCTCGGAAAAATCAAACCCGGAGGGTCCAGTTGCATGTGGGCCTGCGTAAAGGCTCCCCTGGGGAGTTCACTTGTACCCAAAGCCTTCCTCTGGGGGCACTTTTGGATGGACGAAAAGGGCTCGCAACGCATTTCCTGGGGTCTGATTTTTCATTCGTCTTCAATGCCGTCTAGGGCTATGTTTAGGGTTGCTGTGAAAGAGTGAACCCGGAGGGTCCAGTTGCATGTGGGGCTGCGTAAAGGCTCCCCTGGGGAGTTCTCTTGTACCCAAAGTCTTCCTTTGGGGGCACATTTGGATGGGCGAAAAGGGCTTGCAACGAATTTCCTGGGGCCTTATTTTTCAGTCGTCTCTGATGACGGCTAGGGCTACGTTTAGGTTTGCTCAGGAACAGCGAACCCGGAGGGTCCAGTTGCATGTGGGGCTGCGTAAAGGCTCCCCTGGGGAGTTCACTTGTACCCAAAGCCTTCCTTTGGGGGCACTTTTGGATGGTCCGAAGGGGCTCGCAACGCATTTCCTGGGGCCTGATTTTTCACCTGTCTCCGATGCCGGCTAGGGCTATGTTTAGGTTTGCTTAGGAACAGCGAACCCGGAGGGTCCAGTTGCATGTGGGGCTGCGTAAAGGCTCTCCTGGGGAGTTCAGTTGTACCCAAAGCCTTCCTTTGGGGGCACTTTTGGATGGGCAAAAAGGGCTCGCAACGCATTTCCTGGGGCCTGATTTTTCAGTCGTCTCCGATGCCGTCTAGGACTATGTTTAGGGATGCTCGGAAACAGCGAACCCGGAGGGTCCAGTTGCATGTGGGCTGCGTAAAGCCTCCCCTGGGGAGTTCACTTGTACCCAAAGCCTTCCTTTGGTGACACTTTTGGATGGTCCAAAGGGGCTTGCAACGCGTTTTCTGGGGCCCGGGTTTTCAGTCTTCTCCCATGCCGGCTAGTGATATATATAGGGTTGCTCGGAAAAATCGAACCCGGAGGGTCCAGTTGCATGTGGGGCTGCGTAAAGGCTCCCCTGTTGAGTTCACTTGTATCCAAAGCCTTACTTTGGGGGCACTTTTGGATGGTCCAAAGGGGCTCGCAACGCATTTCCTGGGGTCTGATTTTTCATTCGTCTCCGATGCCGTCTAGGACTATGTTTAGGGATGCTCGGAGACAGCGAACCCGGAGGGTCCAGTTGCATGTGGGCTGCGTAAAGCCTCCCCTGGGGAGTTCACTTGTACCCAAAGCCTTTCTTTGGGGGCACTTTTGGATCGTCCAAAGGGGCTTGCAACGCATTTCCTGGGGCCTGATTTTTCAGTCGTCTCCGATGCCGGCTAGGGCTACGTTTAGGTTTGCTCATGAACAGCGAACCCGGAGGGTCCAGTTGCATGTGGGGCTGCGTAAAGGCTCCCCTGGGGAGTTCTCTTGTACCCAAAGCCTTCCTTTGGTGACACTTTTGGATGGTCCAAAGGGGCTTGCAACGCGTTTTCTGGGGCCCGGGTTTTCAGTCTTCTCCCATGCCGGCTAGGGATATATTTAGGGTTGTTCGGAAAAATCGAACCCGAAGCGTCCAGTTGCATGTGTGGCTGCGTAAAGGCTCCCCTGGGGAGTTCACTTGTACCCAAAGCCTTCCTTTGGGGGCACTTCTGGATGGGTGAATGGGGCTTGAAACGCATTTTCTGGAGCCCGAATTTTCAGTCTTCTGCCATGGTGGCAAGGGGTATATTTAGGGTTGCTCGTAAACAGTGAACAAGGAGGGTACAGTTGCATGTGGGGCTGCATAAAGGCTCCCCTGGGGAGTTCACTTGTACCCAAAGCCTTCCTCTGCGGGCACTTTTGGATGGGCGAATTAGGCTATTAACGCATTTTCTGGGGCCCGAATTTTCAGTCTTCTGTCATGGTGGCTAGGGGTATATTTAGGGTTGCTTGTAAACAGTGAACAAGGAGGGTCCAGTTGCATGTGGGGCTGCATAAAGGCTCCCCTGGGGAGTTCAGTTGTACCCAAAGCCTTCCTCTGGGGGCACTTTTGGATGGGCGAATTAGGCTTTTAATTCATTTTCTGGGGCCCGAGTTTTCAGTCGACTGCCAGGCGGGCCAGGGCTATATTTAGGGTTGCTGTGAAAGAGCGAAAACGGAGGGTCCAGTTGCATGTGGGGCTGCGTTAAGGCTCCCCTGGGGAGTCCAGTTGTACCCAAAGCCTTCCTTTGGGGGCACTTTGGGATGGTCCAAGGGGAATCGCAATGCGTTTTCTGAGGCCCGCTTTTTCAGTCTTCTCCCATTGCGCCGAGGGCTATATTTAGGCTTGCGGTGAAAGAGTGAACCCGGAGGGTCCAGTTGCATGTGGGGCTGCATAAAGGCTCCCCTGGGGAGTTCACTTGTACCCAAAGCCTTCCTCTAGGGGCACTTTTGGATGGGCGAAAGGGGCTTTTAACGCATTTTCTGGGGCCCGAGTTTTCAGTCGACTGCCAGGCGGGCCAGGGCTATATTTAGGGTTGCTGTGAAAGAGTGAACCCGGAGGGTCCAGTTGCATGTGGGGCTGCATAAAGGCTCCCCTGGGGAGTTCACTTGTACCCAAAGCCTTCCTTTGGGGGCACTTCTGGATGGGTGAATGGGGCTTGAAACGCTTTTTCTCTGGCCCGAGTTTTCAGTTTTCTGCCATGCTGGCTAGGGTTATATTTAGGGTTGCTGTAAAGAGCGAACACGGAAGGTCGAGTTGCATGTGGGGCTGCGTAAAGGCTCCCCTGGGGAGTTCAGTTGTACCCAAAGCCTTCCTCTGGGGGCACTTTTGGATGGGCGAATTAGGCTTTTAATTCATTTTCTGGAGCCCGAGTTTTCAGTCGACTGCCAGGCGGGCCAGGGCTATATTTAGGATTGCTGTGAAAGAGCGAATACGGAGGGTCCAGTTGCATGTGGGGCTGCATAAAGGCTCCCCTGGGGAGTTCACTTGTATCCAAAGCCTTCCTTTGGGGGCACTTTTGGATGGTCCAAAGGGGCTTGCAACGCGTTTTCTGGGGCCCGGGTTTTCAGTCTTCTCCCATGCCGGCTAGTGATATATTTAGGGTTGCTCGGAAAAATCGAACCCGGAGGGTCCAGTTGCATGTGGGGCTGCGTAAAGGCTCCCCTGTTGAGTTCACTTGTATCCAAAGCCTTCCTTTGGGGGCACATTTGGATGGTCCAAAGGGGCTCGCAACGCATTTCCTGGGGTCTGATTTTTCATTCGTCTCCGATGCCGTCTAGGACTATGTTTAGGGATGCTCGGAGACAGCGAACCCGGAGGGTCCAGTTGCATGTGGGCTGCGTAAAGCCTCCCCTGGGGAGTTCACTTGTACCCAAAGCCTTCCTTTGGTGACACTTTTGGATGGTCCAAAGGGGCTTGCAACGCGTTTTCTGGGGCCCGGGTTTTCAGTCTTCTCCCATGCGGGCTAGTGATATATTTAGGGTTGCTCGGAAAAATCGAAACCGGAGGGTCCAGTTGCATGTGGGGCTGCGTAAAGGCTCCCCTGGGGAGTTTACTTGTATCCAAAGCCTTCCTTTGGGGGCACTTTTGGATGGGCAAAAAGGGCTCGCAACGCATTTCCTGGGGCCTGATTTTTCAGTCGTCATCGATGCCGGCTAGGGCTATGTTTAGGGATGCTCGGAAACAGCGAACCCGGAGGGTCCAGTTGCATGTGGGGCTGCGTAAATGCTCCCCTGGGGAGTTCACTTGTACCCAAAGCCTTCCTTTGGGGGCACCTTTGTATGGACGAAAAGGGCTCGCAACGCATTTCCTGGGGCCTGATTTTTCATTCGTCATCGATGCCGGCTAGGGCTATGTTTAGGGATGCTCGGAAAAGGCGAACCCGGAGGGTCCAGTTGCATGTGGGGCTGCGTAAAGGCTCCCCTGGGGAGTTCACTTGTACCCAAAGCCTTTCTTTGGAGGCACTTTTGGATGGGCGAAAAGGGCTCGCAACGCATTTCCTGGGGCTTGATTTTTCAGTCGTCTTCTATGCCGGCTAGGGCTATGTTTAGGGATGCTCGGAAACAGCGAACCCGGAGGGTCCAGTTGCATGTGGGGCTGCGTAAAGGCTCCCCTGGGGAGTTCACTTGTACCCAAAGCCTTCCTTTGGTGATACTTTTGGATGGTCCAAAGGGGCTTGCAACGCGTTTTCTGGGGCCCGGGTTTTCAGTCTTCTCCCATGCGGGCTAGTGATATATTTAGGGTTGCTCGGAAAAATCGAACCCGGAGGGTCCAGTTGCATGTGGGGCTGCGTAAAGGCTCCCCTGTTGAGTTCACTTGTATCCAAAGCCTTCCTTTGGGGGCACTTTTGGATGGTCCAAAGGGGCTCGCAACGCATTTCCTGGGGCCTGATTTTTCACTCGTCTCCGATGACGGCTAGGGCTACGTTTAGGTTTGCTCAGGAACAGCGAACCCGGAGGGTCCAGTTGCATGTGGGGCTGCGTAAAGGCTCCCCTGGGGAGTTCACTTGTATCCAAAGCCTTCCTTTGGGGGCACTTTTGGATGGTCCAAAGGGGCTCGCAACGCATTTCCTGGGGCCTGATTTTTCACCTGTCTCCGATGCCGGCTAGGGCTATGTTTAGGTTTGCTTAGGAACAGCGAACCCGGAGGGTCCAGTTGCATGTGGGGCTGCGTAAAGGCTCCCCTGGGGAGTTCACTTGTACCCAAAGCCTTCCTTTGGGGGCACTTTTGGATGGGCAAAAAGGGCTCGCAACGCATTTCCTGGGGCCTGATTTTTCACTCGTCTCCGATGCCGTCTAGGACTATGTTTAGGGATGCTCGGAAACAGCGAACCCGGAGGGTCCAGTTGCATGTGGGCTGCGTAAAGCCTCCCCTGGGGAGTTCACTTGTACCCAAAGCCTTCCTTTGGTGACACTTTTGGATGGTCCAAAGGGGCTTGCAACGCGTTTTCTGGGGCCCGGGTTTTCAGTCTTCTCCCATGCTGGCTAGGGATATATTTAGGGTTGCTCGGAAAAATCGAACCCGGAGGGTCCAGTTGCATGTGGGGCTGCGTAAAGGCTCCCCTGGGGAGTTCACTTGTATCCAAAGCCTTCCTTTGGGGGCACTTTTGTATGGACGAAAAGGGCTCGCAACGCATTTCCTGGGGCCTGATTTTTCATTCGTCATCGATGCCGGCTAGGGCTATGTTTAGGGATGCTCGGAAAAGGCGAACCCGGAGGGTCCAGTTGAATGTGGGGCTGCGTAAAGGCTCCCCTGGGGAGTTCACTTGTACCCAAAGCCTTTCTTTGGAGGCACTTTTGGATGGGCGAAAAGGGCTCGCAACGCATTTCCTGGGGCTTGATTTTTCAGTCGTCTTCTATGCCGGCTAGGGCTATGTTTAGGGATGCTCGGAAACAGCGAACCCGGAGGGTCCAGTTGCATGTGGGCTGCGTAAAGCCTCCCCTGGGGAGTTCACTTGTACCCAAAGCCTTCCTTTGGTGACACTTTTGGATGGTCCAAAGGGGCTTGCAACGCGTTTTCTGGGGCCCGGGTTTTCAGTCTTCTCCCATGCCGGCTAGTGATATATTTAAGTTTGCTCGGAAAAATCAAACCCGGAGGGTCCAGTTGCATGTGGGCCTGCGTAAAGGCTCCCCTGGGGAGTTCACTTGTACCCAAAGCCTTCCTCTGGGGGCACTTTTGGATGGACGAAAAGGGCTCGCAACACATTTCCTGGGGTCTGATTTTTCATTCGTCTTCAATGCCGTCTAGGGCTATGTTTAGGGTTGCTGTGAAAGAGTGAACCCGGAGGGTCCAGTTGCATGTGGGGCTGCGTAAAGGCTCCCCTGGGGAGTTCTCTTGTACCCAAAGTCTTCCTTTGGGGGCACATTTGGATGGGCGAAAAGGGCTTGCAACGAATTTCCTGGGGCCTTATTTTTCAGTCGTCTCTGATGACGGCTAGGGCTACGTTTAGGTTTGCTCAGGAACAGCGAACCCGGAGGGTCCAGTTGCATGTGGGGCTGCGTAAAGGCTCCCCTAGGGAATTCTCCTGTACCCAAAGTCTTCCTTTGGGGGCACTTTTGGATGGTCTGAAGGGGCTCGCAACGCATTTCCTGGGGCCTGATTTTTCACCTGTCTCCGATGCCGGCTAGGGCTATGTTTAGGTTTGCTTAGGAACAGCGAACCCGGAGGGTCCAGTTGCATGTGGGGCTGCGTAAAGGCTCCCCTGGGGAGTTCACTTGTACCCAAAGCCTTCCTTTGGGGGCACTTTTGGATGGGCAAAAAGGGCTCGCAACGCATTTCACGGGGCCTGATTCTTCAGTCGTCATCGATGCCGGCTAGGGCTATGTTTAGGGATGCTCGGAAACAGCGAACCCGGAGGGTCCAGTTGCATGTGGGGCTGCGTAAATGCTCCCCTGGGGAGTTCACTTGTACCCAAAGCCTTTCTTTGGAGGCACTTTTGGATGGGCGAAAAGGGCTCTCAACGCCTTTCCTGGGGCTTGATTTTTCAGTCGTCTTCTATGCCGGCTAGGGCTATGTTTAGGGATGCTCGGAAACAGCGAACCCGGAGGGTCCAGTTGCATGTGGGGCTGCGTAAAGGCTCCCCTGGGGAGTTCACTTGTACCCAAAGCCTTCCTTTGGTGATACTTTTGAATGGTCCAAAGGGGCTTGCAACGCGTTTTCTGGGGCCCGGGTTTTCAGTCTTCTCCCATGCCGGCTAGTGATATATTTAGGGTTGCTCGGAAAAATCGAACCCGGAGGGTCCAGTTGCATGTGGGGCTGCGTAAAGGCTCCCCTGTTGAGTTCACTTGTATCCAAAGCCTTCCTTTGGGGGCACTTTTGGATGGTCCAAAGGGGCTCGCAACGCATTTCCTGGGGCCTGATTTTTCACTCGTCTCCGATGACGGCTAGGGCTACGTTTAGGTTTGCTCAGGAACAGCGAACCCGGAGGGTCCAGTTGCATGTGGGGCTGCGTAAAGGCTCCCCTGGGGAGTTCACTTGTACCCAAAGCCTTCCTTTGGGGGCACTTTTGGATGGTCCAAAGGGGCTCGCAACGCATTTCCTGGGGCCTGATTTTTCACCTGTCTCCGATGCCGGCTAGGGCTATGTTTAGGTTTGGTTAGGAACAGCGAACCCGGAGGGTCCAGTTGCATGTGGGGCTGCGTAAAGGCTCCCCTGGGGAGTTCAGTTGTACCCAAAGCCTTCCTTTGGGGGCACTTTTGGATGGGCAAAAAGGGCTCGCAACGCATTTCCTGGGGCCTGATTTTTCACTCGTCTCCGATGCCATCTAGGACTATGTTTAGGGATGCTCGGAAACAGCGAACCCGGAGGGTCCAGTTGCATGTGGGCTGCGTAAAGCCTCCCCTGGGGAGTTCACTTGTACCCAAAGCCTTCCTTTGGTGACACTTTTGGATGGTCCAAAGGGGCTTGCAACGCGTTTTCTGGGGCCCGGGTTTTCAGTCTTCTCCCATGCGGGCTAGTGATATATTTAGGGTTGCTCGGAAAAATCGAACCCGGAGGGTCCAGTTGCATGTGGGGCTGCGTAAAGGCTCCCCTGGGGAGTTCACTTGTATCCAAAGCCTTCCTTTTGGGGCACTTTTGGATGGGCAAAAAGGGCTCGCAACGCATTTCCTTGGGCCTGATTTTTCAGTCGTCATCGATGCCGGCTAGGGCTATGTTTAGGGATGCTCGGAAACAGCGAACCCGGAGGGTCCAGTTGCATGTGGGGCTGCGTAAATGCTCCCCTGGGGAGTTCACTTGTACCCAAAGCCTTCCTTTGGGGGCACTTTTGTATGGACGAAAAGGGCTCGCAACGCATTTCCTGGGGCCTGATTTTTCATTCGTCATCGATGCCGGCTAGGGCTATGTTTAGGGATGCTCGGAAAAGGCGAACCCGGAGGGTCCAGTTGCATGTGGGGCTGCGTAAAGGCTCCCCTGGGGAGTTCACTTGTACCCAAAGCCTTTCTTTGGAGGCACTTTTGGATGGGCGAAAAGGGCTTGCAACGCATTTCCTGGGGCTTGATTTTTCAGTCGTCTTCTATGCCGGCTAGGGCTATGTTTAGGGATGCTCGGAAACAGCGAACCCGGAGGGTCCAGTTGCATGTGGGCTGCGTAAAGGCTCCCCTGGGGAGTTCTCTTGTACCCAAAGCCTTCCTTTGGTGACACTTTTGGATGGTCCAAAGGGGCTTGCAACGCGTTTTCTGTGGCTCGGGTTTTCAGTCTTCTCCCATGCCGGCTAGGGATATATTTAGGGATGCTCGGAAACATCGAACGCGAAAGGTCCAGTTGCATGTGGGGCTGCGTAAAGGCTCCCCTGGGGAGTTCTCTTGTACCCAAAGCCTTCCTTTGGTGACACTTTTGGATGGTCCAAAGGGGCTTGCAACGCGTTTTCTGGGGCCCGGGTTTTCAGTCTTCTCCCATGCCGGCTAGTGATATATTTAAGTTTGCTCGGAAAAATCAAACCCGGAGGGTCCAGTTGCATGTGGGCCTGCGTAAAGGCTCCCCTGGGGAGTTCACTTGTACCCAAAGTCTTCCTTTGGGGACACATTTGGATGGGCGAAAAGGGCTTGCAACGAATTTCCTGGGGCCTTATTTTTCAGTCGTCTCTGATGACGGCTAGGGCTACGTTTAGGTTTGCTCAGGAACAGCGAACCCGGAGGGTCCAGTTGCATGTGGGGCTGCGTAAAGGCTCCCCTGGGGAATTCTCTTGTACCCAAAGTCTTCCTTTGGGGGCACTTTTGGATGGTCCGAAGGGGCTCGCAACGCATTTCCTGGGGCCTGATTTTTCACTTGTCTCCGATGCCGGCTAGGGCTATGTTTAGGGATGCTCGGAAACAGCGAACCCGGAGGGTCCAGTTGCATGTGGGGCTGCGTAAAGGCTCCCCTGGGGAGTTCACTTGTACCCAAAGCCTTCCTTTGCGGGCACTTTTGGATGGTCCAAAGGGTCTTGCAACGCATTTCCTGGGGCCTGATTTTTCACTCGTCTCCGATGACGGCTAGGGCTACGTTTAGGTTTGCTCAGGAACAGCGAACCCGGAGGGTCCAGTTGCATGTGGGGCTGCGTAAAGGCTCCCCTGGGGAGATCACTTGTACCCAAAGCCTTCCTTTGCGGGCACTTTTGGATGGTCCAAAGGGGCTTGCAACGCATTTCCTGGGGCCTGATTTTTCAGTCGTCTCCGATGACGGCTATGGCTACATTTAGGTTTGCTCATGAACAGCGAACCCGGAGGGTCCAGTTGCATGTGGGGCTGCGTAAAGGCTCCCCTGGGGAATTCTCTTGTACCCAAAGTCTTCCTTTGGGGGCACTTTTGGATGGTCCAAAGGGGCTCGCAACGCATATCCTGGGGCCTGATTTTTCACCTGTCTCCGATGCCGGCTAGGGCTATGTTTAGCTTTGCTTAGGAACAGCGAACCCGGAGGGTCCAGTTGCATGTGGGCTGCGTAAAGCCTCCCCTGGGGAGTTCACTTGTACCCAAAGCCTTCCTTTGGTGACACTTTTAGATGGTCCAAAGGGGCTTGCAACGCGTTTTCTGGGGCCCGGGTTTTCAGTCTTATCCCATGCCGGCTAGGGATATATTTAGGGTTGCTCGGAAAAATCGAACCCGGAGGGTCCAGTTGCATGTGGGGCTGCGTAAAGGCTCCCCTGGGGAGTTCACTTGTATCCAAAGCCTTCCTTTGGGGGCACTTTTGTATGGACGAAAAGGGCTCGCAACGCATTTCCTGGGGCCTGATTTTTCATTCGTCATCGATGCCGGCTAGGGCTATGTTTAGGGATGCTCGGAAAAGGCGAACCCGGAGGGTCCAGTTGCATGTGGGGCTGCGTAAAGGCTCCCCTGGGGAGTTCACTTGTACCCAAAGCCTTTCTTTGGAGGCACTTTTGGATGGGCGAAAAGGGCTCGCAACGCATTTCCTGGGGCTTGATTTTTCAGTCGTCTTCTATGCCGGCTAGGGCTATGTTTAGGGATGCTCGGAAACAGCGAACCCGGAGGGTCCAGTTGCATGTGGGCTGCGTAAAGCCTCCCCTGGGGAGTTCACTTGTACCCAAAGCCTTCCTTTGGTGACACTTTTGGATGGTCCAAAGGGGCTTGCAACGCGTTTTCTGGGGCCCGGGTTTTCAGTCTTCTCCCATGCCGGCTAGTGATATATTTAAGTTTGCTCGGAAAAATCAAACCCGGAGGGTCCAGTTGCATGTGGGCCTGCGTAAAGGCTCCCCTGGGGAGTTCACTTGTACCCAAAGCCTTCCTCTGGGGGCACTTTTGGATGGACGAAAAGGGCTCGCAACACATTTCCTGGGGTCTGATTTTTCATTCGTCTTCAATGCCGTCTAGGGCTATGTTTAGGGTTGCTGTGAAAGAGTGAACCCGGAGGGTCCAGTTGCATGTGGGGCTGCGTAAAGGCTCCCCTGGGGAGTTCTCTTGTACCCAAAGTCTTCCTTTGGGGGCACATTTGGATGGGCGAAAAGGGCTTGCAACGAATTTCCTGGGGCCTTATTTTTCAGTCGTCTCTGATGACGGCTAGGGATACGTTTAGGTTTGCTCAGGAACAGTGAACCCGGAGGGTCCAGTTGCATGTGGGGCTGCGTAAAGGCTCCCCTAGGGAATTCTCCTGTACCCAAAGTCTTCCTTTGGGGGCACTTTTGGATGGTCTGAAGGGGCTCGCAACACATTTCCTGGGGCCTGATTTTTCACCTGTCTCCGATGCCGGCTAGGGCTATGTTTAGGTTTGCTTAGGAACAGCGAACCCGGAGGGTCCAGTTGCATGTGGGGCTGCGTAAAGGCTCCCCTGGGGAGTTCACTTGTACCCAAAGCCTTCCTTTGGGGGCACTTTTGGATGGGCAAAAAGGGCTCGCAACGCATTTCCTGGGGCCTGATTTTTCACTCGTCTCCGATGCCGTCTAGGACTATGTTTAGGGATGCTCGGAGACAGCGAACCCGGAGGGTCCAGTTGCATGTGGGCTGCGTAAAGCCTCCCCTGGGGAGTTCACTTGTACCCAAAGCCTTCCTTTGGTGACACTTTTGGATGGTCCAAAGGGGCTTGCAACGCGTTTTCTGGGGCCCGGGTTTTCAGTCTTCTCCCATGCGGGCTAGTGATATATTTAGGGTTGCTCGGAAAAATCGAACCCGGAGGGTCCAGTTGCATGTGGGGCTGCGTAAAGGCTCCCCTGGGGAGTTCACTTGTATCCAAAGCCTTCCTTTGGGGGCACTTTTGGATGGGCAAAAAGGGCTCGCAACGCATTTCACGGGGCCTGATTCTTCAGTCGTCATCGATGCCGGCTAGGGCTATGTTTAGGGATGCTCGGAAAAGGCGAACCCGGAGGGTCCAGTTGCATGTGGGGCTGCGTAAAGGCTCCCCTGGGGAGTTCACTTGTACCCAAAGCCTTTCTTTGGAGGCACTTTTGGATGGGCGAAAAGGGCTTGCAACGCATTTCCTGGGGCTTGATTTTTCAGTCGTCTTCTATGCCGGCTAGGGCTATGTTTAGGGATGCTCGGAAACAGCGAACCCGGAGGGTCCAGTTGCATGTGGGCTGCGTAAAGCCTCCCCTGGGGAGTTCACTTGTACCCAAAGCCTTCCTTTGGTGACACTTTTGGATGGTCCAAAGGGGCTTGCAACGCGTTTTCTGGGGCCCGGGTTTTCAGTCTTCTCCCATGCCGGCTAGTGATATATTTAAGTTTGCTCGGAAAAATCAAACCCGGAGGGTCCAGTTGCATGTGGGCCTGCGTAAAGGCTCCCCTGTTGAGTTCACTTGTACCCAAAGCCTTCCTCTGGGGGCACTTTTGGATGGACGAAAAGGGCTCGCAACGCATTTCCTGGGGTCTGATTTTTCATTCGTCTTCAATGCCGTCTAGGGCTATGTTTAGGGTTGCTGTGAAAGAGTGAACCCGGAGGGTCCAGTTGCATGTGGGGCTGCGTAAAGGCTCCCCTGGGGAGTTCTCTTGTACCCAAAGTCTTCCTTTGGGGGCACATTTGGATGGGCGAAAAGGGCTTGCAACGAATTTCCTGGGGCCTTATTTTTCAGTCGTCTCTGATGACGGCTAGGGCTACGTTTAGGTTTGCTCAGGAACAGCGAACCCGGAGGGTCCAGTTGCATGTGGGGCTGCGTAAAGGCTCCCCTGGGGAATTCTCTTGTACCCAAAGTCTTCCTTTGGGGGCACTTTTGGATGGTCCGAAGGGGCTCGCAACGCATTTCCTGGGGCCTGATTTTTCACTTGTCTCCGATGCCGGCTAGGGCTATGTTTAGGGATGCTCGGAAACAGCGAACCCGGAGGGTCCAGTTGCATGTGGGGCTGCGTAAAGGCTCCCCTGGGGAGTTCACTTGTACCCAAAGCCTTCCTTTGCGGGCACTTTTGGATGGTCCAAAGGGTCTTGCAACGCATTTCCTGGGGCCTGATTTTTCACTCGTCTCCGATGACGGCTAGGGCTACGTTTAGGTTTGCTCAGGAACAGCGAACCCGGAGGGTCCAGTTGCATGTGGGGCTGCGTAAAGGCTCCCCTGGGGAGATCACTTGTACCCAAAGCCTTCCTTTGCGGGCACTTTTGGATGGTCCAAAGGGGCTTGCAACGCATTTCCTGGGGCCTGATTTTTCAGTCGTCTCCGATGACGGCTATGGCTACATTTAGGTTTGCTCATGAACAGCGAACCCGGAGGGTCCAGTTGCATGTGGGGCTGCGTAAAGGCTCCCCTGGGGAATTCTCTTGTACCCAAAGTCTTCCTTTGGGGGCACTTTTGGATGGTCCAAAGGGGCTCGCAACGCATATCCTGGGGCCTGATTTTTCACCTGTCTCCGATGCCGGCTAGGGCTATGTTTAGCTTTGCTTAGGAACAGCGAACCCGGAGGGTCCAGTTGCATGTGGGCTGCGTAAAGCCTCCCCTGGGGAGTTCACTTGTACCCAAAGCCTTCCTTTGGTGACACTTTTAGATGGTCCAAAGGGGCTTGCAACGCGTTTTCTGGGGCCCGGGTTTTCAGTCTTATCCCATGCCGGCTAGGGATATATTTAGGGTTGCTCGGAAAAATCGAACCCGGAGGGTCCAGTTGCATGTGGGGCTGCGTAAAGGCTCCCCTGGGGAGTTCACTTGTATCCAAAGCCTTCCTTTGGGGGCACTTTTGTATGGACGAAAAGGGCTCGCAACGCATTTCCTGGGGCCTGATTTTTCATTCGTCATCGATGCCGGCTAGGGCTATGTTTAGGGATGCTCGGAAAAGGCGAACCCGGAGGGTCCAGTTGCATGTGGGGCTGCGTAAAGGCTCCCCTGGGGAGTTCACTTGTACCCAAAGCCTTTCTTTGGAGGCACTTTTGGATGGGCGAAAAGGGCTCGCAACGCATTTCCTGGGGCTTGATTTTTCAGTCGTCTTCTATGCCGGCTAGGGCTATGTTTAGGGATGCTCGGAAACAGCGAACCCGGAGGGTCCAGTTGCATGTGGGCTGCGTAAAGCCTCCCCTGGGGAGTTCACTTGTACCCAAAGCCTTCCTTTGGTGACACTTTTGGATGGTCCAAAGGGGCTTGCAACGCGTTTTCTGGGGCCCGGGTTTTCAGTCTTCTCCCATGCCGGCTAGTGATATATTTAAGTTTGCTCGGAAAAATCAAACCCGGAGGGTCCAGTTGCATGTGGGCCTGCGTAAAGGCTCCCCTGGGGAGTTCACTTGTACCCAAAGCCTTCCTCTGGGGGCACTTTTGGATGGACGAAAAGGGCTCGCAACACATTTCCTGGGGTCTGATTTTTCATTCGTCTTCAATGCCGTCTAGGGCTATGTTTAGGGTTGCTGTGAAAGAGTGAACCCGGAGGGTCCAGTTGCATGTGGGGCTGCGTAAAGGCTCCCCTGGGGAGTTCTCTTGTACCCAAAGTCTTCCTTTGGGGGCACATTTGGATGGGCGAAAAGGGCTTGCAACGAATTTCCTGGGGCCTTATTTTTCAGTCGTCTCTGATGACGGCTAGGGCTACGTTTAGGTTTGCTCAGGAACAGCGAACCCGGAGGGTCCAGTTGCATGTGGGGCTGCGTAAAGGCTCCCCTAGGGAATTCTCCTGTACCCAAAGTCTTCCTTTGGGGGCACTTTTGGATGGTCTGAAGGGGCTCGCAACGCATTTCCTGGGGCCTGATTTTTCACCTGTCTCCGATGCCGGCTAGGGCTATGTTTAGGTTTGCTTAGGAACAGCGAACCCGGAGGGTCCAGTTGCATGTGGGGCTGCGTAAAGGCTCCCCTGGGGAGTTCACTTGTACCCAAAGCCTTCCTTTGGGGGCACTTTTGGATGGGCAAAAAGGGCTCGCAACGCATTTCCTGGGGCCTGATTTTTCACTCGTCTCCGATGCCGTCTAGGACTATGTTTAGGGATGCTCGGAGACAGCGAACCCGGAGGGTCCAGTTGCATGTGGGCTGCGTAAAGCCTCCCCTGGGGAGTTCACTTGTACCCAAAGCCTTCCTTTGGTGACACTTTTGGATGGTCCAAAGGGGCTTGCAACGCGTTTTCTGGGGCCCGGGTTTTCAGTCTTCTCCCATGCGGGCTAGTGATATATTTAGGGTTGCTCGGAAAAATCGAACCCGGAGGGTCCAGTTGCATGTGGGGCTGCGTAAAGGCTCCCCTGGGGAGTTCACTTGTATCCAAAGCCTTCCTTTGGGGGCACTTTTGGATGGGCAAAAAGGGCTCGCAACGCATTTCACGGGGCCTGATTCTTCAGTCGTCATCGATGCCGGCTAGGGCTATGTTTAGGGATGCTCGGAAACAGCGAACCCGGAGGGTCCAGTTGCATGTGGGGCTGCGTAAATGCTCCCCTGGGGAGTTCACTTGTACCCAAAGCCTTTCTTTGGAGGCACTTTTGGATGGGCGAAAAGGGCTCTCAACGCCTTTCCTGGGGCTTGATTTTTCAGTCGTCTTCTATGCCGGCTAGGGCTATGTTTAGGGATGCTCGGAAACAGCGAACCCGGAGAGTCCAGTTGCATGTGGGGCTGCGTAAAGGCTCCCCTGGGGAGTTCACTTGTACCCAAAGCCTTCCTTTGGTGATACTTTTGAATGGTCCAAAGGGGCTTGCAACGCGTTTTCTGGGGCCCGGGTTTTCAGTCTTCTCCCATGCCGGCTAGTGATATATTTAGGGTTGCTCGGAAAAATCGAACCCGGAGGGTCCAGTTGCATGTGGGGCTGCGTAAAGGCTCCCCTGTTGAGTTCACTTGTATCCAAAGCCTTCCTTTGGGGGCACTTTTGGATGGTCCAAAGGGGCTCGCAACGCATTTCCTGGGGCCTGATTTTTCACTCGTCTCCGATGACGGCTAGGGCTACGTTTAGGTTTGCTCAGGAACAGCGAACCCGGAGGGTCCAGTTGCATGTGGGGCTGCGTAAAGGCTCCCCTGGGGAGTTCACTTGTACCCAAAGCCTTCCTTTGGGGGCACTTTTGGATGGTCCAAAGGGGCTCGCAACGCATTTCCTGGGGCCTGATTTTTCACCTGTCTCCGATGCCGGCTAGGGCTATGTTTAGGTTTGCTTAGGAACAGCGAACCCGGAGGGTCCAGTTGCATGTGGGGCTGCGTAAAGGCTCCCCTGGGGAGTTCAGTTGTACCCAAAGCCTTCCTTTGGGGGCACTTTTGGATGGGCAAAAAGGGCTCGCAACGCATTTCCTGGGGCCTGATTTTTCACTCGTCTCCGATGCCATCTAGGACTATGTTTAGGGATGCTCGGAAACAGCGAACCCGGAGGGTCCAGTTGCATGTGGGCTGCGTAAAGCCTCCCCTGGGGAGTTCACTTGTACCCAAAGCCTTCCTTTGGTGACACTTTTGGATGGTCCAAAGGGGCTTGCAACGCGTTTTCTGGGGCCCGGGTTTTCAGTCTTCTCCCATGCGGGCTAGTGATATATTTAGGGTTGCTCGGAAAAATCGAACCCGGAGGGTCCAGTTGCATGTGGGGCTGCGTAAAGGCTCCCCTGGGGAGTTCACTTGTATCCAAAGCCTTCCTTTTGGGGCACTTTTGGATGGGCAAAAAGGGCTCGCAACGCATTTCCTTGGGCCTGATTTTTCAGTCGTCATCGATGCCGGCTAGGGCTATGTTTAGGGATGCTCGGAAACAGCGAACCCGGAGGGTCCAGTTGCATGTGGGGCTGCGTAAATGCTCCCCTGGGGAGTTCACTTGTACCCAAAGCCTTCCTTTGGGGGCACTTTTGTATGGACGAAAAGGGCTCGCAACGCATTTCCTGGGGCCTGATTTTTCATTCGTCATCGATGCCGGCAAGGGCTATGTTTAGGGATGCTCGGAAAAGGCGAACCCGGAGGGTCCAGTTGCATGTGGGGCTGCGTAAAGGCTCCCCTGGGGAGTTCACTTGTACCCAAAGCCTTTCTTTGGAGGCACTTTTGGATGGGCGAAAAGGGCTTGCAACGCATTTCCTGGGGCTTGATTTTTCAGTCGTCTTCTATGCCGGCTAGGGCTATGTTTAGGGATGCTCGGAAACAGCGAACCCGGAGGGTCCAGTTGCATGTGGGCTGCGTAAAGCCTCCCCTGGGGAGTTCACTTGTACCCAAAGCCTTCCTTTGGTGACACTTTTGGATGGTCCAAAGGGGCTTGCAACGCGTTTTCTGGGGCCCGGGTTTTCAGTCTTCTCCCATGCCGGCTAGTGATATATTTAAGTTTGCTCGGAAAAATCAAACCCGGAGGGTCCAGTTGCATGTGGGCCTGCGTAAAGGCTCCCCTGTTGAGTTCACTTGTACCCAAAGCCTTCCTCTGGGGGCACTTTTGGATGGACGAAAAGGGCTCGCAACGCATTTCCTGGGGTCTGATTTTTCATTCGTCTTCAATGCCGTCTAGGGCTATGTTTAGGGTTGCTGTGAAAGAGTGAACCCGGAGGGTCCAGTTGCATGTGGGGCTGCGTAAAGGCTCCCCTGGGGAGTTCTCTTGTACCCAAAGTCTTCCTTTGGGGGCACATTTGGATGGGCGAAAAGGGCTTGCAACGAATTTCCTGGGGCCTTATTTTTCAGTCGTCTCTGATGACGGCTAGGGCTACGTTTAGGTTTGCTCAGGAACAGCGAACCCGGAGGGTCCAGTTGCATGTGGGGCTGCGTAAAGGCTCCCCTGGGGAATTCTCTTGTACCCAAAGTCTTCCTTTGGGGGCACTTTTGGATGGTCCGAAGGGGCTCGCAACGCATTTCCTGGGGCCTGATTTTTCACTTGTCTCCGATGCCGGCTAGGGCTATGTTTAGGGATGCTCGGAAACAGCGAACCCGGAGGGTCCAGTTGCATGTGGGGCTGCGTAAAGGCTCCCCTGGGGAGTTCACTTGTACCCAAAGCCTTCCTTTGCGGGCACTTTTGGATGGTCCAAAGGGTCTTGCAACGCATTTCCTGGGGCCTGATTTTTCACTCGTCTCCGATGACGGCTAGGGCTACGTTTAGGTTTGCTCAGGAACAGCGAACCCGGAGGGTCCAGTTGCATGTGGGGCTGCGTAAAGGCTCCCCTGGGGAGATCACTTGTACCCAAAGCCTTCCTTTGCGGGCACTTTTGGATGGTCCAAAGGGGCTTGCAACGCATTTCCTGGGGCCTGATTTTTCAGTCGTCTCCGATGACGGCTATGGCTACATTTAGGTTTGCTCATGAACAGCGAACCCGGAGGGTCCAGTTGCATGTGGGGCTGCGTAAAGGCTCCCCTGGGGAATTCTCTTGTACCCAAAGTCTTCCTTTGGGAGCACTTTTGGATGGTCCAAAGGGGCTCGCAACGCATATCCTGGGGCCTGATTTTTCACCTGTCTCCGATGCCGGCTAGGGCTATGTTTAGCTTTGCTTAGGAACAGCGAACCCGGAGGGTCCAGTTGCATGTGGGCTGCGTAAAGCCTCCCCTGGGGAGTTCACTTGTACCCAAAGCCTTCCTTTGGTGACACTTTTAGATGGTCCAAAGGGGCTTGCAACGCGTTTTCTGGGGCCCGGGTTTTCAGTCTTATCCCATGCCGGCTAGGGATATATTTAGGGTTGCTCGGAAAAATCGAACCCGGAGGGTCCAGTTGCATGTGGGGCTGCGTAAAGGCTCCCCTGGGGAGTTCACTTGTATCCAAAGCCTTCCTTTGGGGGCACTTTTGGATGGGCAAAAAGGGCTCGCAACGCATTTCCTGGGGCCTGATTTTTCAGTCGTCATCGATGCCGGCTAGGGCTATGTTTAGGGATGCTCGGAAACAGCGAACCCGGAGGGTCCAGTTGCATGTGGGGCTGCGTAAATGCTCCCCTGGGGAGTTCACTTGTACCCAAAGCCTTCCTTTGGCGGCACTTTTGTATGGACGAAAAGGGCTCGCAACGCATTTCCTGGGGCCTGATTTTTCAGTCGTCATCGATGCCGGCTAGGGCTATGTTTAGGGATGCTCGGAAACAGCGAACCCGGAGGGTCCAGTTGCATGTTGGGCTGCGTAAAGGCTCCCCTGGGGAGTTCACTTGTACCCAAAGCCTTTCTTTGGGGGCACTTTTGGATGGGCGAAAAGGGCTCGCAACGCATTTCCTGGGGCTTGATTTTTCAGTCGTTTTCTATGTCGGTTAGGGCTATGTTTAGGGATGCTCGGAATCAGCGAACCCGGAGGGTCCAGTTGCATGTGGGGCTGCGTAAAGGCTCCCCTGGGGAGTTCACTTGTACCCAAAGCCTTCCTTTGGTGATACTTTTGGATGGTCCAAAGGGGCTTGCAACGCGTTTTCTGGGGCCCGGGTTTTCAGTCTTCTCCCATGCCGGCGAGTGATATATTTAAGTTTGCTCGGAAAAATCAAACCCGGAGGGTCCAGTTGCATGTGGGGCTGCGTAAAGGCTCCCCTGGGGAGTTCACTTGTACCCAAAGCCTTCCTCTGGGGGCACTTTTGGATGGACGAAAAGGGCTCGCAACGCATTTCCTGGGGTCTGATTTTTCAGTCGACTTCGATGCCGGCAAGGGCTATGTTTAGGGATGCTCAGAAACAGCGAACCCGGAGGGTCCAGTTGCATGTGGGGCTGCGTAAAGGCTCCCCTGGGGAGTTCACTTGTACCCAAAGCCTTCCTCTGGGGGCACTTTTGGATGGACGAAAAGGGCTCGCAACGCATTTCCTGGGGTCTGATTTTTCAGTCGACTTCGATGCCGGCAAGGGCTATGTTTAGGGATGCTCGGAAACAGCGAACCCGGAGGGTCCAGTTGCATGTGGGGCTGCGTAAAGGCTCCCCTGGGGAGTTCACTTGTATCCAAAGCCTTCCTTTGGGGGCACTTTTGGATGGGCAAAAAGGGCTCGCAACGCATTTCCTGGGGCCTGATTTTTCACTCGTCTTCGATGCCGGCTACGACTATGTTTAGGGATGCTCGGAAACAGCGAACCCGGAGGGTCCAGTTGCATGTGGGGCTGCGTAAAGGCTCCCCTGGGGAGTTCACTTGTACCCAAAGCCTTCCTCTGGGGGCACTTTTGGATGGACGAAAAGGGCTCGCAACGCATTTCCTGGGGTCTGATTTTTCATTCGTCTTCAATGCCGTCTAGGGCTATGTTTAGGGTTGCTGTGAAAGAGTGAACCCGGAGGGTCCAGTTGCATGTGGGGCTGCGTAAAGGCTCCCCTGGGGAGTTCTCTTGTACCCAAAGTCTTCCTTTGGGGGCACATTTGGATGGGCGAAAAGGGCTTGCAACGAATTTCCTGGGGCCTTATTTTTCAGTCGTCTCTGATGACGGCTAGGGCTACGTTTAGGTTTGCTCAGGAACAGCGAACCCGGAGGGTCCAGTTGCATGTGGGGCTGCGTAAAGGCTCCCCTGGGGAATTCTCTTGTACCCAAAGTCTTCCTTTGGGGGCACTTTTGGATGGTCCGAAGGGGCTCGCAACGCATTTCCTGGGGCCTGATTTTTCACTTGTCTCCGATGCCGGCTAGGGCTATGTTTAGGGATGCTCGGAAACAGCGAACCCGGAGGGTCCAGTTGCATGTGGGGCTGCGTAAAGGCTCCCCTGGGGAGATCACTTGTACCCAAAGCCTTCCTTTGCGGGCACTTTTGGATGGTCCAAAGGGGCTTGCAACGCATTTCCTGGGGCCTGATTTTTCAGTCGTCTCCGATGACGGCTAGGGCTACGTTTAGGTTTGCTCAGGAACAGCGAACCCGGAGGGTCCAGTTGCATGTGGGGCTGCGTAAAGGCTCCCCTGGGGAGATCACTTGTACCCAAAGCCTTCCTTTGCGGGCACTTTTGGATGGTCCAAAGGGGCTTGCAACGCATTTCCTGGGGCCTGATTTTTCAGTCGTCTCCGATGACGGCTAGGGCTACATTTAGGTTTGCTCATGAACAGCGAACCCGGAGGGTCCAGTTGCATGTGGGGCTGCGTAAAGGCTCCCCTGGGGAATTCTCTTGTACCCAAAGTCTTCCTTTGGGGGCACTTTTGGATGGTCCAAAGGGGCTCGCAACGCATATCCTGGGGCCTGATTTTTCACCTGTCTCCGATGCCGGCTAGGGCTATGTTTAGCTTTGCTTAGGAACAGCGAACCCGGAGGGTCCAGTTGCATGTGGGCTGCGTAAAGCCTCCCCTGGGGAGTTCACTTGTACCCAAAGCCTTCCTTTGGTGACACTTTTAGATGGTCCAAAGGGGCTTGCAACGCATTTCCTGGGGCCTGATTTTTCAGTCGTCATCGATGCCGGCTAGGGCTATGTTTAGGGATGCTCGGAAACAGCGAACCCGGAGGGTCCAGTTGCATGTGGGGCTGCGTAAATGCTCCCCTGGGGAGTTCACTTGTACCCAAAGCCTTCCTTTGGCGGCACTTTTGTATGGACGAAAAGGGCTCGCAACGCATTTCCTGGGGCCTGATTTTTCAGTCGTCATCGATACCGGCTAGGGCTATGTTTAGGGATGCTCGGAAACAGCGAACCCGGAGGGTCCAGTTGCATGTGGGGCTGCGTAAAGGCTCCCCTGGGGAGTTCACTTGTACCCAAAGCCTTTCTTTGGGGGCACTTTTGGATGGGCGAAAAGGGCTCGCAACGCATTTCCTGGGGCTTGATTTTTCAGTCGTTTTCTATGTCGGTTAGGGCTATGTTTAGGGATGCTCGGAATCAGCGAACCCGGAGGGTCCAGTTGCATGTGGGGCTGCGTAAAGGCTCCCCTGGGGAGTTCACTTGTACCCAAAGCCTTCCTTTGGTGATACTTTTGGATGGTCCAAAGGGGCTTGCAACGCGTTTTCTGGGGCCCGGGTTTTCAGTCTTCTCCCATGCCGGCGAGTGATATATTTAAGTTTGCTCGGAAAAATCAAACCCGGAGGGTCCAGTTGCATGTGGGGCTGCGTAAAGGCTCCCCTGGGGAGT
This sequence comes from Anas acuta, assembly GCF_963932015.1. NCBI lineage: Eukaryota > Metazoa > Chordata > Aves > Anseriformes > Anatidae > Anas > Anas acuta. Next base: position 252,530 of record NW_027076241.1, on the reverse strand, counting down.
TCACTTGTACCCAAAGCCTTCCTCTGGGGGCACTTTTGGATGGACGAAAAGGGCTCGCAACGCATTTCCTGGGGTCTGATTTTTCAGTCGACTTCGATGCCGGCAAGGGCTATGTTTAGGGATGCTCGGAAACAGCGAACCCGGAGGGTCCAGTTGCATGTGGGGCTGCGTAAAGGCTCCCCTGGGGAGTTCACTTGTACCCAAAGCCTTCCTCTGGGGGCACTTTTGGATGGACGAAAAGGGCTCGCAACGCATTTCCTGGGGTCTGATTTTTCAGTCGACTTCGATGCCGGCAAGGGCTATGTTTAGGGATGCTCGGAAACAGCGAACCCGGAGGGTCCAGTTGCATGTGGGGCTGCGTAAAGGCTCCCCTGGGGAGTTCACTTGTACCCAAAGCCTTCCTTTGGGGGCACTTTTGGATGGGCAAAAAGGGCTCGCAACGCATTTCCTGGGGCCTGATTTTTCACTCGTCTTCGATGCCGGCTACGATTATGTTTAGGGATGCTCGGAAACAGCGAACCCGGAGGGTCCAGTTGCATGTGGGGCTGCGTAAAGGCTCCCCTGGGGAGTTCACTTGTACCCAAAGCCTTCCTCTGGGGGCACTTTTGGATGGACGAAAAGGGCTCGCAACGCATTTCCTGGGGTCTGATTTTTCATTCGTCTTCAATGCCGTCTAGGGCTATGTTTAGGGTTGCTGTGAAAGAGTGAACCCGGAGGGTCCAGTTGCATGTGGGGCTGCGTAAAGGCTCCCCTGGGGAGATCACTTGTACCCAAAGCCTTCCTTTGCGGGCACTTTTGGATGGTCCAAAGGGTCTTGCAACGCATTTCCTGGGGCCTGATTTTTCAGTCGTCTCCGATGACGGCTATGGCTACATTTAGGTTTGCTCATGAACAGCGAACCCGGAGGGTCCAGTTGCATGTGGGGCTGCGTAAAGGCTCCCCTGGGGAATTCTCTTGTACCCAAAGTCTTCCTTTGGGGGCACTTTTGGATGGTCCAAAGGGGCTCGCAACGCATATCCTGGGGCCTGATTTTTCACCTGTCTCCGATGCCGGCTAGGGCTATGTTTAGCTTTGCTTAGGAACAGCGAACCCGGAGGGTCCAGTTGCATGTGGGCTGCGTAAAGCCTCCCCTGGGGAGTTCACTTGTACCCAAAGCCTTCCTTTGGTGACACTTTTAGATGGTCCAAAGGGGCTTGCAACGCGTTTTCTGGGGCCCGGGTTTTCAGTCTTATCCCATGCCGGCTAGGGATATATTTAGGGTTGCTCGGAAAAATCGAACCCGGAGGGTCCAGTTGCATGTGGGGCTGCGTAAAGGCTCCCCTGGGGAGTTCACTTGTATCCAAAGCCTTCCTTTGGGGGCACTTTTGGATGGGCAAAAAGGGCTCGCAACGCATTTCCTGGGGCCTGATTTTTCAGTCGTCATCGATGCCGGCTAGGGCTATGTTTAGGGATGCTCGGAAACAGCGAACCCGGAGGGTCCAGTTGCATGTGGGGCTGCGTAAATGCTCCCCTGGGGAGTTCACTTGTACCCAAAGCCTTCCTTTGGCGGCACTTTTGTATGGACGAAAAGGGCTCGCAACGCATTTCCTGGGGCCTGATTTTTCAGTCGTCATCGATGCCGGCTAGGGCTATGTTTAGGGATGCTCGGAAACAGCGAACCCGGAGGGTCCAGTTGCATGTGGGGCTGCGTAAATGCTCCCCTGGGGAGTTCACTTGTACCCAAAGCCTTTCTTTGGGGGCACTTTTGGATGGGCGAAAAGGGCTCGCAACGCATTTCCTGGGGCTTGATTTTTCAGTCGTTTTCTATGTCGGTTAGGGCTATGTTTAGGGATGCTCGGAATCAGCGAACCCGGAGGGTCCAGTTGCATGTGGGGCTGCGTAAAGGCTCCCCTGGGGAGTTCACTTGTACCCAAAGCCTTCCTTTGGTGATACTTTTGGATGGTCCAAAGGGGCTTGCAACGCGTTTTCTGGGGCCCGGGTTTTCAGTCTTCTCCCATGCCGGCTAGTGATATATTTAAGTTTGCTCGGAAAAATCAAACCCGGAGGGTCCAGTTGCATGTGTGGCTGCGTAAAGGCTCCCCTGGGGAGTTCACTTGTACCCAAAGCCTTCCTCTGGGGGCACTTTTGGATGGACGAAAAGGGCTCGCAACGCATTTCCTGGGGTCTGATTTTTCAGTCGACTTCGATGCCGGCAAGGGCTATGTTTAGGGATGCTCGGAAACAGCGAACCCGGAGGGTCCAGTTGCATGTGGGGCTGCGTAAAGGCTCCCCTGGGGAGTTCACTTGTACCCAAAGCCTTCCTTTGGGGGCACTTTTGGATGGGCAAAAAGGGCTCGCAACGCATTTCCTGGGGCCTGATTTTTCACTCGTCTTCGATGCCGGCTACGACTATGTTTAGGGATGCTCGGAAACAGCGAACCCGGAGGGTCCAGTTGCATGTGGGGCTGCGTAAAGGCTCCCCTGGGGAGTTCTCTTGTACCCAAAGTCTTCCTTTGCGGGCACTTTTCGATGGGCGAAAAGGCCTCGGAACGCATTTCCTGGGGCCTGATTTTTCAGTCGTCTCCGATGACGGCTAGGGCTACGTTTAGGTTTGCTCAGGAACAGCGAACCTGGAGGGTCCAGTTGCATGTGGGGCTGCGTAAAGGCTCCCCTGGGGAGATCACTTGTACCCAAAGCCTTCCTTTGGGGGCACTTTTGGATGGTCCGAAGGGGCTCGCAACGCATTTCCTGGGTCCTGATTTTTCACTTCTCTTCGATGTCGGCTAGGGCTATGTTTAGGGATGCTCGGAAACAGCGAACCCGGAGGGTCCAGTTGCATGTGGGGCTGCGTAAAGGCTCCCCTGGGGAGTTCACTTGTACCCAAAGTCTTCCTTTGGGGGCACTTTTGGATGGGCGAAAAGAGCTCGCAACGCATTTCCTGTGGCCTGATTTTTCACTCGTCTCCGATGACGGCTAGGGCTACGTTTAGGTTTGTTCAGGAACAGCGAACCCGGAGGGTCCAGTTGCATGTGGGGCTGCGTAAAGGCTCCCCTGGGGAGATCACTTGTACCCAAAGCCTTCCTTTGCGGGCACTTTTGGATGGTCCAAAGGGGCTTGCAACGCATTTCCTGGGGCCTGATTTTTCAGTCGTCTTCAATGCCGTCTAGGGCTATGTTTAGGGATGCTCGGAAACAGCGAACCCCGAGGGTCCAGTTGCATGTGGGGCTGCGTAAAGGCTCCCCTGGGGAGTTCTCTTGTACCCAAAGTCTTCCTTTGGGGGCACATTTGGATGTGCGAAAAGGGCTTGCAACGAATTTCCTGGGGCCTGATTTTTCACTCGTCTCTGATGACGGCTAGGGCTACGTTTAGGTTTGCTCAGGAACAGCGAACCCGGAGGGTCCAGTTGCATGTGGGGCTGCGTAAAGGCTCCCCTGGGGAATTCTCTTGTACCCAAAGTCTTCCTTTGGGGGCACTTTTGGATGGTCCGAAGGGGCTCGCAACGCATTTCCTGGGGCCTGATTTTTCACCTGTCTCCGATGCCAGCTAGGGCTATGTTTAGGTTTGCTTAGGAACAGCGAACCCGGAGGGTCCAGTTGCATGTGGGGCTGCGTAAAGCCTCCCCTGGGGAGTTCTCTTGTACCCAAAGCCTTCCTTTGGGGGCACTTTTGGATGGTACGAAGGGGCTCGCAACGCATTTCCTGGGGCCTGATTTTTCAGTCGTCTCCTATGACGGCCAGGGCTACGTTTAGGTTTGCTCAGGAACAGCGAACCCGGAGGGTCCAGTTGCATGTGGGGCTGCGTAAAGGCTCCCCTGGGGAGTTCACTTGTACCCAAAGCCTTCCTCTGGGGGCACTTTTGGATGGACGAAAAGGGCTCGCAACGCATTTCCTGGGGTCTGATTTTTCAGTCGACTTCGATGCCGGCAAGGGCTATGTTTAGGGATGCTCGGAAACAGCGAACCCGGAGGGTCCAGTTGCATGTGGGGCTGCGTAAAGGCTCCCCTGGGGAGTTCACTTGTACCCAAAGCCTTCCTTTGGGGGCACTTTTGGATGGGCAAAAAGGGCTCGCAACGCATTTCCTGGGGCCTGATTTTTCACTCGTCTTCGATGCCGGCTACGATTATGTTTAGGGATGCTCGGAAACAGCGAACCCGGAGGGTCCAGTTGCATGTGGGGCTGCGTAAAGGCTCCCCTGGGGAGTTCACTTGTACCCAAAGCCTTCCTCTGGGGGCACTTTTGGATGGACGAAAAGGGCTCGCAACGCATTTCCTGGGGTCTGATTTTTCATTCGTCTTCAATGCCGTCTAGGGCTATGTTTAGGGTTGCTGTGAAAGAGTGAACCCGGAGGGTCCAGTTGCATGTGGGGCTGCGTAAAGGCTCCCCTGGGGAGATCACTTGTACCCAAAGCCTTCCTTTGCGGGCACTTTTGGATGGTCCAAAGGGGCTTGCAACGCATTTCCTGGGGCCTGATTTTTCAGTCGTCTCCGATGACGGCTATGGCTACATTTAGGTTTGCTCATGAACAGCGAACCCGGAGGGTCCAGTTGCATGTGGGGCTGCGTAAAGGCTCCCCTGGGGAATTCTCTTGTACCCAAAGTCTTCCTTTGGGGGCACTTTTGGATGGTCCAAAGGGGCTCGCAACGCATATCCTGGGGCCTGATTTTTCACCTGTCTCCGATGCCGGCTAGGGCTATGTTTAGCTTTGCTTAGGAACAGCGAACCCGGAGGGTCCAGTTGCATGTGGGCTGCGTAAAGCCTCCCCTGGGGAGTTCACTTGTACCCAAAGCCTTCCTTTGGTGACACTTTTAGATGGTCCAAAGGGGCTTGCAACGCGTTTTCTGGGGCCCGGGTTTTCAGTCTTATCCCATGCCGGCTAGGGATATATTTAGGGTTGCTCGGAAAAATCGAACCCGGAGGGTCCAGTTGCATGTGGGGCTGCGTAAAGGCTCCCCTGGGGAGTTCACTTGTATCCAAAGCCTTCCTTTGGGGGCACTTTTGGATGGGCAAAAAGGGCTCGCAACGCATTTCCTGGGGCCTGATTTTTCAGTCGTCATCGATGCCGGCTAGGGCTATGTTTAGGGATGCTCGGAAACAGCGAACCCGGAGGGTCCAGTTGCATGTGGGGCTGCGTAAATGCTCCCCTGGGGAGTTCACTTGTACCCAAAGCCTTCCTTTGGCGGCACTTTTGTATGGACGAAAAGGGCTCGCAACGCATTTCCTGGGGCCTGATTTTTCAGTCGTCATCGATGCCGGCTAGGGCTATGTTTAGGGATGCTCGGAAACAGCGAACCCGGAGGGTCCAGTTGCATGTGGGGCTGCGTAAATGCTCCCCTGGGGAGTTCACTTGTACCCAAAGCCTTTCTTTGGGGGCACTTTTGGATGGGCGAAAAGGGCTCGCAACGCATTTCCTGGGGCTTGATTTTTCAGTCGTTTTCTATGTCGGTTAGGGCTATGTTTAGGGATGCTCGGAATCAGCGAACCCGGAGGGTCCAGTTGCATGTGGGGCTGCGTAAAGGCTCCCCTGGGGAGTTCACTTGTACCCAAAGCCTTCCTTTGGTGATACTTTTGGATGGTCCAAAGGGGCTTGCAACGCGTTTTCTGGGGCCCGGGTTTTCAGTCTTCTCCCATGCCGGCTAGTGATATATTTAAGTTTGCTCGGAAAAATCAAACCCGGAGGGTCCAGTTGCATGTGTGGCTGCGTAAAGGCTCCCCTGGGGAGTTCACTTGTACCCAAAGCCTTCCTCTGGGGGCACTTTTGGATGGACGAAAAGGGCTCGCAACGCATTTCCTGGGGTCTGATTTTTCAGTCGACTTCGATGCCGGCAAGGGCTATGTTTAGGGATGCTCGGAAACAGCGAACCCGGAGGGTCCAGTTGCATGTGGGGCTGCGTAAAGGCTCCCCTGGGGAGTTCACTTGTACCCAAAGCCTTCCTTTGGGGGCACTTTTGGATGGGCAAAAAGGGCTCGCAACGCATTTCCTGGGGCCTGATTTTTCACTCGTCTTCGATGCCGGCTACGACTATGTTTAGGGATGCTCGGAAACAGCGAACCCGGAGGGTCCAGTTGCATGTGGGGCTGCGTAAAGGCTCCCCTGGGGAGTTCTCTTGTACCCAAAGTCTTCCTTTGCGGGCACTTTTCGATGGGCGAAAAGGCCTCGGAACGCATTTCCTGGGGCCTGATTTTTCAGTCGTCTCCGATGACGGCTAGGGCTACGTTTAGGTTTGCTCAGGAACAGCGAACCTGGAGGGTCCAGTTGCATGTGGGGCTGCGTAAAGGCTCCCCTGGGGAGATCACTTGTACCCAAAGCCTTCCTTTGGGGGCACTTTTGGATGGTCCGAAGGGGCTCGCAACGCATTTCCTGGGTCCTGATTTTTCACTTCTCTTCGATGTCGGCTAGGGCTATGTTTAGGGATGCTCGGAAACAGCGAACCCGGAGGGTCCAGTTGCATGTGGGGCTGCGTAAAGGCTCCCCTGGGGAGTTCACTTGTACCCAAAGTCTTCCTTTGGGGGCACTTTTGGATGGGCGAAAAGAGCTCGCAACGCATTTCCTGTGGCCTGATTTTTCACTCGTCTCCGATGACGGCTAGGGCTACGTTTAGGTTTGTTCAGGAACAGCGAACCCGGAGGGTCCAGTTGCATGTGGGGCTGCGTAAAGGCTCCCCTGGGGAGATCACTTGTACCCAAAGCCTTCCTTTGCGGGCACTTTTGGATGGTCCAAAGGGGCTTGCAACGCATTTCCTGGGGCCTGATTTTTCAGTCGTCTTCAATGCCGTCTAGGGCTATGTTTAGGGATGCTCGGAAACAGCGAACCCCGAGGGTCCAGTTGCATGTGGGGCTGCGTAAAGGCTCCCCTGGGGAGTTCTCTTGTACCCAAAGTCTTCCTTTGGGGGCACATTTGGATGTGCGAAAAGGGCTTGCAACGAATTTCCTGGGGCCTGATTTTTCACTCGTCTCTGATGACGGCTAGGGCTACGTTTAGGTTTGCTCAGGAACAGCGAACCCGGAGGGTCCAGTTGCATGTGGGGCTGCGTAAAGGCTCCCCTGGGGAATTCTCTTGTACCCAAAGTCTTCCTTTGGGGGCACTTTTGGATGGTCCGAAGGGGCTCGCAACGCATTTCCTGGGGCCTGATTTTTCACCTGTCTCCGATGCCAGCTAGGGCTATGTTTAGGTTTGCTTAGGAACAGCGAACCCGGAGGGTCCAGTTGCATGTGGGGCTGCGTAAAGCCTCCCCTGGGGAGTTCTCTTGTACCCAAAGCCTTCCTTTGGGGGCACTTTTGGATGGTACGAAGGGGCTCGCAACGCATTTCCTGGGGCCTGATTTTTCAGTCGTCTCCTATGACGGCCAGGGCTACGTTTAGGTTTGCTCAGGAACAGCGAACCCGGAGGGTCCAGTTGCATGTGGGGCTGCGTAAAGGCTCCCCTGGGGAGATCACTTGTACCCAAAGCCTTCCTTTGGTGACACTTTTGGATGGGCGAAAAGGGCTCGCAACACATTTCCTGGGTCGTGATTTTTTACTCGTCTTCGATGACGGCTAGGGCTATGTTTAGGCATGCTCGGAAACATCGAACCCGGCGGGTCCAGTTGCATGTGGGGCTGCGTAAAGGCTCCCCTGGGGAGTTCACTTGTACCCAAAGCCTTCCTTTGGTGACACTTTTGGATGGTCCAAAGGGGCTTGCAACGCGTTTTCTGGGGCCCGGGTTTTCAGTCTTCTCCCATGCCGGCTAGAGCTACGTTTAGGTTTGCTCAGGAACAGCGAACCCGGAGGGTCCAGTTGCATGTGGGGCTGCGTAAAGGCTCCCCTGGGGAGTTCACTTGTACACAAAGCCTTCCTTTGGGGGCACATTTGGATGGGCGAAAAGGGCTCGCAACGCATTTCCTGGGGCCTGATTTTTCAGTCGTCTTCGATGTCGTCTAGGGCTATGTTTAGGGATGCTCGGAAACAGCGAACCCGGAGGGTCCAGTTGCATGTGGGGCTGCGTAAAGGCTCCCCTGGGGAGTTCTCTTGTACCCAAAGTCTTCCTTTGGGGGCACATTTGGATGGGCGAAAAGGGCTCGCAACGCATTTCCTGGGGCCTGATTTTTCACTCGTCTCCGATGACGGCTAGGGCTACGTTTAGGTTTGCTCAGGAACAGCGAACCCGGAGGATCCAGTTGCATGTGGGGCTGCGTAAAGGCTCCCCTGGGGAGTTCACTTGTACCCAAAGCCTTCCTTTGGGGGAACTTTTGGATGGTTCAAAGGGACTTGCAACGCATTTCCTGGGGCCTGATTTTTCACTCGTCTCCGATGACGGCTAGGGCTACGTTTAGGTTTGCTCAGGAACAGCGAACCCGGAGGGTCCAGTTGCATGTGCGGCTGCGTAAAGGCTCCCCTGGGGAGTTCTCTTGTACCCAAAGCCTTCCTTTGGTGACACTTTTGGATGGTCCAAAGGGGCTCGCAATGCGTTTTCTGGGGCCCGGGTTTTCAATATTCTCCCATGCCGGTTAGGGATATAATTAGGGTTGCTCGGAAAAATCGAACCCGAAGGGTCAAGTTGCATGTGGGGCTGCGTAAAGGCTCCCCTGGGGAGTTCTCTTGTACCCAAAGCCTTCCTTTGGGGGCACTTTTGGATGGTCCGAAGGGGCTCGCAACGCATTTCCTGGGGCCTGATTTTTCACTCGTCTCCTATGACTGCCAGGGCTACGTTTAGGTTTGCTCAGGAACAGCGAACCCGGAGGGTCCAGTTGCATGTGGGGCTGCGTAAAGGCTCCCCTTGGGAGATCACTTGTACCCAAAGCCTTCCTTTGGTGACACTTTTGGATGGGCGAAAAGGGCTCGCAACACATTTCCTGGGGCGTGATTTTTTACTCGTCTTCGATGACGGCTAGGGCTATGTTTAGGGACGCTCGGAAACATCGAACCCGGCGGGTCCAGTTGCATGTGGGGCTGCGTAAAGGCTCCCCTGGGGAGTTCACTTGTACCCAAAGCCTTCCTTTGGTGACACTTTTGGATGCTCCAAAGGGGCTTGCAACGCGTTTTCTGGGGCCCGGGTTTTCAGTCTTCTCCCATGCCGGCTAGGGATATATTTAGGGTTGCTTGGAAAAATCGAACCCGGAGGGTCCAGTTGCATGTGGGGCTGCGTAAAGGCTCCCCTGGGGAGTTCACTTGTACACAAATTCTTCCTTTGGGGGCACATTTGGATGGGCGAAAAGGGCTCGCAACGCATTTCCTGGGGCCTGATTTTTCAGTCGTCTTCGATGTCGTCTAGGGCTATGTTTAGGGATGCTCGGAAACAGCGAACCCGGAGGGTCCAGTTGCATGTGGGGCTGCGTAAAGGCTCCCCTGGGGAGTTCACTTGTACCCAAAGCCTTCCTTTGGTGATACTTTTGGATGGTCCGAAGGGGCTTGCAACGCATTTCCTGGGGCCTGAATTTTCACTTGTCTCCGATGACGGCTAGGGCTACGTTTAGGTTTGCTTAGGAACAGCGAACCCGGAGGGTCCAGTTGCATGTGGGGCTGCGTAAAGGCTCCCCTGGGGAGTTCACTTGTACCCAAAGCCTTCCTTTGCGGGCACTTTTGGATGGTCCAAAGGGGCTTGCAACGCATTTCCTTGGGCCTGATTTTTCAGTCGTCTCAGATGACGGCTAGGGCTACGTTTAGGTTTGCTCATGAACAGCGAACCCGGAGGGTCCAGTTGCATGTGGGGCTGCGTAAAGGCTCCCCTAGGGAATTCTCTTGTACCCAAAGTCTTCCTTTGGGGGCACTTTTGGATGGTCCGAAGGGGCTCGCAACGCATTTCCTGGGGCCTGATTTTTCAGTCGTCATCGATGCCGGCTAGGGCTATGTTTAGGGATGCTCGGAAACAGCGAACCCGGAGGGTCCAGTTGCATGTGGGGCTGCGTAAAGGCTCCCCTGGGGAGTTCACTTGTACCCAAAGCCTTTCTTTGGGGGCACTTTTATATGGACGAAAAGGTCTTGAAACGCATTTCCTGGGGCCTGATTTTTCACTCGTCTCCGATGACGGCTAGGGCTACGTTTAGGTTTGCTCATGAACAGCGAACCCGGAGGGTCCAGTTGCATGTGGGGCTGCGTAAAGGCTCCCCTGGGGAGTTCACTTGTACCCAAAGCCTTCCTTTGGTCACACTTTTGGATGGTCCAAAGGGGCTTGCAACGCGTTTTCTGGAGCCCGGGTTTTCAGGCTTCTCCCATGCCGGCTAGTGATATATTTAGGGTTGCTCGGAAAAATCGAACCCGGAGGGTCCAGTTGCATGTGGGGCTGCGTAAAGGCTCCCCTGGGGAGTTCTCTTGTACCCAAAGTCTTCCTTTGGGGGCACATTTGGATGGGCGAAAAGGGCTCGCAACGCATTTCCTGTGCCCTGATTTTTCACTCGTCTCCGAAGACGGCTAGGGCTACGTTTAGGTTTGCTCAGGAACAGCGAACCCGGAGGGTCCAGTTGCATGTGGGGCTGCGTAAAGGCTCCCCTGGGGAGATCACTTGTACCCAAAGCCTTCCTTTGCGGGCACTTTTGGATGGTCCAAAGGGGCTTGCAACGCATTTCCTGGGGCCTGATTTTTCAGTCGTCTCCGATGCCGGCTAGGGCTACGTTTAGGTTTGCTCAGGAACAGCGAACCCGGAGGGTCCAGTTGCATGTGGGGCTGCGTAAAGGCTCCCCTGGGGAGTTCACTTGTACCCAAAGCCTTCCTTTGGTGACACTTTTGGATGGTCCAAAGGGGCTTGCAACGCGTTTTCTGGGGCCCGGGTTTTCAGTCTTCTCCCATGCCGGCTAGAGCTACGTTTAGGTTTGCTCAGGAACAGCGAACCCGGAGGGTCCAGTTGCATGTGGGGCTGCGTAAAGGCTCCCCTGGGGAGTTCACTTGTACACAAAGCCTTCCTTTGGGGGCACATTTGGATGGGCGAAAAGGGCTCGCAACGCATTTCCTGGGGCCTGATTTTTCAGTCGTCTTCGATGTCGTCTAGGGCTATGTTTAGGGATGCTCGGAAACAGCGAACCCGGAGGGTCCAGTTGCATGTGGGGCTGCGTAAAGGCTCCCCTGGGGAGTTCTCTTGTACCCAAAGTCTTCCTTTGGGGGCACATTTGGATGGGCGAAAAGGGCTCGCAACGCATTTCCTGGGGCCTGATTTTTCACTCGTCTCCGATGACGGCTAGGGCTACGTTTAGGTTTGCTCAGGAACAGCGAACCCGGAGGGTCCAGTTGCATGTGGGGCTGCGTAAAGGCTCCCCTGGGGAGTTCACTTGTACCCAAAGCCTTCCTTTGGGGGAACTTTTGGATGGTCCAAAGGGACTTGCAACGCATTTCCTTGGGCCTGATTTTTCAGTCGTCTCAGATGACGGCTAGGGCTACGTTTAGGTTTGCTCATGAACAGCGAACCCGGAGGGTCCAGTTGCATGTGGGGCTGCGTAAAGGCTCCCCTGGGGAGTTCACTTGTACCCAAAGCCTTCCTTTGGTGACACTTTTGGATGCTCCAAAGGGGCTTGCAACGCGTTTTCTGGGGCCCGGGTTTTCAGTCTTCTCCCATGCCGGCTAGGGATATATTTAGGGTTGCTCGGAAACAGCGAACCCGGAGGGTCCAGTTGCATGTGGGGCTGCGTAAAGGCTCCCCTGGGGAGTTCACTTGTACCCAAAGCCTTCCTTTGGTGATACTTTTGGATGGTCCGAAGGGGCTTGCAACGCATTTCCTGGGGCCTGAATTTTCACTTGTCTCCGATGACGGCTAGGGCTACGTTTAGGTTTGCTTAGAAACAGCGAACCCGGAGGGTCCAGTTGCATGTGGGGCTGCGTAAAGGCTCCCCTGGGGAGTTCACTTGTACCCAAAGCCTTCCTTTGCGGGCACTTTTGGATGGTCCAAAGGGGCTTGCAACGCATTTCCTTGGGCCTGATTTTTCAGTCGTCTCAGATGACGGCTAGGGCTACGTTTAGGTTTGCTCAGGAACAGCGAACCCGGAGGGTCCAGTTGCATGTGGGGCTGCGTAAAGGCTCCCCTGGGGAATTCTCTTGTACCCAAAGTCTTCCTTTGGGGGCACTTTTGGATGGTCCGAAGGGGCTCGCAACGCATTTCCTGGGGCCTGATTTTTCAGTCGTCATCGATGCCGGCTAGGGCTATGTTTAGGGATGCTCGGAAACAGCGAACCCGGAGGGTCCAGTTGCATGTGGGGCTGCGTAAAGGCTCCCCTGGGGAGTTCACTTGTACCCAAAGCCTTTCTTAGGGGGAACTTTTATATGGGCGAAAAGGGCTTGAAACGCATTTCCTGGGGCCTGATTTTTCACTCGTCTCCGATGACGGCTAGGGCTACGTTTAGGTTTGCTCATGAACAGCGAACCCGGAGGGTCCAGTTGCATGTGGGGCTGCGTAAAGGCTCCCCTGGGGAGTTCACTTGTACCCAAAGCCTTCCTTTGGTCACACTTTTGGATGGTCCAAAGGGGCTTGCAACGCGTTTTCTGGAGCCCGGGTTTTCAGGCTTCTCCCATGCCGGCTAGTGATATATTTAGGGTTGCTCGGAAAAATCGAACCCGGAGGGTCCAGTTGCATGTGGGGCTGCGTAAAGGCTCCCCTGGGGAGTTCTCTTGTACCCAAAGTCTTCCTTTGGGGGCACATTTGGATGGGCGAAAAGGGCTCGCAACGCATTTCCTGTGCCCTGATTTTTCACTCGTCTCCGAAGACGGCTAGGGCTACGTTTAGGTTTGTTCAGGAACAGCGAACCCGGAGGGTCCAGTTGCATGTGGGGCTGCGTAAAGGCTCCCCTGGGGAGATCACTTGTACCCAAAGCCTTCCTTTGCGGGCACTTTTGGATGGTCCAAAGGGGCTTGCAACGCATTTCCTGGGGCCTGATTTTTCAGTCGTCTCCGATGCCGGCTAGGGCTACGTTTAGGTTTGCTCAGGAACAGCGAACCCGGAGGGTCCAGTTGCATGTGGGGCTGCGTAAAGGCTCCCCTGGGGAGATCACCTGTACCCAAAGCCTTCCTTTGCGGGCACTTTTGGATGGTCCAAAGGGGCTTGCAACGCGTTTTCTGGGGCCCGGGTTTTCAGTCTTCTCCCATGCCGGCTAGGGATATATTTAGGGTTGCTCGGAAAAATCGAACCCGGAGGGTCCAGTTGCATGTGGGGCTGCGTAAAGGCTCCCCTGGGGAGTTCACTTGTACCCAAAGCCTTTCTTTGGGGGCACTTTTGGATGGGCGAAAAGGGCTCGCAACGCATTTCCTGGGGCTTGATTTTTCAGTCGTCTTCTATGCCGGCTAGGGCTATGTTTAGGGATGCTCGGAAACAGCGAACCCGGAGGGTCCAGTTGCATGTGGGGCTGCGTAAAGGCTCCCCTGGGGAGTTCACTTGTACCCAAAGCCTTCCTTTGGGGGCACTTTTGGATGGGCAAAAAGGGCTCTCAACGCATTTCCTGGGGCCTGATTTTTCACTCGTCTCCTATGACTGCCAGGGCTACGTTTAGGTTTGCTCAGGAACAGCGAACCCGGAGTGTCCAGTTGCATGTGGGGCTGCGTAAAGGCTCCCCTGGGGAGATCACTTGTACCCAAAGCCTTCCTTTGGTGACACTTTTGGATGGGCGAAAAGGGCTCGCAACACATTTCCTGGGGCGTGATTTTTTACTCGTCTTCGATGACGGCTAGGGCTATGTTTAGGGACGCTCGGAAACATCGAACCTGGCGGGTCCAGTTGCATGTGGGGCTGCATAAAGGCTCCCCTGGGGAGTTCACTTGTACCCAAAGCCTTCCTTTGGTGACACTTTTGGATGCTCCAAAGGGGCTTGCAACGCGTTTTCTGGGGCCCGGGTTTTCAGTCTTCTCCCATGCCGGCTAGGGATATATTTAGGGTTGCTCGGAAAAATCGAACCCGGAGGGTCCAGTTGCATGTGGGGCTGCGTAAAGGCTCCCCTGGGGAGTTCACTTGTACACAAAGTCTTCCTTTGGGGGCACTTTTGGATGGGCGAAAAGGGCTCGCAACGCATTTCCTGGGGCCTGATTTTTCAGTCGTCTTCGATGTCGTCTAGGGCTATGTTTAGGGATGCTCGGAAACAGCGAACACGGAGGGTCCAGTTGCATGTGGGGCTGCGTAAAGGCTCCCCTGGGGAGTTCACTTGTACCCAAAGCCTTCCTTTGGGGGCACTTCTGGATGGGTGAATGGGGCTTGAAACGCATTTTCTGGGGCCCGAATTTTCAGTCTTCTGTCATGGTGGCTAGGGGTATATTTAGGGTTGCTTGTAAACAGTGAACAAGGAGGGTCCAGTTGCATGTGGGGCTGCATAAAGGCTCCCCTGGGGAGTCCAGTTGTACCCAAAGCCTTCCTTTGGGGGCACTTTTGGATGGGCGAATGGAGCTCGTAACACATTTTCTGTGGCCCGAGCTTTCAGTCGACTGACAGGCGTGCTAGGGCTATATTTAGGGTTGCTGTGAAAGAGTGAACCCGGAGGGTCCAGTTGCATGTGGGGCTGCATAAAGGCTCCCCTGGGGAGTTCACTTGTACCCAAAGCCTTCCTTTGGGGGCACTTCTGGATGGGTGAATGGGGCTTGAAACGCATTTTCTGGAGCCCGAGTTTTCAGTCTTCTGCCATGCTGTCTAGGGGTATATTTAGGGTTGCTCGTAAACAGTGAACAAGGAGGGTCCAGTTGCATGTGGGGCTGCGTAAAGGCTCCCCTGGGGAGTTCAGTTGTACCCAAAGCCTTCCTCTGGGGGCACTTTTGGATGGGCGAATTAGGCTTTTAACGCATTTTCTGGGGCCCGAGTTTTCAGTCGACTGCCAGGCGGGCCAGGGCTATATTTAGGGTTGCTGTGAAAGAGCGAATACGGAGGGTCCAGTTGCATGTGGGGCTGCGTTAAGGCTCCCCTGGGGAGTCCAGTTGTACCCAAAGCCTTCCTTTGGGGGCACTTTTGGATGGTCCAAGGGGAATCGCAATGCGTTTTCTGAGGCCCTCTTTTTCAGTCCTCCCATTGCGCCGAGGGATATATTTATGCTTGCGGTGAAAGAGTGAACCCAGAGGGTCCAGTTGCATGTGGGGCTGCATAAAGGCTCCCCTGGGGAGTTCAGTTGTACCCAAAGCCTTCCTTTGGGGGCACTTCTGGATGGGTGAATGGGGCTTGAAACGCATTTTCTAGAGCCCGAGTTTTCAGTCTTCTGCCATGCTGTCTAGGGGTTTATTTAGGGTTGCTCGTAAACAGTGAACAAGGAGGGTCCAGTTGCATGTGGGGCTGCGTTAAGGCTCCCCTGGGGAGTTCAGTTGTACCCAAAGCCTTCCTCTGGGGGCACTTTTGGATGGGCGAATTAGGCTTTTAACGCATTTTCTGGGGCCCGAGTTTTCAGTCGACTGCCAGGCGGGCCAGGGCTATATTTAGGGTTGCTGTGAAAGAGCGAATACGGAGGGTCCAGTTGCATGTGGGGCTGCGTTAAGGCTCCCCTGGGGAGTCCAGTTGTACCCAAAGCCTTCCTTTGGGGGCACTTTTGGATGGTCCAAGGGGAATCGCAATGCGTTTTCTGAGGCCCTCTTTTTCAGTCCTCCCATTGCGCCGAGGGATATATTTATGCTTGCGGTGAAAGAGTGAACCCAGAGGGTCCAGTTGCATGTGGGGCTGCATAAAGGCTCCCCTGGGGAGTTCAGTTGTACCCAAAGCCTTCCTCTGGGGGCACTTCTGGATGGGCGAATTAGGCTATTAACGCATTTTCTGGGGCCCGAATTTTCAGTCTTCTGTCATGGTGGCTAGGGGTATATTTAGGGTTGCTTGTAAACAGTGAACAAGGAGGGTCCAGTTGCATGTGGGGCTGCATAAAGGCTCCCCTGGGGAGTCCAGTTGTACCCAAAGCCTTCCTTTGGGGGCACTTTTGGATGGGCGAATGGAGCTCGTAACACATTTTCTGTGGCCCGAGCTTTCAGACGACTGCCAGGCGTGCTAGGGATATATTTAGGCTTGCGGTGAAAGAGTGAACCCGGAGGGTCCAGTTGCATGTGGGGCTGCATAAAGGCTCCCCTGGGGAGTTCAGTTGTACCCAAAGCCTTCCTTTGGGGGCACTTCTGGATGGGTGAATGGGGCTTGAAACGCTTTTTCTCTGGCCAGATTTTTCAGTTTTCTGCCATGCTGGCTAGTGTTATATTTAGGGTTGCTTGTAAACAGCGAACAAGGGGGGTCCAGTTGCATGTGGGGCTGCATAAAGGCTCCCCTGGGGAGTTCAGATGTACCCAAAGCCTTCCTTTGGGAGCACTTTTGGATGATCGAATGAGGCTCGTAACACATTTTCTGTGGCCCGAGCTTTCAGTCGACTGACAGGCGTGCTAGGGATATATTTAGGGTTGCTGTGAAAGAGTGAACCCGGAGGGTCCAGTTGCATGTGGGGCTGCATAAAGGCTCCCCTGGGGAGTTCCGTTGTACCCAAAGCCTTCCTTTGGGGGCACTTCTGGATGGGTGAATGGGGCTTGAAACGCATTTTCTGTAGCCCGAGTTTTCAGTCTTCTGCCATGCTGTCTAGGGGTATATTTAGGGTTGCTCGTAAACAGTGAACAAGGAGGGTCCAGTTGCATGTGGGGCTGCGTAAAGGCTCCCCTGGGGAGTTCAGTTGTACCCAAAGCCTTCCTCTGGGGGCACTTTTGGATGGGCGAATTAGGCTTTTAACGCATTTTCTGGGGCCCGAGTTTTCAGTCGACTGCCAGGCGGGCCAGGGCTATATTTAGGGTTGCTGTGAAAGAGCGAATACCGAGGGTCCAGTTGCATGTGGGGCTGCGTTAAGGCTCCCCTGGGGAGTCCAGTTGTACCCAAAGACTTCCTTTGGGGGCACTTTTGGATGGTCCAAGGGGAATCGCAATGCGTTTTCTGAGGCCCTCTTTTTCAGTCCTCCCATTGCGCCGAGGGATATATTTATGCTTGCGGTGAAAGAGTGAACCCGGAGGGTCCAGTTGCATGTGGGGCTGCATAAAGGCTCCCCTGGGGAGTTCAGTTGTACCCAAAGCCTTCCTTTGGGGGCACTTCTGGATGGGTGAATGGGGCTTGAAACGCATTTTCTGGAGCCCGAGTTTTCAGTCTTCTGCCATGGTGGCTAGGGGTATATTTAGGGTTGCTCGTAAACAGTGAACAAGGAGGGTCCAGTTGCATGTGGGGCTGCGTAAAGGCTCCCCTGGGGAGTTCAGTTGTACCGAAAGCCTTCCTTTGGGGGCACTTTTGGATGGGCGAATTACGCTTTTAACGCATTTTTTGGGGCCCGAGTTTTCAGTCGACTGCCAGGCGGGCCAGGGCTATATTTAGGGTTGCTGTGAAAGAGCGAATACGGAGGGTCCAGTTGCATGTGGGGCTGCGTTAAGGCTCCCCTGGGGAGTTCAGTTGTACCCAAAGCCTTCCTCTGGGGGCACTTTTGGATGGGCGAAAGGGGCTTTTAACGCATTTTCTGGGGCCCGAGTTTTCAGTCGACTGCCAGGCGGGCCAGGGCTATATTTAGGGTTGCTGTGAAAGAGCGAATACGGAGGGTCCAGTTGCATGTGGGGCTGCTTTAAGGCTCCCCTGGGGAGTTCAGTTGTACCCAAAGCCTTCCTCTGGGGGCACTTTTGGATGGGTGAATGGGGCTTGAAACGCTTTTTCTGTGGCCCGAGTTTTCAGTTTTCTGCCATGCTGGCTAGTGTTATATTTAGGGTTGCTTGTAAACAGCGAACACGGGGGGTCCAGTTGCATGTGGGGCTGCATAAAGGCTCCCCTGGGGAGTTCAGATGTACCCAAAGCCTTCCTTTGGGAGCACTTTTGGATGATCGAATGGGGCTCGTAACACATTTTCTGTGGCCCGAGCTTTCAGTCGACTGACAGGCGTGCTAGGGATATATTTAGGGTTGCTGTGAAAGAGTGAACCCGGAGGGTCCAGTTGCATGTGGGGCTGCATAAAGGCTCCCCTTGGGAGTTCACTTGTACCCAAAGCCTTCCTTTGGGGGCACTTCTGGATGGGTGAATGGGGCTTGAAACGCTTTTTCTGTGGCCCGAGTTTTCAGTATTCTGCCATGCTGGCTAGGGTTACATTTAGGGTTGCTTGTAAACAGCGAACACGGGGGGTCCAGTTGCGTATGGGCCTGCATAAAGGCTCCCCTGGGGAGTTCAGTTGTACCCAAAGCCTTCCTCTGGGGGCACTTTTGGATGGGCGAAAGGGGCTTTTAACGCATTTTCTGGGGCCCGAGTTTTCAGTCGACTGCCAGGCGGGCCAGGGCTATATTTAGGGTTGCTGTGAAAGAGTGAACCCGGAGGGTCCAGTTGCATGTGGGGCTGCATAAAGGCTCCCCTGGGGAGTTCACTTGTACCCAAAGCCTTCCTTTGGGGCACTTCTGGATGGGTGAATGGGGCTTGAAACGCTTTTTCTCTGGCCCGAGTTTTCAGTTTTCTGCCATGCTGGCTAGGGTTATATTTAGGGTTGCTTGTAAACAGTGAACAAGGAGGGTCCAGTTGCATGTGGGGCTGCGTAAAGGCTCCCCGGGGGAGTTCAGTTGTACCCAAAGCCTTCCTCTGGGGGCACTTTTGGATGGGCGAATTAGGCTTTTAATTCATTTTCTGGGGCCCGAGTTTTCAGTTGACTTCCAGGCGGGCCAAGGCTATATTTAGGGTTGCTGTGAAAGAGCGAATACGGAGGGTCCAGTTGCATGTGGGGCTGCATAAAGGCTCCCCTGGGGAGTTCAGTTGTACCCAAAGCCTTCCTTTGGGAGCACTTTTGGATGGTCCAAGGGGAATCGCAATGCGTTTTCTGAGGCCCGCTTTTTCAGTCTTCTCCCATTGCGCCGAGGGCTATATTTAGGCTTGCGGTGAAAGAGTGAACCCGGAGGGTCCAGTTGCATGTGGGGCTGCATAAAGGCTCCCCTGGGGAGTTCACTTGTACCCAAACCCTTCCTTTTGGGGCACTTCTGGATGGGTGAATGGGGCTTGAAACGCATTTTCTGGAGCCTGAGTTTTCAGTCTTCTGCCATGGTGGCTAGGGGTATATTTAGGCTTGCGGTGAAAGAGTGAACAAGGAGGGTCCAGTTGCATGTGGGGCTGCATAAAGGCTCCCCTGGGGAGTTCAGTTGTACCCAAAGCCTTCCTCTGGGGGCACTTATGGATGGGCGAATTAGGCTTTTAACGCATTTTCTGGGGCCCGAATTTTCAGTCTTCTGTCATGGTGGCTAGGGGTATATTTAGGGTTGCTTGTAAACAGTGAACAAGGAGGGTCCAGTTGCATGTGGGGCTGCATAAAGGCTCCCCTGGGGAGTTCACTTGTACCCAAAGCCTTCCTTTGGGGGCACTTCTGGATGGGTGAATGGGGCTTGAAACGCATTTTATGGAGCCGGAGTTTTCAGTTTTCTGCCATGCTGGCTAGGGGTATATTTAGGGTTGCTCGTAAACAGTGAACAAGGAGGGTCCAGTTGCATGTGGGGCTGCATAAAGGCTCCCCTGGGGAGTTCAGTTGTACCCAAAGCCTTCCTCTGGGGGCACTTTTGGATGGGCGAATTAGGATATTAACGCATTTTCTGGGGCCCGAGTTTTCAGTCGACTGCCAGGCGGGCCAGGGCTATATTTAGGGTTGCTGTGAAAGAGTGAACCCGGAGCGTCCAGTTGCATGTGGGGCTGCATAAAGGCTCCCCTGGGGAGTTCAGTTGTACCCAAAGCCTTCCTTTGGGGGCACTTCTGGATGGGTGAATGGGGCTTGAAACGCTTTTTCTGTGGCCAGAGTTTTCAGTTTTCTGCCATGCTGGCTAGTGTTATATTTAGGGTTGCTTGTAAACAGCGAACACGGGGGGTCCAGTTGCATGTGGGGCTGCATAAAGGCTCCCCTGGGGAGTTCAGATGTACCCAAAGCCTTCCTTTGGAGAACTTTTGGATGATCGAATGGGGCTCGTAACACATTTTCTGTGGCCAGAGCTTTCAGTCGACTGCCAGGCGTGCTAGGGCTATATTTAGGGTTGCTGTGAAAGAGCGAATACGGAGGGTCCAGTTGCATGTGGGGCTGCGTTAAGGCTCCCCTGGGGAGTCCAGTTGTACCCAAAGCCTTCCTTTGGGGGCACTTTTGGATGGTCCAAGGGGAATCGCAATGCGTTTTCTGAGGCCCTCTTTTTCAGTCCTCCCATTGCGCCAAGAGATATATTTATACTTGCGGTGAAAGAGTGAACCCGGAGGGTCCAGTTGCATGTGGGGCTGCATAAAGGCTCCCCTGGGAGTTCACTTGTACCCAAAGCCTTCCTTTGGGGCACTTCTGGATGGGTGAATGGGGCTTGAAACGCATTTTCTGGAGCCCGAGTTTTCAGTCTTCTGCCATGGTGGCTAGGGGTATATTTAGGGTTGCTCGTAAACAGTGAACAAGGAGGGTCCAGTTGCATGTGGGGCTGCGTAAAGGCTCCCCTGGGGAGTTCAGTTGTACCCAAAGCCTTCCTTTGGGGGCACTTTTGGATGGGCGAATTAGGCTTGTAATGCATTTTCTGGGGCCCGAGTTTTCAGTCGACTGCCAGGCGGGCCAGGGCTATATTTAGGGTTGCTGTGAAAGAGTGAACCCGGAGGGTCCAGTTGCATGTGGGGCTGCATAAAGGCTCCCCTGGGGAGTTCAGTTGTACCCAAAGCCTTCCTTTGGGGGCACTTCTGGATGGGTGAATGGGGCTTGAAACGCATTTTCTGGAGCCCGAGTTTTCAGTCTTCTGCCATGGTGGCTAGGGGTATATTTAGGGTTGCTCGTAAACAGTGAACAAGGAGGGTCCAGTTGCATGTGGGGCTGCGTAAAGGCTCCCCTGGGGAGTTCAGTTGTACCCAAAGCCTTCCTCTGGGGGCACTTTTGGATGGGCGAATTAGGCTTTTAACGCATTTTCTGGGGCCCGAGTTTTCAGTCGACTGCCAGGCGGGCCAGGGCTATATTTAGGGTTGCTGTGAAAGAGCGAATACGGAGGGTCCAGTTGCATGTGGGGCTGCGTTAAGGCTCCCCTGGGGAGTCCAGTTGTACCCAAAGCCTTCCTTTGGGGGCACTTTTGGATGGTCCAAGGGGAATCGCAATGCGTTTTCTGAGGCCCTCTTTTTCAGTCCTCCCATTGCGCCAAGGGATATATTTATGCTTGCGGTGAAAGAGTGAACCCGGAGGGTCCAGTTGCATATGGGGCTGCGTAAAGGCTCCCCTGGGGAGTTCACTTGTACCCAAAGCCTTCCTTTGGGGGCACTTCTGGATGGGTGAATGGGGCTTGAAACGCATTTTCTGGAGCCCAAGTTTTCAGTCTTCTGCCATGGTGGCTAGGGGTATATTTAGGGTTGCTCGTAAACAGTGAACAAGGAGGTTCCAGTTGCATGTGGGGCTGCGTAAAGGCTCCCCTGGGGAGTTCAGTTGTACCCAAAGCCTTCCTCTGGGGGCACTTTTGGATGGGCGAATTAGGCTTTTAACGCATTTTCTGGGGCCCGAGTTTTCAGTCGACTGCCAGGCGGGCCAGGGCTATATTTAGGGTTGCTGTGAAAGAGTGAACCCGGAGGGTCCAGTTGCATGTGGGGCTGCATAAAGGCTCCCCTGGGGAGTTCACTTGTACCCAAAGCCTTCCTTTGGGGGCACTTCTGGATGGGTGAATGGGGCTTGAAACGCATTTTCTGGAGCCCGAATTTTCAGTCTTCTGCCATGGTGGCTAGGGGTATATTTAGGGTTGCTCGTAAACAGTGAACAAGGAGGGTCCAGTTGCATGTGGGGCTCCGTAAAGGCTCCCCTGGGGAGTTCACTTGTACCCAAAGCCTTCCTCTGGATGCACTTTTGGATGGGCTAATGGGGCTTGAAACGGTTTTTCTGTGGCCCGAGTTTTCAGTTTTCTGCCATGCTGGCTAGGGTTATATTTAGGGTTGCTTGTAAACAGCGAACACAGGGGGTCCAGTTGCGTATGGGCCTGCAAAAGGCTCCCCTGGGGAGTTCAGTTGTACCCAAAGCCTTCCTTTGGGGGCACTTCTGGATGGGTGAATGGGGCTTGAAACGCATTTTCTGGAGCCCGAATTTTCAGTCTTCTGCCATGGTGGCTAGGGGTATATTTAGGGTTGCTCGTAAACAGTGAACAAGGAGGGTCCAGTTGCATGTGGGGCTGCGTAAAGGCTCCCCTGGGGAGTTCAGTTGTACCCAAAGCCTTCCTCTGGGGGCACTTTTGGATGGGCGAATTAGGCTTTTAATTCATTTTCTGGGGCCCGAGTTTTCAGTCGACTGCCAGGCAGGCCAGGGCTATATTTAGGGTTGCTGTGAAAGAGCGAATACGGAGGGTCCAGTTGCATGTGGGGCTGCGTTAAGGCTCCCCTGGGGAGTCCAGTTGTACCCAAAGCCTTCCTTTGGGGGCACTTTTGGATGGTCCAAGGGGAATCGCAATGCGTTTTCTGAGGCCCGCTTTTTCAGTCCTCCCATTGCGCCGAGGGCTATATTTAGACTTGCGGTGAAAGAGTGAACCCGGAGGGTCCAGTTGCATGTGGGGCTGCATAAAGGCTCCCCTGGGGAGTTCAGTTGTACCCAAACCCTTCCTTTGGGGGCACTTTTGGATGGGCGAAAGGGGCTTTTAACGCATTTTCTGGGGCCCGAGTTTTCAGTCGACTGCCAGGCGGGCCAGGGCTATATTTAGGGTTGCTGTGAAAGAGTGAACCCGGAGGGTCCAGTTGCATGTGGGGCTGCATAAAGGCTCCCCTGGGGAGTTCAGTTGTACCCAAAGCCTTCCTTTGGGGGCACTTCTGGATGGGTGAATGGGGCTTGAAACGCTTTTTCTCTGGCCCGAGTTTTCAGTTTTCTGCCATGCTGGCTAGGGTTATATTTAGGGTTGCTGTAAAGAGTGAACACGGAAGGTCGAGTTGCATGTGGGGCTGCGTAAAGGCTCCCCTGGGGAGTTCACTTGTACCCAAAGCCTTCCTCTGGGGGCACTTCTGGATGGGCGAATTAGGCTTTTAATGCATTTTCTGGGGCCCGAGTTTTCAGTCGACTGCCAGGCGGGCCAGGGCTATATTTAGGGTTGCTGTGAAAGAGCGAATACGGAGGGTCCAGTTGCATGTGGGGCTGCATAAAGGCTCCCCTGGGGAGTTCAGTTGTACCCAAAGCCTTCCTCTGGGGGCACTTTTGGATGGGCGAATTAGGCTTTTAATGCATTTTCTGGGGCCCGAGTTTTCAGTCGACTGCCAGGTGGGCCAGGGCTATATTTAGGGTTGCTGTGAAAGAGTGAACCCGGAGGGTCCAGTTGCATGTGGGGCTGCATAAAGGCTCCCCTGGGGAGTTCACTTGTACCCAAAGCCTTCCTTTGGGGGCACTTCTGGATGGGTGAATGGGGCTTGAAACGCATTTTCTGGGGCCCGAGTTTTCAGTCTTCTGCCATGGTGGCTAGGGGTATATTTAGGGTTGCTCGTAAACAGTGAACAAGGAGGGTCCAGTTGCATGTGGGGCTGCGTAAAGGCTCCCCTGGGGAGTTCAGTTGTACCCAAAGCCTTCCTCTGGGGGCACTTTTGGATGGGTTAATGGGGCTTGAAACGGTTTTTCTGTGGCCCGAGTTTTCAGTTTTCTGCCATGCTGGCTAGGGTTATATTTAGGGTTGCTTGTAAACAGCGAACACAAGGGGTCCAGTTGCGTATGGGCCTGCAAAAGGCTCCCCTGGGGAGTTCAGTTGTACCCAAAGCCTTCCTTTGGGGGCACTTCTGGATGGGTGAATGGGGCTTGAAACGCATTTTCTGGAGCCCGAATTTTCAGTCTTCTGCCATGGTGGCTAGGGGTATATTTAGGGTTGCTCGTAAACAGTGAACAAGGAGGGTCCAGTTGCATGTGGGGCTGCGTAAAGGCTCCCCTGGGGAGTTCAGTTGTACCCAAAGCCTTCCTCTGGGGGCACTTTTGGATGGGCGAAAGGGGCTTTTAACGCATTTTCTGGGGCCTGAGTTTTCAGTCGACTGCCAGGCGGGCCAGGGCTATATTAAGGGTTGCTGTGAAAGAGTGAACCCGGAGGGTCCAGTTGCATGTGGGGCTGCATAAAGGCTCCCCTGGGGAGTTCAGTTGTACCCAAAGCCTTCCTTTGGGGGCACTTCTGGATGGGTGAATGGGGCTTGAAACGCTTTTTCTCTGGCCCGAGTTTTCAGTTTTCTGCCATGCTGGCTAGGGTTATATATAGGGTTGCTCTAAAGAGCGAACACGGAAGGTCGAGTTGCATGTGGGGCTGCGTAAAGGCTCCCCTGGGGAGTTCACTTGTACCCAAAGCCTTCCTCTGGGGGCACTTTTGGATGGGCGAATTAGGCTTTTAATGCATTTTCTGGGGCCCGAGTTTTCAGTCGACTGCCAGGCGGGCCAGGGCTATATTTAGGGTTGCTGTGAAAGAGCGAATACGGAGGGTCCAGTTGCATGTGGGGCTGCATAAAGGCTCCCCTGGGGAGTTCACTTGTACCCAAAGCCTTCCTTTGGGAGCACTTTTGGATGGTCCAAGGGGAATCGCAATGCGTTTTCTGAGGCCCGCTTTTTCAGTCTTCTCCCATTGCGCCCAGGGCTATATTTAGGCTTGCGGTGAAAGAGTGAACCCGGAGGGTCCAGTTGCATGTGGGGCTGTATAAAGGCTCCCCTGGGGAGTTCAGTTGTACCCAAAGCCTTCCTTTGGGGGCACTTCTGGATGGGTGAATGGGGCTTGAAACGCATTTTCTGGAGCCCGAGTTTTCAGTCTTCTGCCATGCTGGCTAGGGGTATATTTAGTGTTGCTTGTAAACAGTGAACAAGGAGGGTCCAGTTGCATGTGGGGCTGCATAAAGGCTCCCCTGGGGAGTTCAGATGTACCCAAAGCCTTCCTTTGGGGGCACTTTTGGATGATTGAATGGGGCTCGTAACACATTTTCTGTGGCCCGAGCTTTCAGTCTTCTGCAATGCTGGCTAGGGGTATATTTAGGGTTGCTCGTAAACAGTGAACAAGGAGGGTCCAGTTGCATGTGGGGCTGCATAAAGGCTCCCCTGGGGAGTTCAGTTGTACCCAAAGCCTTCCTCTGGGGGCACTTTTGGATGGGCGAATTAGGCTTTTAACACATTTTCTGGGGCACGAGTTTTCAGTCGACTGCCAGGCGGGCCAGGGCTATATTTAGGGTTGCTGTGAAAGAGCGAATACGGAGGGTCCAGTTGCATGTGGGGCTGCGTTAAGGCTCCCCTGGGGAGTTCAGTTGTACCCAAAGCCTTCCTCTGGGGACACTTTTGGATGGGCGAATTAGGCTTTTAACGCATTTTCTGGGGCCCGAGTTTTCAGTCGACTGCCAGGCGGGCCAGGGCTATATTTAGGGTTGCTTTGAAAGAGTGAACCCGGAGGGTCCAGTTGCATGTGGGGCTGCATAAAGGCTCCCCTGGGGAGTTCACTTGTACCCAAAGCCTTCCTTTGGGGGCACTTCTGGATGAGTGAATGGGGCTTGAAACGCATTTTCTGGAGCCCGAGTTTTCAGTCTTCTGCCATGGTGGCTAGGGGTATATATAGGCTTGCGGTGAAAGAGTGAACCCGGAGGGTCCAGTTGCATGTGGGGCTGCATAAAGGCTCCCCTGGGGAGTCCAGTTGTACCCAAAGCCTTCCTTTGGGGGCACTTTTGGATGGTCCAAGGGGAATCGCAATGCGTTTTCTGAGGCCCGCTTTTTCAGTCTTCTCCCATTGCGCCGAGGGCTATATTTAGGCTTGCGGTGAAAGAGTGAACCCGGAGGGTCCAGTTGCATGTGGGGCTGCATAAAGGCTCCACTGGGGAGTTCAGTTGTACCCAAAGCCTTCCTTTGGGGGCACTTCTGGATGGGTGAATGGGGCTTGAAACGCATTTTCTGGAGCCCGAGTTTTCAGTCTTCTGCCATGGTGGCTAGGGGTATATTTAGGCTTGCGGTGAAAGAGTGAACAAGGAGGGTCCAGTTGCATGTGGGGCTGCATAAAGGCTCCCCTGGGGAGTTCACTTGTACCCAAAGCCTTCCTTTGGGGGCACTTCTGGATGGGTGAATGGGGCTTGAAACGCATTTTCTGGAGCCCGAGTTTTCAGTCTTCTGCAATGGTGGCTAGGGGTATATTTAGGGTTGCTGTGAAAGAGCGAATACGGAGGGTCCAGTTGCATGTGGGGCTGCGTAAAGGCTCCCCTGGGGAGTTCAGTTGTACCTAAAGCCTTCCTCTGGGGGCACTTTTGGATGGGCGAAAGGGGCTTTTAACGCATTTTCTGGGGCCTGAGTTTTCAGTCGACTACCAGGCGGGCCAGGGCTATGTTTAGGGTTGCTGTGAACGAGTGAACCCGGAGGGTCCAGTTCCATGTGGGGCTGCATAAAGGCTCCCCTGGGGAGTTCAGTGGTACCCAAAGCCTTCCTCTGGGGGCACTTCTGGATGGGTGAATGGGGCTTGAAACGCATTTTCTGGAGCCCGAGTTTTCAGTCTTCTGCCATGGTGGCTAGGGGTATATTTAGGGTTGCTCGTAAACAGTGAACAAGGAGGGTCCAGTTGCATGTGGGGCTGCGTAAAGGCTCCCCTGGGGAGTTCAGTTGTACCCAAAGCCTTCCTCTGGGGCACTTTTGGATGGGCAAATTAGGCTTTTAATTCATTTTATGGGGCCCGAGTTTTCAGTCGACTGCCAGGCGGGCCAGGGTTATATTTAGGGTTGCTGTGAAAGAGCGAATACGGAGGGTCCAGTTGCATGTGGGGCTGCGTTAAGGCTCCCCTGGGGAGTCCAGTTGTACCCAAAGCCTTCCTTTGGGAGCACTTTTGGATGGTCCAAGGGGAATCGCAATGCGTTTTCTGAGGCCCGCTTTTTCAGTCTTCTCCCATTGCGCCGAGGGCTATATTTAGGCTTGCGGTGAAAGAGTGAACCCGGAGGGTCCAGTTGCATGTGGGGCTGCATAAAGGCTCCCCTGGGGAGTCCAGTTGTACCCAAATCCTTCCTTTGGGGGCACTTTTGGATGGTCCAAGGGGAATCGCAATGCGTTTTCTGAGGCCCTCTTTTTCAGTCCTCCCATTGCGCCAAGGGATATATTTATGCTTGCGGTGAAAGAGTGAACCCGGAGGGTCCAGTTGCATGTGGGGCTGCATAAAGGCTCCCCTGGGGAGTTCACTTGTACCCATATCCTTCCTTTGGGGGCACTTTTGGATGGGCGAATTAGGTTTTTAATGCATTTTCTGGGGCCCGAGTTTTCAGTCGACTGCCAGGCGGGCCAGGGCTATATTTAGGGTTGCTGTGAAAGAGTGAACCCGGAGGGTCCAGTTGCATGTGGGGCTGCATAAAGGCTCCCCTGGGGAGTTCACTTGTACCCAAAGCCTTCCTTTGGGGGCACTTCTGGATGGGTGAATGGGGCTTGAAACGCATTTTCTGGAGCCCGAGTTTTCAGTCTTCTGCCATGGTGGCTAGGGGTATATTTAGGGTTGCTCGTAAACAGTGAACAAGGAGGGTCCAGTTGCATGTGGGGCTCCGTAAAGGCTCCCCTGGGGAGTTCAGTTGTACCCAAAGCCTTCCTCTGGGGGCACTTTTGGATGGGTTAATGGGGCTTGAAACGGTTTTTCTGTGGCCCGAGTTTTCAGTTTTCTGCCATGCTGGCTAGGGTTATATTTAGGGTTGCTTGTAAACAGCGAACACAGGGGGTCCAGTTGCGTATGGGCCTGCAAAAGGCTCCCCTGGGGAGTTCAGTTGTACCCAAAGCCTTCCTTTGGGGGCACTTCTGGATGGGTGAATGGGGCTTGAAACGCATTTTCTGGAGCCCGAGTTTTCAGTCTTCTGCCATGGTGGCTAGGGGTATATTTAGGGTTGCTCGTAAACAGTGAACAAGGAGGGTCCAGTTGCATGTGGGGCTGCATAAAGGCTCCCCTGGGGAGTTCAGTTGTACCCAAAGCCTTCCTTTGGGGGCACTTTTGGATGGGCGAATTAGGCTTTTAATGCATTTTCTGGGGCTCGAGTTTTCAGTCGACTGCCAGGCGGGCCAGGGCTATATTTAGGGTTGCTGTGAAAGAGTGAACCCGGAGGGTCCAGTTGCATGTGGGGCTGCATAAAGGCTCCCCTGGGGAGTTCACTTGTACCCAAAGCCTTCCTTTGGGGGCACTTCTGGATGGGTGAATGGGGCTTGAAACACATTTTCTGGAGCCCGAGTTTTCAGTCTTCTGCCATGGTGGCTAGGGGTATATTTAGGGTTGCTCGTAAACAGTGAACAAGGAGGGTCCAGTTGCATGTGGGGCTGCGTAAAGGCTCCCCTGGGGAGTTCAGTTGTACCCAAAGCCTTCCTCTGGGGGCACTTTTGGATGGGTTAATGGGGCTTGAAACGGTTTTTCTGTGGCCCGAGTTTTCAGTTTTCTGCCATGCTGGCTAGGGTTATATTTAGGGTTGCTTGTAAACAGCGAACACAGGGGGTCCAGTTGCGTATGGGCCTGCAAAAGGCTCCCCTGGGGAGTTCAGTTGTACCCAAAGCCTTCCTTTGGGGGCACTTCTGGATGGGTGAATGGGGCTTGAAACGCATTTTCTGGAGCCCGAATTTTCAGTCTTCTGCCATGGTGGCTAGGGGTATATTTAGGGTTGCTCGTAAACAGTGAACAAGGAGGGTCCAGTTGCATGTGGGGCTGCGTAAAGGCTCCCCTGGGGAGTTCAGTTGTACCCAAAGCCTTCCTCTGGGGGCACTTTTGGATGGGCGAAAGGGGCTTTTAACGCATTTTCTGGGGCCCGAGTTTTCAGTCGACTGCCAGGCGGGCCAGGGCTATATTTAGGGTTGCTGTGAAAGAGTGAACCCGGAGGGTCCAGTTGCATGTGGGGCTGCATAAAGGCTCCCCTGGGGAGTTCAGTTGTACCCAAAGCCTTCCTTTGGGGGCACTTCTGGATGGGTGAATGGGGCTTGAAACGCTTTTTCTCTGGCCCGAGTTTTCAGTTTTCTGCCATGCTGGCTATGGTTATATTTAGGGTTGCTCTAAAGAGCGAACACGGAAGGTCGAGTTGCATGTGGGGCTGCGTAAAGGCTCCCCTGGGGAGTTCACTTGTACCCAAAGCCTTCCTCTGGGGGCACTTTTGGATGGGCGAATTAGGCTTTTAATGCATTTTCTGGGGCCCGAGTTTTCAGTCGACTGCCAGGCGGGCCAGGGCTATATTTAGGGTTGCTGTGAAAGAGCGAATACGGAGGGTCCAGTTGCATGTGGGGCTGCATAAAGGCTCCCCTGGGGAGTTCACTTGTACCCAAAGCCTTCCTTTGGGAGCACTTTTGGATGGTCCAAGGGGAATCGCAATGCGTTTTCTGAGGCCCGCTTTTTCAGTCTTCTCCCATTGCGCCGAGGGCTATATTTAGGCTTGCGGTGAAAGAGTGAACCCGGAGGGTCCAGTTGCATGTGGGGCTGCATAAAGGCTCCCCTGGGGAGTTCAGTGGTACCCAAAGCCTTCCTCTGGGGGCACTTCTGGATGGGCGAATTAGGCTTTTAACGCATTTTCTGGGGCCCGAATTTTCAGTATTCTGCCATGGTGGCTAGGGGTATATTTAGGGTTGCTTGTAAACAGTGAACAAGGAGGGTCCAGTTGCATGTGGGGCTGCATAAAGGCTCCCCTGGGGAGTTCAGTTGTACCCAAAGCCTTCCTTTGGGGGCACTTCTGGATGGGTGAATGGGGCTTGAAACGCATTTTATGGAGCCGGAGTTTTCAGTTTTCTTCCATGGTGGCTAGGGGTATATTTAGGGTTGCTCGTAAACAGTGAACAAGGAGGGTCCAGTTGCATGTGGGGCTGCATAAAGGCTCCCCTGGGGAGTTCAGATGTACCCAAAGCCTTCCTCTGGGGGCACATTTGGATGGGCGATTTAGGCTTTTAATACATTTTCTGGAGCCCGAGTTTTCAGTCGACTGCCAGGCGGGCCAGGGCTCTATTTAGGGTTCCTGTGAAAGAGCGAATACGGAGGGTCCAGTTGCATGTGGGGCTGCGTTAAGGCTCCCCTGGGGAGTTGAGTTGTACCCAAAGCCTTCCTCTGGGGGCACTTTTGGATGGGCGAATTAGGCTTTTAACGCATTTTCTGGGGCCCGAATTTTCAGTCGACTGCCAGGCGGGCCAGGGCTGTATTTAGGGTTGCTGTGAAAGAGTGAACCCGGAGGGTCCAGTTGCATGTGGGGCTGCATAAAGGCTCCCCTGGGGAGTTCAGTTGTACCCAAAGCCTTCCTTTGGGGGCACTTCTGGATGGGTGAATGGGGCTTGAAACACTTTTTCTGTGGCCCGAGTTTTCAGTTTTCTTCCATGCTGGCTAGTGTTATATTTAGGGTTGCTTGTAAACAGCGAACACGGGGGGTCCAGTTGCGTACGGGCCTGCATAAAGGCTCCCCTGGGGAGTTCAGTTGTACCCAAAGCCTTCCTTTGGGGGCACTTTTGGATGGTCGAATGGGGCTTGTAGCACGTTTTCTGGGGCCCGATTTTTCAGTCGTCTACCATGCGGGCCAGGGTTATATTTAGGGTTGCTGTGAAAGAGCGAATACGGAGGGTTCAGTTGCATGTGGTGCTGCATAAAGGCTCCCCTGGGGAGTTCACTTGTACCCAAAGCCTTCCTTTGGGGGCACTTCTGGATGGGCGAAAGGGGCTTGAAACGCTTTTTCTGTGGCCCGAGTTTTCAGTCTTCTGCCATGCTGGCTAGGGTTATATTTAGGGTTGCTGTAAAGAGCGAACACGGAGGGTCCAGTTGCATGTGGGGCTGCATAAAGGCTCCCCTGGGGAGTTCAGTTGTACCCAAAGCCTTCCTCTGGGGGCACTTTTGGATGGGCGAATTAAGCTTTTAACAGTTTTTCTGGAGCCCGAGTTTTCAGTCGACTGCCAGGCGGGCCAGTGCTATATTTAGGGTTGCTGTGAATGAGCAGATACGGAGGGTCCAGTTGCATGTGGGGCTGCGTTAAGGCTCCCCTGGGGAGTTCAGTTGTACCCAAAGCCTTCCTCTGGGGGCACTTTTGGATGGTCGAATTAGGCTTTTAACGCATTTTCTGGGGCCCGAGTTTTCAGTCGACTGCCAGGCGGGCCAGGGCTATATTTAGGGTTGCTGTGAAAGAGTGAACCCGGAGGGTCCAGTTGCATGTGGTGCTGCATAAAGGCTCCCCTGGGGAGTTCAGTTGTATCCAAAGCCTTCCTTTGGGGGCACTTCTGGATGGGTTAATGGGGCTTGAAACGGTTTTTCTGTGGCCCGAGTTTTCAGTTTTCTGCCATGCTGGCTAGGGTTATATTTAGGGTTGCTTGTAAACAGCGAACACAGGGGGTCCAGTTGCGTATGGGCCTGCAAAAGGCTCCCCTGGGGAGTTCAGTTGTACCCAAAGCCTTCCTTTGGGGGCACTTTTGGATGGTCCAAGGGGAATCGCAATGCGTTTTCTGAGGCCCGCTTTTTCAGTCCTCCCATTGCGCCGAGGGCTATATTTAGGCTTACGGTGAAAGAGTGAACCCGGAGGGTCCAGTTGCATGTGGGGCTGCATAAAGGCTCCCCTGGGGAGTTCAGTTGTACCCAAAGCCTTCCTTTGGGGGCACTTCTGGATGGGTGAATGGGGCTTGAAACGCATTTTCTGGAGCCCGAGTTTTCAGTCTTCTGCCATGGTGGCTAGGGGTATATTTAGGGTTGCTCGTAAACAGTGAACAAGGAGGGTCCAGTTGCATGTGGGGCTGCATAAAGGCTCCCCTGGGGAGTTCAGTTGTACCCAAAGCCTTCCTTTGGGGGCACTTCTGGATTGGTGAATGGGGCTTGAAACGCATTTTCTGGAGCCCGAATTTTCAGTCTTCTGCCATGGTGGCTAGGGGTATATTTAGGGTTGCTCGTAAACAGTGAACAAGGAGGGTCCAGTTGCATGTGGGGCTGCGTTAAGGCTCCCCTGGGGAGTTCAGATGTACCCAAAGCCTTCCTCTGGGGGCACTTTTGGATGGGCGAATTAGGCTATTAACGCATTTTCTGGGGCCCGAATTTTCAGTCTTCTGCCATGGTGGCTAGGGGTATATTTAGGGTTGCTTGTAAACAGTGAACAAGGAGGGTCCAGTTGCATGTGGGGCTGCATAAAGGCTCCCCTGGGGAGTTCAGATGTACCCAAAGCCTTCCTTTGGGGGCACTTTTGGATGATTGAATGGGGCTCGTAACACATTTTCTGTGGCCCGAGCTTTCAGTCTTCTGCCATGCTGGCTAGGGGTCTATTTACGGTTGCTCGTAAACAGTGAACAAGGAGGGTCCAGTTGCATGTGGGGCTGCATAAAGGCTCCCCTGGGGAGTTCAGTTGTACCCAAAGCCTTCCTCTGGGGGCACATTTGGATGGGCGAATTAGGCTTTTAACACATTTTCTGGGGCACGAGTTTTCAGTCGACTGCCAGGCGGGCCAGGGCTATATTTAGGGTTGCTGTGAAAGAGCGAATACGGAGGGTCCAGTTGCATGTGGGGCTGCGTTAAGGCTCCCCTGGGGAGTTCAGTTGTACCCAAAGCCTTCCTCTGGGGGCACTTTTGGATGGGCGAATTAGGCTTTTAACGCTTTTTTTGGGGCCCGAGTTTTCAGTCGACTGCCAGGCGGGCCAGGGATATATTTAGGGTTGCTGTGAAAGAGTGAACCCGGAGGGTCCAGTTGCATGTGGGGCTGCATAAAGGCTCCCCTGGGGAGTTCACTTGTACCCAAAGCCTTCCTTTGGGGGCACTTCTGGATGAGTGAATGGGGCTTGAAACGCATTTTCTGGAGCCCGAATTTTCAGTCTTCTGCCATGGTGGCTAGGGGTATATATAGGCTTGCGGTGAAAGAGTGAACCCGGAGGGTCCAGTTGCATGTGGGGCTGCATAAAGGCTCCCCTGGGGAGTCCAGTTGTACCCAAAGCCTTCCTTTGGGGGCACTTTTGGATGGTCCAAGGGGAATCGCAATGCGTTTTCTGAGGCCCGCTTTTTCAGTCTTCTCCCATTGCGCCGAGGGCTATATTTAGGCTTGCGGTGAAAGAGTGAACCCGGAGGGTCCAGTTGCATGTGGGGCTGCATAAAGGCTCCACTGGGGAGTTCAGTTGTACCCAAAGCCTTCCTTTGGGGGCACTTCTGGATGGGTGAATGGGGCTTGAAACGCATTTTCTGGAGCCCGAGTTTTCAGTCTTCTGCCATGGTGGCTAGGGGTATATTTAGGCTTGCGGTGAAAGAGTGAACAAGGAGGGTCCAGTTGCATGTGGGGCTGCATAAAGGCTCCCCTGGGGAGTTCAGTTGTACCCAAAGCCTTCCTTTGGGGGCACTTCTGGATGGGTGAATGGGGCTTGAAACGCATTTTCTGGAGCCCGAGTTTTCAGTCTTCTGCAATGGTGACTAGGGGTATATTTAGGGTTGCTGTGAAAGAGCGAATACGGAGGGTCCAGTTGCATGTGGGGCTGCGTTAAGGCTCCCCTGGGGAGTTCAGTTGTACCCAAAGCCTTCCTCTGGGGGCACTTTTGGATGGGCGAAAGGGGCTTTTAACGCATTTTCTGGGGCCCGAGTTTTCAGTCGACTACCAGGCGGGCCAGGGCTATGTTTAGGGTTGCTGTGAACGAGTGAACCCGGAGGGTCCAGTTGCATGTGGGGCTACATAAAGGCTCCCCTGGGGAGTTCACTTGTACCCAAAGCCTTCCTTTAGGGGCACTTCTGGATGGGTGAATGGGGCTTGAAACGCATTTTCTGGAGCCCGAGTTTTCAGTCTTCTGCCATGGTGGCTAGGGGTATATTTAGGGTTGCTCGTAAACAGTGAACAAGGAGGGTCCAGTTGCATGTGGGGCTGCATAAAGGCTCCCCTGGGGAGTTCAGTTGTACCCAAAGCCTTCCTCTGGGGCACTTTTGGATGGGCAAATTAGGCTTTTAATTCATTTTATGGGGCCCGAGTTTTCAGTCGACTGCCAGGCGGGCCAGGGTTATATTTAGGGTTGCTGTGAAAGAGCGAATACGGAGGGTCCAGTTGCATGTGGGGCTGCGTTAAGGCTCCCCTGGGGAGTCCAGTTGTACCCAAAGCCTTCCTTTGGGAGCACTTTTGGATGGTCCAAGGGGAATCGCAATGCGTTTTCTGAGGCCCGCTTTTTCAGTCTTCTCCCAATGCGCCGAGGGCTATATTTAGGCTTGCGGTGAAAGAGTGAACCCGGAGGGTCCAGTTGCATGTGGGGCTGCATAAAGGCTCCCCTGGGGAGTTCATTTGTACCCAAAGCCTTCCTTTGGGGGCACTTCTGGATGGGTGAATGGGGCTTGAAACGCATTTTCTGGAGCCCGAATTTTCAGTCGACTGCCAGGCGGGCCAGGGCTATATTTAGGGTTGCTGTGAAAGAGCGAATACCGAGGGTCCAGTTGCATGTGGGGCTGCGTTAAGGCTCCCCTGGGGAGTTCACTTGTACCCAAAGCCTTCCTCTGGGGGCACTTTTGGATGGGCGAATTAGGCTTTTAACGCATTTTCTGGGGCCTGAGTTTTCAGTCGACTGCCAGGCGGGCCAGGGCTACATTTAGGGTTGCTGTGAAAGAGTGAACCCGGAGGGTCCAGTTGCATGTGGGGCTGCATAAAGGCTCCCCTGGGGAGTTCAGTTGTACCCAAAGCCTTCCTTTGGGGGCACTTCTGGATGGGTGAATGGGGCTTGAAACGCTTTTTCTGTGGCCCGAGGTTTCAGTTTTCTGCCATGCTGGCTAGGGTTCTATTTAGGGTTGCTGTAAAGAGCGAACACGGAGGGTCCAGTTGTATGTGGGGCTGCGTAAAGGCTCCCCTGGGGAGTTCACTTGTACCCAAAGCCTTCCTCTGGGGGCAATTTTGGATTGGCGAATTAGGCTTTTAATGCATTTTCTGGGGCCCGAGTTTTCAGTCGACTGCCAGGCGGGCCAGGGTTATATTTAGGGTTGCTGTGAAAGAGCGAATACGGAGGGTCCAGTTGCATGTGGGGCTGCGTAAAGGCTCCCCTGGGGAGTTCAGTTGTACCCAAAGCCTTCCTTTGGGAGCACTTTTGGATGGTCCAAGGGGAATCACAATGCGTTTTCTGAGACCCGCTTTTTCAGTCTTCTCCCATTGCGCCGAGGGCTATATTTAGGCTTGCGGTGAAAGAGTGAACCCGGAGGGTCCAGTTGCATGTGGGGCTGCATAAAGGCTCCCCTGGGGAGTTCACTTGTATCCAAAGCCTTCCTTTGGGGGCACTTCTGGTTGGGTGAATGGGGCTTGAAACGCATTTTCTGGAGCCCGAGTTTTCAGTCTTCTGCCATGCTGGCTAGGGGTATATTTAGGGTTGCTCGTAAACAGTGAACAAGGAGGGTCCAGTAGCATGTGGGGCTGCATAAAGGCTCCCCTGGGGAGTTCACTTGTACCCAAAGCCTTCCTCTGGGGGCACTTTTGGATGGGCGAATTAGGCTTTTAATTCATTTTCTGGGGCCAGACTTTTCAGTCGACTGCCAGGCGGGCCAGGGCTATATTTAGGGTTGCTGTGAAAGAGCGAATACGGAGGGTCCAGTTGCATGTGGGGCTGCGTTAAGGCTCCCCTGGGGAGTTCAGTTGTACCCAAAGCCTTCCTTTGGGGGCATTTTTGGATGGTCCAAGGGGAATAGCAATGCGTTTTCTGAGGCCCGCTTTTTCAGTCTTCTCCCATTGCGCCGAGGGCTATATTTAGGCTTGCGGTGAAAGAGTGAACCCGGAGGGTCCAGTTGCATGTGGGGCTGCATAAAGGCTCCCCTGGGGAGTTCACTTGTACCCAAAGCCTTCCTTTGGGGGCACTTCTGGATGGGTGGATGGGGCTTGAAACGCATTTTCTGGAGCCCGAATTTTCAGTCTTCTGCCATGGTGGCTAGGGGTATATTTAGGGTTGCTCGTAAACAGTGAACAAGGAGGGTCCAGTTGCATGTGGTGCTGCATAAAGGCTCCCCTGGGGAGTTCAGTTGTACCCAAAGCCTTCCTCTGGGGGCACTTTTGGATGGGCGAATTAGGCTTTTAACGTATTTTCTGGGGCCCGAGTTTTCAGTCGACTGCCAGGCGGGCCAGGGATATATTTAGGGTTGCTCGTAAACAGTGAACAAGGAGGGTCCAGTTGCATGTGGGGCTGCGTAAAGGCACCCCTGGGGAGTTCAGTTGTACCCAAAGCCTTCCTTTGGGGGCACTTCTGGATGGGCGAAAGGGGCTTGAATCGCTTTTTCTGTGGCCCGAGTTTTCAGTCTTCTGCCATGCTGGCTAGGGTTATATTTAGGGTTGCTGTAAACAGCGAACACGGAGGGTCCAGTTGCATGTGGGGCTGCATAAAGGCTCCCCTGGGGAGTTCAGTTGTACCCAAAGCCTTCCTTTGGGGGCACTTCTGGATGGGCGAAAAGGGCTTGAAACGCTTTTTCTGGGCCCGAGTTTTCAGTCTTCTACGATGCTGGCTGGGGTTATATTTAGTGTTGCTGTAAAGAGCGAACACGGAGGGTCCAGTTGCATGTGGGGCTGCGTAAAGGCTCCCCTGGGGAGTTCAGTTGTACCCAAAGCCTTCCTTTGGGGGCACTTTTGGATGGGCAAATGGGGTTCGTAACACATTTTCTGTGGCCCGAGTTTTCAGTCGACTGCCAGGCGTGCTAGGGCTATATTTAGGCTTGCGGTGAAAGAGTGAACCCGGAGGGTCCAGTTGCATGTGGGGCTGCATAAAGGCTCCCCTGGGGAGTTCACTTGTACCCAAAGCCTTCCTTTGGGGGCACTTCTGGATGGGCGAAAGGGGCTTGAATCGCTTTTTCTGTGGCCCGAGTTTTCAGTCTTCTGCCATGGTGGCTAGGGGTATAT
The DNA here is from genome assembly GCF_963932015.1 of Anas acuta. Classification (NCBI taxonomy): domain Eukaryota; kingdom Metazoa; phylum Chordata; class Aves; order Anseriformes; family Anatidae; genus Anas; species Anas acuta. The sequence continues at coordinate 215,972 of NW_027076241.1, read as the reverse complement.
TTAGGGTTGCTCGTAAACAGTGAACCCGGAGGGTCCAGTTGCATGTGGTGCTGCGTTAAGGCTCCCCTGGGGAGTTCAGTTGTACCCAAAGCCTTCCTCTGGGGACACTTTTGGATGGGCGAATTAGGCTTTTAACGCATTTTCTGGGGCCCGAGTTTTCAGTCGACTGCCAGGCGGGCCAGGGTTATATTTAGGGTTGCTGTGAAAGAGTGAACCCGGAGGGTCCAGTTGCATGTGGGGCTGCATAAAGGCTCCCCTGGGGAGTTCACTTGTACCCAAAGCCTTCCTTTGGGGGCACTTCCGGATGGGTGAATGGGGCTTGAAACGCTTTTTCTGTGGCCCGAGTTTTCAGTCTTCTGCCATGCTGGCTAGGGTTATATTTAGGGTTGCTGTAAAGAGCGAACCCGGAGGGTCCAGTTGCATGTGGGGCTGCATAAAGTCTCCCCTGGGGAGTTCAGATGTACCTAAAGCCTTCCTTTGGGGGCACTTTTGGATGGGCGAATGGGGCTCATAACACATTTTCTGTGCCCCGAGCTCTCACTCGACTGCCAGGCGTGCTAGGGATATATTTAGGCTTGCGGTGAAAGAGTGAACCCGGAGGGTCCAGTTGCATATGGGGCTGCATAAAGGCTCCCCTGGGGAGTTCAGCTGTACCTAAAGCCTTCCTTTGGGGGCACTTCTGGATGGGTGAATGGGGCTTGAAACGCATTTTCTGGAGCCCGAGTTTTCAGTCTTCTGCCATGGTGGCTAGGGGTATATTTAGGGTTGCTCGTAAACAGTGAACAAGGAGGGTCCAGTTGCATGTGGGGCTGCATAAAGGCTCCCCTGGAAAGTTCACTTGTACCCAAAGCCTTCCTTTGGGGGCACTTTTGGATGGTCGAATGGGGCTTGTAGCACGTTTTCTGGGGCCCGATTTTTCAGTCGTCTGCCATGCGGGCCAGGGTTATATTTAGGGTTGCTGTGAAAGAGCGAATACGGAAGGTCCAGTTGCATGTGGGGCTGCATAAAGGCTCCCCTGGGGAGTTCACTTGTACCCAAAGCCTTCCTTTGGGGGCACTTCTGGATGGGCGAAAGGGGCTTGAAATGCATTTTCTGGAGCCCGAGTTTTCAGTCTTCTGCCATGCTGGCTAGGGTTATATTTAGGGTTGCTGTAAAGAGCGAACACGGAGGGTCCAGTTGCATGTGGAGCTGTGTAAAGGCTCCCCGGGGGAGTTCACTTGTACCCAAAGCCTTCCTCTGGGGGCACTTCTGGATGGGTGAATGGGGCTTGAAACGCTTTTTCTGTGGCCCGAGTTTTCAGTTTTCTGCCAGGCTGGCTAGTGTTATATTTAGGGTTGCTTGTAAAAAGCGAACACGGGAAGTCCAGTTGCATATGGGCCTGCATAAAGGCTCCCCTGGGGAGTTCACTTGTACCCAAAGCCTTCCTTTGGGGGCACTTTTGGATGGTCGAATGGGGCTTGTAGAACGTTTTCTGGGGCCCGATTTTTCAGTCGACTGCCAGGCGGGCCAGGGCTATATTTAGGGTTGCTGTGAAAGAGCGAATACGGAGGGTCCAGTTGCATGTGGGGCTGCGTTAAGGCTCCCCTGGGGAGTTCAGCTGTACCCAAAGCCTTCCTCTGGGGGCACTTTTGGATGGGCGAATTAGGCTTTTAACAGTTTTTCTGGGGCCCGAGTTTTCAGTCTTCTGCCATGCTGGCTAGGGGTATATTTAGGGTTGCTGTGAAAGAGCGAACACGGAGGGTCCAGTTGCATGTGGGGCTGCGTAAAGGCTCCCCTGGGGAGTTCAGTTGTACCCAAAGCCTTCCTTTGGGGGCACTTTTGGATGGGCAAATGGGGTTCGTAACACATTTTCTGTGGCCCGAGTTTTCAGTCGACTGCCAGGCGTGCTAGGGCTATATTTAGGCTTGCGGTGAAAGAGTGAACCCGGAGGGTCCAGTTGCATGTGGGGCTGCATAAAGGCTCCCCTGGGGAGTTCACTTGTACCCAAAGCCTTCCTTTGGGGGCACTTCTGGATGGGCGAAAGGGGCTTGAATCGCTTTTTCTGTGGCCCGAGTTTTCAGTCTTCTGCCATGGTGGCTAGGGGTATATTTAGGGTTGCTCGTAAACAGTGAACCCGGAGGGTCCAGTTGCATGTGGTGCTGCGTTAAGGCTCCCCTGGGGAGTTCAGTTGTACCCAAAGCCTTCCTCTGGGGACACTTTTGGATGGGCGAATTAGGCTTTTAACGCATTTTCTGGGGCCCGAGTTTTCAGTCGACTGCCAGGCGGGCCAGGGTTATATTTAGGGTTGCTGTGAAAGAGTGAACCCGGAGGGTCCAGTTGCATGTGGGGCTGCATAAAGGCTCCCCTGGGGAGTTCACTTGTACCCAAAGCCTTCCTTTGGGGGCACTTCCGGATGGGTGAATGGGGCTTGAAACGCTTTTTCTGTGGCCCGAGTTTTCAGTCTTCTGCCATGCTGGCTAGGGTTATATTTAGGGTTGCTGTAAAGAGCGAACCCGGAGGGTCCAGTTGCATGTGGGGCTGCATAAAGTCTCCCCTGGGGAGTTCAGATGTACCTAAAGCCTTCCTTTGGGGGCACTTTTGGATGGTCCAAGGGGAATCGCAATGCGTTTTCTGAGGCCCGCTTTTTCAGTCTTCTCCCATTGCGCCGAGGGATATATTTAGGCTTGCGGTGAAAGAGTGAACCCGGAGGTTCCAGTTGCATGTGGGGCTGCATAAAGGCTCCCCTGGGGAGTTCACTTGTACCCAAAGCCTTCCTTTGGGGGCACTTCTGGATGGGTAAATGGAGCTTGAAACGCATTTTCTGGAGCCCGAGTTTTCAGTCTTCTGCCATGGTGGCTAGGGGTATATTTAGGGTTGCTCGTAAACAGTGAACAAGGAGGGTCCAGTTGCATGTGGGGCTGCATAAAGGCTCCCCTGGGGAGTTCAGTTGTACCCAAAGCCTTCCTTTGGGGGCACTTCTGGATGGGCGAAAGGGGCTTGAAACGCTTTTTCTGTGGCCCGAGTTTTCAGTCTTCTGCAATGGTGGCTAGGGGTATATTTAGGGTTGCTGTAAAGAGCGAACACGGAGGGTCCAGTTGCATGTGGGGCTGCGAAAAGGCTCCCCTGGGGAGTTCAGTTGTACCCAAAGCCTTCCTTTGGGGGCACTTTTGGATGGGCGAATTGGGCTCGTAACACATTTTCTGTGGCCCGAGCTTTCAGTCGACTGCCAGGCGTGCTAGGGCTATATTTAGGCTTGCGGTGAAAGAGTGAACCCGGAGGGTCCAGTTGCATGTGGGGCTGCGAAAAGGCTCCCCTGGGGAGTTCAGTTGTACCCAAAGCCTTCCTTTGGGGGCACTTCTGGATGGGTGAATGGGGCTTGAAACGCATTTTCTGGAGCCCGAATTTTCAGTCTTCTGCCATGGTGGCTAGGGGTATATATAGGCTTGCGGTGAAAGAGTGAACCCGGAGGGTCCAGTTGCATGTGGGGCTGCATAAAGGCTCCCCTGGGGAGTCCAGTTGTACCCAAAGCCTTCCTTTGGGGGCACTTTTGGATGGTCCAAGGGGAATCGCAATGCGTTTTCTGAGGCCCGCTTTTTCAGTCTTCTCCCATTGCGCCGAGGGCTATATTTAGGCTTGCGGTGAAAGAGTGAACCCGGAGGGTCCAGTTGCATGTGGGGCTGCATAAAGGCTCCACTGGGGAGTTCAGTTGTACCCAAAGCCTTCCTTTGGGGGCACTTCTGGATGGGTGAATGGGGCTTGAAACGCATTTTCTGGAGCCCGAGTTTTCAGTCTTCTGCCATGGTGGCTAGGGGTATATTTAGGCTTGCGGTGAAAGAGTGAACAAGGAGGGTCCAGTTGCATGTGGGGCTGCATAAAGGCTCCCCTGGGGAGTTCACTTGTACCCAAAGCCTTCCTTTGGGGGCACTTCTGGATGGGTGAATGGGGCTTGAAACGCATTTTCTGGAGCCCGAGTTTTCAGTCTTCTGCAATGGTGGCTAGGGGTATGTTTAGGGTTGCTGTGAAAGAGCGAATACGGAGGGTCCAGTTGCATGTGGGGCTGCGTTAAGGCTCCCCTGGGGAGTTCAGTTGTACCCAAAGCCTTCCTCTGGGGGCACTTTTGGATGGGCGAAAGGGGCTTTTAACGCATTTTCTGGGGCCCGAGTTTTCAGTCGACTACCAGGCGGGCCAGGGCTATGTTTAGGGTTGCTGTGAACGAGTGAACCCGGAGGGTCCAGTTGCATGTGGGGCTACATAAAGGCTCCCCTGGGGAGTTCACTTGTACCCAAAGCCTTCCTTTAGGGGCACTTCTGGATGGGTGAATGGGGCTTGAAACACATTTTCTGGAGCCCGAGTTTTCAGTCTTCTGCCATGGTGGCTAGGGGTATATTTAGGGTTGCTCGTAAACAGTGAACAAGGAGGGTCCAGTTGCATGTGGGGCTGCGTAAAGGCTCCCCTGGGGAGTTCAGTTGTACCCAAAGCCTTCCTCTGGGGCACTTTTGGATGGGCAAATTAGGCTTTTAATTCATTTTATGGGGCCCGAGTTTTCAGTCGACTGCCAGGCGGGCCAGGGTTATATTTAGGGTTGCTGTGAAAGAGCGAATACGGAGGGTCCAGTTGCATGTGGGGCTGCGTTAAGGCTCCCCTGGGGAGTCCAGTTGTACCCAAAGCCTTCCTTTGGGTGCACTTTTGGATGGTCCAAGGGGAATCGCAATGCGTTTTCTGAGGCCCGCTTTTTCAGTCTTCTCCCAATGCGCCGAGGGCTATATTTAGGTTTGCGGTGAAAGAGTGAACCCGGAGGGTCCAGTTGCATGTGGGGCTGCATAAAGGCTCCCCTGGGGAGTCCAGTTGTACCCAAAGCCTTCCTTTGGGGGCACTTTTGGATGGTCCAAGGGGAATCGCAATGCGTTTTCTGAGGCCCGCTTTTTCAGTCTTCTCCCATTGCACCGAGGGCTATATATATGCTTGCGGTGAAAGAGTGAACCCGGAGGGTCCAGTTGCATGTGGGGCTGCATAAAGGCTCCACTGGGGAGTTCAGTTGTACCCAAAGCCTTCCTTTGGGGGCACTTCTGGATGGGTGAATGGGGCTTGAAACGCATTTTCTGGAGCCCGAGTTTTCAGTCTTCTGCCATGGTGGCTAGGGGTATATTTAGGCTTGCGGTGAAAGAGTGAACAAGGAGGGTCCAGTTGCATGTGGGGCTGCATAAAGGCTCCCCTGGGGAGTTCACTTGTACCCAAAGCCTTCCTTTGGGGGCACTTCTGGATGGGTGAATGGGGCTGAAAAGCATTTTCTGGAGCCCGAGTTTTCAGTCTTCTGCCATGGTGGCTAGGGGTATATTTAGGGTTGCTGTGAAAGAGCGAATACGGAGGGTCCAGTTGCATGTGGGGCTGCGTTAAGGCTCCCCTGGGGAGTTCAGTTGTACCCAAAGCCTTCCTCTGGGGGCACTTTTGGATGGGCGAAAGGGGCTTTTAACGCATTTTCTGGGGCCCGAGTTTTCAGTCGACTACCAGGCGGGCCAGGGCTATGTTTAGGGTTGCTGTGAACGAGTGAACCCGGAGGGTCCAGTTGCATGTGGGGCTACATAAAGGCTCCCCTGGGGAGTTCACTTGTACCCAAAGCCTTCCTTTGGGGGCACTTCTGGATGAGTGAATGGGGCTTGAAACGCATTTTCTGGAGCCCGAGTTTTCAGTCTTCTGCCATGGTGGCTAGGGGTATATTTAGGGTTGCTCGTAAACAGTGAACAAGGAGGGTCCAGTTGCATGTGGGGCTGCGTAAAGGCTCCCCTGGGGAGTTCAGTTGTACCCAAAGCCTTCCTCTGGGGCACTTTTGGATGGGCAAATTAGGCTTTTAATTCATTTTATGGGGCCCGAGTTTTCAGTCGACTGCCAGGCGGGCCAGGGCTATATTTAGGGTTGCTGTGAAAGAGCGAATACGGAGGGACCAGTTGCATGTGGGGCTGCGTTAAGGCTCCCCTGGGGAGTCCAGTTGTACCCAAAGCCTTCCTTTGGGAGCACTTTTGGATGGTCCAAGGGGAATCGCAATGCATTTTCTGAGGCCCGCTTTTTCAATCTTCTCCCATTGCGCCGAGGGCTATATTTAGGCTTGCGGTGAAAGAGTGAACCCGGAGGGTCCAGTTGCATGTGGGGCTGCATAAAGGCTCCCCTGGGGAGTTCACTTGTACCCAAAGCCTTCCTTTGGGGGCACTTCTGGATGGGTGAATGGGGCTTGAAACGCATTTTCTGGAGCCCGAATTTTCAGTCGACTGCCAGGCGGGCCAGGGCTATATTTAGGGTTGCTGTGAAAGAGCGAATACCGAGGGTCCAGTTGCATGTGGGGCTGCGTTAAGGCTCCCCTGGGGAGTTCACTTGTACCCAAAGCCTTCCTCTGGGGGCACTTTTGGATGGGCGAATTAGGCTTTTAACGCATTTTCTGGGGCCTGAGTTTTCAGTCGACTGCCAGGCGGGCCAGGGCTATATTTAGGGTTGCTGTGAAAGAGTGAACCCGGAGGGTCCAGTTGCATGTGGGGCTGCATAAAGGCTCCCCTGGGGAGTTCACTTGTATCCAAAGCCTTCCTTTGGGGGCACTTCTGGTTGGGTGAATGGGGCTTGAAACGCATTTTCTGGAGCCCGAGTTTTCAGTCTTCTGCCATGCTGGCTAGGGGTATATTTAGGGTTGCTCGTAAACAGTGAACAAGGAGGGTCCAGTAGCATGTGGGGCTGCATAAAGGCTCCCCTGGGGAGTTCACTTGTACCCAAAGCCTTCCTCTGGGGGCACTTTTGGATGGGCGAATTAGGCTTTTAATTCATTTTCTGGGGCCAGACTTTTCAGTCGACTGCCAGGCGGGCCAGGGCTATATTTAGGGTTGCTGTGAAAGAGCGAATACGGAGGGTCCAGTTGCATGTGGGGCTGCGTTAAGGCTCCCCTGGGGAGTTCAGTTGTACCCAAAGCCTTCCTTTGGGGGCATTTTTGGATGGTCCAAGGGGAATCGCAATGCGTTTTCTGAGGCCCGCTTTTTCAGTCTTCTCCCATTGCGCCGAGGGCTATATTTAGGCTTGCGGTGAAAGAGTGAACAAGGAGGGTCCAGTTGCATGTGGGGCTGCATAAAGGCTCCCCTGGGGAGTTCACTTGTACCCAAAGCCTTCCTTTGGGGGCACTTCTGGATGGGTGGATGGGGCTTGAAACGCATTTTCTGGAGCCCGAATTTTCAGTCTTCTGCCATGGTGGCTAGGGGTATATTTAGGGTTGCTCGTAAACAGTGAACAAGGAGGGTCCAGTTGCATGTGGGGCTGCATAAAGGCTCCCCTGGGGAGTTCAGTTGTACCCAAAGCCTTCCTTTGGGGGCACTTTTGGATGGGCGAATTAGGCTTTTAACGCATTTTCTGGGGCCCGAGTTTTCAGTCGACTGCCAGGCGGGCCAGGGATATATTTAGGGTTGCTCGTAAACAGTGAACAAGGAGGGTCCAGTTGCATGTGGGGCTGCGTAAAGGCACACCTCGGGAGTTCAGTTGTACCCAAAGCCTTCCTTTGGGGGCACTTCTGGATGGGCGAAAGGGGCTTGAATCGCTTTTTCTGTGGCCCGAGTTTTCAGTCTTCTACCATGCTGGCTAGGGTTATATTTAGGGTTGCTGTAAACAGCGAACACGGAGGGTCCAGTTGCATGTGGGGCTGCATAAAGGCTCCCCTGGGGAGTTCACTTGTACCCAAAGCCTTCCTTTGGGGGCACTTCTGGATGGGCGAAAAGGGCTTGAAACGCTTTTTCTGGGCCCGAGTTTTCAGTCTTCTGCGATGCTGGCTGGGGTTATATTTAGTGTTGCTGTAAAGAGCGAACACGGAGGGTCCAGTTGCATGTGGGGCTGCGTAAAGGCTCCCCTGGGGAGTTCAGTTGTACCCAAAGCCTTCCTTTGGGGGCACTTTTGGATGGGCAAATGGGGTTCGTAACACATTTTCTGTGGCCCGAGTTTTCAGTCGACTGCCAGGCGTGCTAGGGCTATATTTAGGCTTGCGGTGAAAGAGTGAACCCGGAGGGTCCAGTTGCATGTGGGGCTGCATAAAGGCTCCCCTGGGGAGTTCAGTTGTACCCAAAGCCTTCCTTTGGGGGCACTTCTGGATGGGCGAAAGGGGCTTGAATCGCTTTTTCTGTGGCCCGAGTTTTCAGTCTTCTGCCATGGTGGCTAGGGGTATATTTAGGGTTGCTCGTAAACAGTGAACCCGGAGGGTCCAGTTGCATGTGGTGCTGCGTTAAGGCTCCCCTGGGGAGTTCAGTTGTACCCAAAGCCTTCCTCTGGGGACACTTTTGGATGGGCGAATTAGGCTTTTAACGCATTTTCTGGGGCCCGAGTTTTCAGTCGACTGCCAGGCGGGCCAGGGCTATATTTAGGGTTGCTGTGAAAGAGTGAACCCGGAGGGTCCAGTTGCATGTGGGGCTGCATAAAGGCTCCCCTGGGGAGTTCACTTGTACCCAAAGCCTTCCTTTGGGGGCACTTCCGGATGGGTGAATGGGGCTTGAAACGCTTTTTCTGTGGCCCGAGTTTTCAGTTTTCTTCCATGCTGGATGGTGTTATATTTAGGGTTGCTTGTAAACAGCGAACACGGGGGGTCCAGTTGCGTATGGGCCTGCATAAAGGCTCCCCTGGGGAGTTCTGTTGTACCCAAAGCCTTCCTTTGGGGGCACTTTTGGATGGTCGAATGGGGCTTGTATCACTTTTTCTAGGGCCCGATTTTTCAGTCGTCTGCCATGCGGGCCAGGGTTATATTTAGAGTTGCTGTGAAAGAGCGAATACGGAGGGTCCAGTTGCATGTGGGGCTGCGTAAAGGCTCCCCTGGGGAGTTCAGATGTACCCAAAGCCTTCATTGGAGGCACTTCTGGATGGGCGAATGGGGCTTGAAACGCTTTTTCTGGAGCCCGAGTTTTCAGTCTTCTGCCATGCTGGCTAGGGTTATATTTAGGGTTGCTGTAAATAGCGAACACGGAGGGTCCAGTTGCATGTGGGGCTGCGTAAAGGCTCCCCTGGGGAGTTCAGATGTACCTAAAGCCTTCCTTTGGGGGCACTTTTGGATGGGCGAATGCGGCTCATAACACATTTTCTGTGCCCCGAGCTCTCACTCGACTGCCAGGCGTGCTAGGGATATATTTAGGCTTGCGGTGAAAGAGTGAACCCGGAGGGTCCAGTTGCATGTGGGGCTGCATAAAGGCTCCCCTGGGGAGTTCAGCTGTACCTAAAGCCTTCCTTTGGGGGCACTTCTGGATGGGTGAATGGGGCTTGAAACGCATTTTCTGGAGCCCGAGTTTTCAGTCTTCTGCCATGGTGGCTAGGGGTATATTTAGGGTTGCTCGTAAACAGTGAACAAGGAGGGTCCAGTTGCATGTGGGGCTGCATAAAGGCTCCCCTGGAAAGTTCACTTGTACCCAAAGCCTTCCTTCGGGGGCACTTTTGGATGGTCGAATGGGGCTTGTAGCACGTTTTCTGGGGCCCGATTTTTCAGTCGTCTGCCATGCGGGCCAGGGTTATATTTAGGGTTGCTGTGAAAGAGCGAATACGGAAGGTCCAGTTGCATGTGGGGCTGCATAAAGGCTCCCCTGGGGAGTTCACTTGTACCCAAAGCCTTCCTTTGGGGGCACTTCTGGATGGGCGAAAGGGGCTTGAAATGCTTTTTCTGGAGCCCGAGTTTTCAGTCTTCTGCCATGCTGGCTAGGGTTATATTTAGGGTTGCTGTAAAGAGCGAACACGGAGGGTCCAGTTGCATGTGGAGCTGTGTAAAGGCTCCCCTGGGGAGTTCACTTGTACCCAAAGCCTTCCTCTGGGGGCACTTCTGGATGGGTGAATGGGGCTTGAAACGCTTTTTCTGTGGCCCGAGTTTTCAGTTTTCTGCCAGGCTGGCTAGTGTTATATTTAGGGTTGCTTGTAAAAAGCGAACACGGGAAGTCCAGTTGCATATGGGCCTGCATAAAGGCTCCCCTGGGGAGTTCACTTGTACCCAAAGCCTTCCTTTGGGGGCACTTTTGGACGGTCGAATGGGGCTTGTAGAACGTTTTCTGGGGCCCGATTTTTCAGTCGACTGCCAGGCGGGCCAGGGCTATATTTAGGGTTGCTGTGAAAGAGCGAATACGGAGGGTCCAGTTGCATGTGGGGCTGCGTTAAGGCTCCCCTGGGGAGTTCAGTTGTACCCAAAGCCTTCCTTTGGGGGCACTTTTGGATGGGCGAATTAGGCTTTTAACAGTTTTTCTGGGGCCCGAGTTTTCAGTCGACTGCCATGCTGGCTAGGGGTATATTTAGGGTTGCTGTGAAAGAGCGAATACGGAGGGTCCAGTTGCATGTGGGGCTGCGTTAAGGCTCCCCTGGGGAGTCCAGTTGTACCCAAAGCCTTCCTTTGGGGGCACTTTTGGATGGTCCAAGGGGAATCGCAATGCGTTTTCTGAGGCCCGCTTTTTCAGTCTTCTCCCATTGCGCCGAGGGATATATTTAGGCTTGCGGTGAAAGAGTGAACCCGGAGGGTCCAGTTGCATGTGGGGCTGCATAAAGGCTCCCCTGGGGAGTTCACTTGTACCCAAAGCCTTCCTTTGGGGGCACTTCTGGATGGGTAAATGGAGCTTGAAACGCATTTTCTGGAGCCCGAGTTTTCAGTCTTCTGCCATGCTGGCTAGGGGTATATTTAGGGTTGCTCGTAAACAGTGAAAAAGGAGGGTCCAGTTGCATGTGGGGCTGCATAAAGGCTCCCCTGGGGAGTTCAGTTGTACCCAAAGCCTTCCTTTGGGGGCACTTCTGGATGGGCGAAAGGGGCTTGAAACGCTTTTTCTGTGGCCCGAGTTTTCAGTCTTCTGCCATGGTGGCTAGGGGTATATTTAGGGTTGCTGTAAAGAGCGAACAAGGAGGGTCCAGTTGCATGTGGGGCTGCGAAAAGGCTCCCCTGGGGAGTTCAGTTGTACCCAAAGCCTTCCTTTGGGGGCACTTTTGGATGGGCGAATTGGGCTCGTAACACATTTTCTGTGGCCCGAGCTTTCAGTCGACTGCCAGGCGTGCTAGGGCTATATTTAGGCTTGCGGTGAAAGAGTGAACCCGGAGGGTCCAGTTGCATGTGGGGCTACATAAAGGCTCCCCTGGGGAGTTCACTTGTACCCAAAGCCTTCCTTTGGGGGCACTTCTGGATGGGTGAATGGGGCTTGAAACGCATTTTCTGGAGCCCGAGTTTTCAGTCTTCTGCCAAGGTGGCTAGGGGTATATTTAGGGTTGCTCGTAAACAGTGAACAAGGAGGGTCCAGTTGCATGTGGTGCTGCGTTAAGGCTCCCCTGGGGAGTTCAGTTGTACCAAATGCCTTCCTCTGGGGGCAATTTTGGATGGGCGAATTAGGCTTTTAACAGTTTTTCTGGGGCCCGAGTTTTAAGTCTTCTGCCAAGGTGGCTAGGGGTATATTTAGGGTTGCTCGTAAACAGTGAACAAGGAGGGTCCAGTTGCATGTGGGGCTGCGTAAAGCTCCCCTGGGGAGTTCAGTTGTACCCAAAGCCTTCCTCTGGGGGCACTTTTGGATGGGCGAATTGGGCTTGTAACTCTTTTTCTGTGGCCCGAGTTTTCAGTCTTCTGCCATGGTGGCTAGGGGTATATTTAGGGTTGCTCGTAAACAGTGAACAAGGAGGGTCCAGTTGCATATGGTGCTGCATAAAGGCTCCCCTGAGGAGTTCACTTGTACCCAAAGCCTTCCTTTTGGGGCACTTTTGTATGTTCGAATGGGGCTTGTAACTCTTTTTCTGTGGCCCGAGTTTTCAGTCTTCTGCCATGGTGGCTAGGGGTATATTTAGGGTTGCTGTAAAGAGCGAACACAAAGGGTCCAGTTGCATGTGGGGCTGCGTAAAGGCTCCCCTGGGGAGTTCAGTTGTACCCAAAGCCTTCCTTTGGGGGCACTTCTGGATGGGTGAATGGGGCTTGAAACACTTTTTCTGTGGCCCGAGGTTTCAGTTTTCTGCCATGCTGGCTAGGGTTATATTTAGGGTTGCTTGTAAACAGCGAACACGGGGGGTCCAGTTGCGTATGGGCCTGCATAAAGGCTCCCCTGGGGAGTTCAGTTGTACCCAAAGCCTTCCTTTGGGGGCACTTTTGGATGGTCGAATGGGGCTTGTTTCACGTTTTCTGGGGCCCGATTTTTCAGTCGTCTGCCAAGCGGGCCAGGGTTATATTTAGGGTTGCTGTGAAAGAGCGAATACGGAGGGTCCAGTTGCATGTGGTGCTGCGTAAAGGCTCCCCTGGGGAGTTCAGATGTACCCAAAGCCTTCATTGGAGGCACTTTTAGATGGGCGAATGGGGCTTGAAACTCTTTTTCTGTCGCCCGAGTTTTCAGTCTTCTGCCATGCTGGCTAGGGTTATATTTAGGGTTGCTGTAAAGAGCGAACACGGAGGGTCTAGTTGCATGTGGGGCTGCATAAAGGCTCCCCTGGGGAGTTCAGATGTACCCAAAGCCTTCCTTTGGGGGCACTTTTGGATGGGCGAATAGGGCTCGTAACAATTTTTCTGGAGCCCGAGTTTTCAGTCTTCTGCCATGCTGGCTAGGGTTATCTTTAAGGTTGCTGTAAAGAGCGAACACGGCGGTCCAGTTGCATGTGTGGCTGCGTAAATGCTCCCCTGGGGAGTTCAGATGTACCCAAAGCCTTCCTTTGGAGGCACTTTTGAATGGGCGAATGGGGCTCGTAACACATTTTCTGTGACCCGAGCTCTCAGTCAACTGCCAGGCGTGCTAGGGCTATATTTAGGCTTGCGGTGAAAGAGTGAACCCAGAGGGTCCAGTTGCATGTGGGGCTGCATAAAGGCTCCCCTGGGGAGTTCAGCTGTACCTAAAGCCTTCCTTTGGGGGCACTTCTGGATGGGTGAATGGGGCTTGAAACGCGTTTTCTGGAGCCCGAGTTTTCAGTCTTCTGCCATGCTGGCTAGGGGTATATTTAGGGTTGCTCGTAAACAGTGAACAAGGAGGGTCCAGTTGCATGTGGGGCTGCGTAAAGGCTCCCCTGGGGAGTTCAGTTGTACCCAAAGCCTTCCTCTGGGGACACTTTTGGATGGGCGAATTAGGCTTTTAACGCATTTTCTGGGGCCCGAGTTTTCAGTCGACTGCCAGGCGGGCCAGGGATATATTTAGGGTTGCTGTGAAAGAGTGAACCCGGAGGGTCCAGTTGCATGTGGTGCTGCATAAAGGCTCCCCTGAGAAGTTCACTTGGACCCAAAGCCTTCCTTTGGGGGCACTTTTGTATGTTCGAATTGGGCTTGTAACGCTTTTTCTGTGGCCCGAGTTTTCAGTCTTCTGCCATGGTGGCTAGGGGTATATTTAGGGTTGCTGTAAAGAGCGAACACAAAGGGTCCAGTTGCATGTGGGGCTGCGTAAAGGCTCCCCTGGGGAGTTCACTTGTACCCAAAGCCTTCCTTTGGGGGCACTTCTGGATGGGTGAATGGGGCTTGAAACACTTTTTCTCTGGCCCGAGGTTTCAGTTTTCTGCCATGCTGGCTAGGGTTATATTTAGGGTTGCTTGTAAACAGCGAACACGGGGGGTCCCGTTGCGTATGGGCCTGCATAAAGGCTCCCCTGGGGAGTTCAGTTGTACCCAAAGCCTTCCTTTGGGGGCACTTTTGGATGGTCGAATGGGGCTTGTTTCACGTTTTCTGGGGCCCGATTTTTCAGTCGTCTGCCATGCGGGCCAGGGTTATATTTAGGGTTGCTGTGAAAGAGCGAATACGGAGGGTCCAGTTGCATGTGGTGCTGCGTAAAGGCTCCCCTGGGGAGTTCAGATGTACCCAAAGCCTTCATTGGAGGCACTTTTAGATGGGTGAATGGGGCTTGAAACGCTTTTTCTGTGGCCCGAGTTTTCAGTCTTCTGCCATGCTGGCTAGGGTTATATTTAGGGTTGCTGTAAAGAGCGAACACGGAGGGTCTAGTTGCATGTGTGGCTGCAAAAAGGCTCCCCTGGGGAGTTCAGATGTACCCAAAGCCTTCCTTTGGAGGCACTTTTGAATGGGCGAATGGGGCTCGTAACACATTTTCTGTGGCCCGAGTTTTCAGTCTTCTGCCATGCTGGCTAGGGTTATCTTTAAGGTTGCTGTAAAGAGCGAACACGGCGGTCCAGTTGCATGTGTGGCTGCGTAAAGGCTCCCCTGGGGAGTTCAGTTGTACCCAAAGCCTTCCTTTGGGGGCACTTTTGAATGGGCGAATGGGGCTCGTAACACATTTTCTGTGGCCCGAGCTCTTAGTAGACTGCCAGGCGTGCTAGGGCTATATTTAGGCTTGCGGTGAAAGAGTGAACCGAGAGGGTCCAGTTGCATGTGGGGCTGCATAAAGGCTCCCCTGGGGAGTTCAGCTGTACCTAAAGCCTTCCTTTGGGGGCACTTCTCGATGGGTGAATGGGGCTTGAAACGCGTTTTCTGGAGCCCGAGTTTTCAGTCTTCTGCCATGCTGGCTAGGGGTATATTTAGGGTTGCTCGTAAACAGTGAACAAGGAGGGTCCAGTTGCATGTGGGGCTGCGTAAAGGCTCCCCTGGGGAGTTCAGTTGTACCCAAAGCCTTCCTCTGGGGACACTTTTGGATGGGCGAATTAGGCTTTTAACGCATTTTCTGGGGCCCGAGTTTTCAGTCGACTGCCAGGCGGGCCAGGGATATATTTAGGGTTGCTGTGAAAGAGTGAACCCGGAGGGTCCAGTTGCATGTGGTGCTGCATAAAGGCTCCCCTGAGAAGTTCACTTGGACCCAAAGCCTTCCTTTGGGGGCACTTTTGTATGTTCGAATTGGGCTTGTAACGCTTTTTCTGTGGCCCGAGTTTTCAGTCTTCTGCCATGGTGGCTAGGGGTATATTTAGGGTTGCTGTAAAGAGCGAACACAAAGGGTCCAGTTGCATGTGGGGCTGCGTAAAGGCTCCCCTGGGGAGTTCAGTTGTACCCAAAGCCTTCCTTTGGGGGCACTTCTGGATGGGTGAATGGGGCTTGAAACACTTTTTCTGTGGCCCGAGGTTTCAGTTTTCTGCCATGCTGGCTAGGGTTATATTTAGGGTTGCTTGTAAACAGCGAACACGGGGGGTCCCGTTGCGTATGGGCCTGCATAAAGGCTCCCCTGGGGAGTTCAGTTGTACCCAAAGCCTTCCTTTGGGGGCACTTTTGGATGGTCGAATGGGGCTTGTTTCACGTTTTCTGGGGCCCGATTTTTCAGTCGTCTGCCATGCGGGCCAGGGTTATATTTAGGGTTGCTGTGAAAGAGCGAATACGGAGGGTCCAGTTGCATGTGGTGCTGCGTAAAGGCTCCCCTGGGGAGTTCAGATGTACCCAAAGCCTTCATTGGAGGCACTTTTAGATGGGTGAATGGGGCTTGAAACGCTTTTTCTGTGGCCCGAGTTTTCAGTCTTCTGCCATGCTGGCTAGGGTTATATTTAGGGTTGCTGTAAAGAGCGAACACGGAGGGTCTAGTTGCATGTGTGGCTGCAAAAAGGCTCCCCTGGGGAGTTCAGATGTACCCAAAGCCTTCCTTTGGAGGCACTTTTGAATGGGCGAATGGGGCTCGTAACACATTTTCTGTGGCCCGAGTTTTCAGTCTTCTGCCATGCTGGCTAGGGTTATCTTTAAGGTTGCTGTAAAGAGCGAACACGGCGGTCCAGTTGCATGTGTGGCTGCGTAAAGGCTCCCCTGGGGAGTTCAGATGTACCCAAAGCCTTCCTTTGGGGGCACTTTTGAATGGGCGAATGGGGCTCGTAACACATTTTCTGTGGCCCGAGCTCTCAGTCGACTGCCAGGCGTGCTAGGGCTATATTTAGGCTTGCGGTGAAAGAGTGAACCGAGAGGGTCCAGTTGCATGTGGGGCTGCATAAAGGCTCCCCTGGGGAGTTCAGCTGTACCTAAAGCCTTCCTTTGGGGGCACTTCTCGATGGGTGAATGGGGCTTGAAACGCATTTTCTGGAGCCCGAGTTTTCAGTCTTCTGCCATGCTGGCTAGGGGTATATTTAGGGTTGCTCGTAAACAGTGAACAAGGAGGGTCCAGTTGCATGTGGGGCTGCGTAAAGGCTCCCCTGGGGAGTTCAGTTGTACCCAAAGCCTTCCTCTGGGGGCACTTTTGGATGGGCGAATTAGGCTTTTAACGCATTTTCTGGGGCCCGAGTTTTCAGTCGACTGCCATGCTGGCCAGGGCTATATTTAGGGTTGCTGTGAAAGAGTGAACCCGGAGGGTCCAGTTGCATGTGGTGCTGCATAAAGGCTCCCCTGAGGAGGTCACTTGTACCCAAAGCCTTCCTTTGGGGGCACTTTTGTATGTTCGAATTGGGCTTGAAACGCTTTTTCTGTGGCCCGAGTTTTCAGTCTTCTGCCATGGTGGCTAGGGGTATATTTAGGGTTGCTGTAAAGAGCGAACACGGAGGGTCCAGTTGCATGTGGGGATGCGTAAAGGCTCCCCTGGGGAGTTCAGTTGTACCCAAAGCCTTCCTCTAGGGGCACTTTTGGATGGGCGAATTAGGCTTTTAATGCATTTTCTGGGGCCCGAGTTTTCAGTCGACTGCCAGGCGGGCCAGGGCTATATTTAGGTTTGCTGTGAAAGAGCGAATACGGAGGGTCCAGTTGCATGTGGGGCTGCATAAAGGCTCCCCTGGGGAGTTCAGATGTACCCAAAGCCTTCCTTTGGGGGCACTTCTGGATGGGTGAATGGGGCTTGAAACGCTTTTTCTGTGGCCCGAGGTTTCAGTTTTCTGCCATGCTGGCTAGGGTTATATTTAGGGTTGCTTGTAAACAGCGAACACGGGGGGTCCAGTTGCGTATGGGCCTGCATAAAGGCTCCCCTGGGGAGTTCAGTTGTACCCAAAGCCTTCCTTTGGGGGCACTTTTGGATGGTCGAATGGGGCTTGTTTCACATTTTCTGGGGCCCGATTTTTCAGTCATCTGCCATGCGGGCCAGGGTTATATTTAGGGTTGCTGTGAAAGAGCGAATACGGAGGGTCCAGTTGCATGTGGTGCTGCGTAAAGGTTCCCCTGGGGAGTTCAGATGTACCCAAAGCCTTCATTGGAGGCACTTTTAGATGGGCGAATGGGGCGTGAAACTCTTTTTCTGTCGCCCGAGTTTTCAGTCTTCTGCCATGCTGGCTAGGGTTATATTTAGGGTTGCAGTAAAGAGCGAACACGGAGGGTCCAGTTGCATGTGGGGCTGCATAAAGGCTCCCCTGGGGAGTTCA
This sequence comes from Anas acuta, assembly GCF_963932015.1. NCBI lineage: Eukaryota > Metazoa > Chordata > Aves > Anseriformes > Anatidae > Anas > Anas acuta. The sequence continues at coordinate 198,827 of NW_027076241.1, read as the reverse complement.
GATGTACCCAAAGCCTTCCTTTGGGGGCACTTTTGGATGGGCGAATGGGGCTCGTAACACATTTTCTGTTGCCCGAGTTTTCAGTCTTCTGCCATGCTGGCTAGGGTTATCTTTAGGGTTGCTGTAAAGAGCGAACACGGCGGTCCAGTTGCATGTGTGGCTGCATAAAGGCTCCCCTGGGGAGTTCAGATGTACCCAAAGCCTTCCTTTGGAGGCACTTTTGAATGGGCGAATGGGGCTCGTAACAGATTTTCTGTGGCCCGAGCTCTAAGTCGACTGCCAGGCGTGCTAGGGCTATATTTAGGCTTGCGGTGAAAGAGTGAACCGAGAGGGTCCAGTTGCATGTGGGGCTGCATAAAGGCTCCCCTGGGGAGTTCAGCTGTACCTAAAGCCTTCCTTTGGGGGCACTTCTCGATGGGTGAATGGGGCTTGAAACGCATTTTCTGGAGCCCGAGTTTTCAGTCTTCTGCCATGCTGGCTAGGGGTATATTTAGGGTTGCTCGTAAACAGTGAACAAGGAGGGTCCAGTTGCATGTGGGGCTGCGTAAAGGCTCCCCTGGGGAGTTCAGTTGTACCCAAAGCCTTCCTCTGGGGGCACTTTTGGATGGGCGAATTAGGCTTTTAACGCATTTTCTGGGGCCCGAGTTTTCAGTCGACTGCCATGCTGGCCAGGGCTATATTTAGGGTTGCTGTGAAAGAGTGAACCCGGAGGGTCCAGTTGCATGTGGTGCTGCATAAAGGCTCCCCTGAGGAGGTCACTTGTACCCAAAGCCTTCCTTTGGGGGCACTTTTGTATGTTCGAATTGGGCTTGAAACGCTTTTTCTGTGGCCCGAGTTTTCAGTCTTCTGCCATGGTGGCTAGGGGTATATTTAGGGTTGCTGTAAAGAGCGAACACGGAGGGTCCAGTTGCATGTGGGGATGCGTAAAGGCTCCCCTGGGGAGTTCAGTTGTACCCAAAGCCTTCCTCTAGGGGCACTTTTGGATGGGCGAATTAGGCTTTTAATGCATTTTCTGGGGCCCGAGTTTTCAGTCGACTGCCAGGCGGGCCAGGGCTATATTTAGGTTTGCTGTGAAAGAGCGAATACGGAGGGTCCAGTTGCATGTGGGGCTGCATAAAGGCTCCCCTGGGGAGTTCAGATGTACCCAAAGCCTTCCTTTGGGGGCACTTCTGGATGGGTGAATGGGGCTTGAAACGCTTTTTCTGTGGCCCGAGGTTTCAGTTTTCTGCCATGCTGGCTAGGGTTATATTTAGGGTTGCTTGTAAACAGCGAACACGGGGGGTCCAGTTGCGTATGGGCCTGCATAAAGGCTCCCCTGGGGAGTTCAGTTGTACCCAAAGCCTTCCTTTGGGGGCACTTTTGGATGGTCGAATGGGGCTTGTTTCACGTTTTCTGGGGCCCGATTTTTCAGTCGTCTGCCAAGCGGGCCAGGGTTATATTTAGGGTTGCTGTGAAAGAGCGAATACGGAGGGTCCAGTTGCATGTGGTGCTGCGTAAAGGTTCCCCTGGGGAGTTCAGATGTACCCAAAGCCTTCATTGGAGGCACTTTTAGATGGGCGAATGGGGCTTGAAACTCTTTTTCTGTCGCCCGAGTTTTCAGTCTTCTGCCATGCTGGCTAGGGTTATATTTAGGGTTGCAGTAAAGAGCGAACACGGAGGGTCCAGTTGCATGTGGGGCTGCATAAAGGCTCCCCTGGGGAGTTCAGATGTACCCAAAGCCTTCCTTTGGGGGCACTTTTGGATGGGCGAATGGGGCTCGTAACACATTTTCTGTTGCCCGAGTTTTCAGTCTTCTGCCATGCTGGCTAGGGTTATCTTTAGGGTTGCTGTAAAGAGCGAACACGGCGGTCCAGTTGCATGTGTGGCTGCATAAAGGCTCCCCTGGGGAGTTCAGATGTACCCAAAGCCTTCCTTTGGAGGCACTTTTGAATGGGCGAATGGGGCTCGTAACAGATTTTCTGTGGCCCGAGCTCTCAGTCGACTGCCAGGCGTGCTAGGGCTATATTTAGGCTTGCGGTGAAAGAGTGAACCCGGAGGGTCCAGTTGCATGTGGGGCTGCATAAAGGCTCCCCTGGGGAGTTCAGCTGTACCTAAAGCCTTCCTTTGGGGGCACTTCTGGATGGGTGAATGGGGCTTGAAACGCATTTTCTGGAGCCCGAGTTTTCAGTCTTCTGCCATGCTGGCTAGGGGTATATTTAGGGTTGCTCGTAAACAGTGAACAAGGAGGGTCCAGTTGCATGTGGGGCTGCATAAAGGCTCCCCTGGGGAGTTCACTTGTACCCAAAGCCTTCCTCTGGGGTCACTTTTGGATGGACGAATTAGGCTTTTAACGCATTTTCTGTGGCCCGAGTTTTCAGTCGACTGCCAGGCGGGCCAGGGCTATATTTAGGGTTGCTGTGAAAGAGCGAACGCGGAGGGTCCAGTTGCATGTGGTGCTGCGTAAAGGCTCCCCTGGGGAGTTCAGATGTACCCAAAGCCTTCATTGGAGGCACTTTTAGATGGGCGAATGGGGCTTGAAACGCTTTTTCTGTGGCCCGAGTTTTCAGTCTTCTGCCATGCTGGCTAGGGTTATATTTAGAGTTGCTGTAAAGAGCGAACACGGAGGGTCCAGTTGCATGTGGGGCTGCATAAAGGCTCCCCTGGGGAGTTCAGTTGTACCCAAAGCCTTCCTTTGGGGGCACTTTTGGATGGGCGAATTGGGCTCGTAACACATTTTCTGTGGCCCGAGCTTTCAGTCGACTGCCAGGCGTGCTAGGGCTATATTTAGGCTTGCGGTGAAAGAGTGAACCCGGAGGGTCCAGTTGCATGTGGGGCTGCATAAAGGCTCCCCTGGGGAGTTCAGTTGTACCCAAAGCCTTCCTTTGGGGGCACTTCTGAATGGGTGAATGGGGCTTGAAACGCTTTTTCTGTGGCCCGAGGTTTCAGTTTTCTGCCATGCTGGCTAGGGTTATATTTAGGGTTGCTGTAAAGAGCGAACACGGAGGGTCTAGTTGCATTTGGGGCTGCATAAAGGCTCCCCTGGGGAGTTCAGCTGTACCTAAAGCCTTCCTTTGGGGGCACTTTTGTATGTTCGAATTGGGCTTGAAACGCTTTTTCTGTGGCCCGAGTTTTCAGTCTTCTGCCATGGTGGCTAGGGGTATATTTAGGGTTGCTGTAAAGAGCGAACACGGAGGGTCCAGTTGCATGTGGGGCTGCGTAAAGGCTCCCCTGGGGAGTTCAGTTGTACCCAAAGCCTTCCTCTGGGGGCACTTTTAAATGGGCGAATTAGGCTTTTAATGCATTTTCTGGGGCCCGAGTTTTCAGTCGACTGCCAGGCGGGCCAGGGATATATTTAGGGTTGCTGTGAAAGAGCGAATACGGAGGGTCCAGTTGCATGTGGGGCTGCGTTAAGGCTCCCCTGGGGAGTTCAGTTGTACCCAAAGCCTTCCTTTGGGGGCACTTCTGGATGGGTGAATGGGGCTTGAAACGCTTTTTCTGTGGCCCAAGGTTTCAGTTTTCTGCCATGCTGGCTAGGGTTATATTTAGGGTTGCTTGTAAACAGCGAACACGGGGGGTCCAGTTGCGTATGGGCCTGCATAAAGGCTCCCCTGGGGAGTTCACTTGTACCCAAAGCCTTCCTTTGGGGGCACTTTTGGATGGTCGAATGGGGCTTGTTTCACGTTTTCTGGGGCCCGATTTTTCAGTCATCTGCCATGCGGGCCAGGGTTATATTTAGGGTTGCTGTGAAAGAGCGAATACGGAGGGTCCAGTTGCATGTGGTGCTGCGTAAAGGCTCCCCTGGGGAGTTCAGATGTACCCAAAGCCTTCATTGGAGGCACTTTTAGATGGGCGAATGGGGCTTGAAACGCTTTTTCTGGGCCCGAGTTTTCAGTCTTCTGCCATGCTGGCCAGGGTTATATTTAGGTTTGCTGTAAAGAGCGAACACGGAGGGTCTAGTTGCATGTGGGGCTGCATAAAGGCTCCCCTGGGGAGTTCAGATGTACCCAAAGCCTTCCTTTGGAGGCACTTTTGAATGGGCGAATGGGGCTCGTAACACATTTTCTGTGGCCCGAGCTCTCAGTCGACTGCCAGGCGTGCTAGGGCTATATTTAGGCTTGCGGTGAAAGAGTGAACCCGGAGGGTCCAGTTGCATGTGGGGCTGCATAAAGGCTCCCCTGGGGAGTTCAGCTGTACCTAAAGCCTTCCTTTGGGGGCACTTCTGGATGGGTGAATGGGGCTTGAAACGCATTTTCTGGAGCCCGAGTTTTCAGTCTTCTGCCATGCTGGCTAGGGGTATATTTAGGGTTGCTCGTAAACAGTGAACATGGAGGGTCCAGTTGCATGTGGGGCTGCATAAAGGCTCCCCTGGGGAGTTCACTTGTACCCAAAGCCTTCCTCTGGGGGCACTTTTGGATGGACGAATTAGGCTTTTAACGCATTTTCTGTGGCCCGAGTTTTCAGTCGACTGCCAGGCGGGCCAGGGCTATATTTAGGGTTGCTGTGAAAGAGTGAACCCGGAGGGTCCAGTTGCATGTGGGGCTGCATAAAGGCTCCCCTGGGGAGTTCACTTGTACCCAAAGCCTTCCTTTGGGGGCACTTCTGAATGGGCGAAAGGGGCTTGAAACGCTTTTTCTGTGGCCCGAGTTTTCAGTCTTCTGCCATGCTGGCTAGGGTTATATTTAGAGTTGCTGTAAAGAGCGAACACGGAGGGTCCAGTTGCATGTGGGGCTGCATAAAGGCTCCCCTGGGGAGTTCAGATGTACCCAAAGCCTTCCTTTGGGGGCACTTTTGGATGGGCGAATTGGGCTCGTAACACATTTTCTGTGGCCCGAGCTTTCAGTCGACTGCCAGGCGTGCTAGGGCTATATTTAGGCTTGCGGTGAAAGAGTGAACCCGGAGGGTCCAGTTGCATGTGGGGCTGCATAAAGGCTCCCCTGGGGAGTTCAGTTGTACCCAAAGCCTTCCTTTGGGGGCACTTCTGAATGGGTGAATGGGGCTTGAAACGCTTTTTCTGTGGCCCGAGGTTTCAGTTTTCTGCCATGCTGGCTAGGGTTATATTTAGGGTTGCTTGTAAACAGCGAACACAGGGGGTCCAGTTGCGTATGGGCCTGCATAAAGGCTCCCCTGGGGAGTTCACTTGTACCCAAAGCCTTCCTTTGGGGGCACTTTTGGATGGTCGAATGGGGCTTGTTTCACGTTTTCTGGGGCCCGATTTTTCAGTCGTCTGCCATGCGGGCCAGGGCTATATTTAGGGTTGCTGTGAAAGAGCGAATACGGAGGGTCCAGTTGCATGTGGTGCTGCGTAAAGGCTCCCTTGGGGAGTTCAGATGCACCCAAAGCCTTCCTTTGGGGGCACTTTTGGATGGGCGAATTGGGCTCATAACACATTTTCTGTGGCCCGAGTTTTCAGTTTTCTGCCATGCTGGCTAGGGTTATATTTAGGGTTGCTCTTAAACAGCGAACAGGGGGGATCCAGTTGCATATGGGCCTGCATAAAGGCTCCCCTGGGGAGTTCAGTTGTACCCAAAGCCTTCCTTTGGGGGCACTTTTGGATGGTCGAATGGGGCTTGTAGCACGTTTTCTAGGGCCCGATTTTTCAGTCGACTGCCAGGCGTGCTAGGGCTATATTTAGGCTTGCGGTGAAAGAGTGAACCCGGAGAGTCCAGTTGCATGTGGGGCTGCATAAAGGCTCCCCTGGGGAGTTCAGTTGTACCCAAAGCCTTCCTCTGGGGGCACTTTTGGATGGGCGAATTAGGCTTTTAACAGTTTTTCTGTGTCCTGAGTTTTCAGTCGACTGCCAGGAGGGCCAGGGCTATATTTAGGGTTGCTGTGAAAGAGCGAATACGGAAGGTCCAGTTGCATGTGGGGCTTCATAAAGGCTCCCCTGGGGAGTCCAGTTGTACCCAAAGCCTTCCTTTGGGGGCACTTCTGCATGGGTGAATGGGGCTTGAAACGCTTTTTCTGTGGCCCAAGTTTTCAGTCTTCTGCCATGCTGGCTAGTGATATATTTAGGGTTGCTTGTAAACAGCGAACACGGGGGGTCCAGTTGCGTATGGGCCTGCATAAAGGCTCCCCTGGGGAGTTCACTTGTACCCAAAGCCTTCCTTTGGGGGCACTTTTGGATGGTCGAATGGGGCTTGTAGCACGTTTTCTGTGGCCCGAGTTTTCAGTCTTCTGCCATGCTGGCTAGGGTTATCTTTAGGGTTGCTGTAAAGAGCGAACACGGAGGGTCCAGTTGCATGTGGGGCTGCGTAAAGGCTCCCCTGGGGAGTTCAGTTGTACCCAAAGCCTTCCTCTGGGGGCACTTTTGGATGGACGAATTAGGCTTTTAACGCTTTTTCTGGGGCCCGAGTTTTCAGTCGACTGCCAGGCGGGCCAGGGATATATTTAGGGTTGCTGTGAAAGAGCGAATACGGAGGGTCCAGTTGCATGTGGGGCTGCGTTAAGGCTCCCCTGGGGAGTTCAGTTGTACCCAAAGCCTTCCTTTGGGGGCACTTCTGGATGGGTGAATGGGGCTTGAAACGCTTTTTCTGTGGCCCGAGGTTTCAGTTTTCTGCCATGCTGGCTAGGGTTATATTTAGGGTTGCTTGTAAACAGCGAACACGGGGGGTCCAGTTGCATATGGGCCTGCCTAAAGGCTCCCCTGGGGAGTTCACTTGTACCCAAAGCCTTCCTTTGGGGGCACTTTTGGATGGTCGAATGGGGCTTGTTTCACGTTTTCTGGGGCCCGATTTTTCAGTCGTCTGCCATGCGGGCCAGGGTTATATTTAGGGTTGCTGTGAAAGAGCGAATACGGAGGGTCCAGTTGCATGTGGTGCTGCGTAAAGGCTCCCCTGGGGAGTTCAGATGTACCCAAAGCCTTCATTGGAGGCACTTTTAGATGGGCGAATGGGGCTCGTAACACATTTTCTGTGGCCCGAGTTTTCAGTCTTCTGCCATGCTGGCTAGGGTTATCTTTAGGGTTGCTGTAAAGAGCGAACACGGCGGTCCAGTTGCATGTGTGGCTGCGTAAAGGCTCCCCTGGGGAGTTCAGATGTACCCAAAACCTTCCTTTGGAGGCACTTTTGAATGGGCGAATGGGGCTCGTAACACATTTTCTGTGGCCCGAGCTCTCAGTCGACTGCCAGGCGTGCTAGGGCTATATTTAGGCTTGCGGTGAAAGAGTGAACCCGGAGGGTCCAGTTGCATGTGGGGCTGCATAAAGGCTCCCCTGGGGAGTTCAGCTGTACCTAAAGCCTTCCTTTGTGGGCACTTCTGGATGGGTGAATGGTGCTTGAAACTCTTTTTCTGTTTCCCGAGGTTTCAGTTTTCTGCCATGCTGGCTAGGGTTATATTTAGGGTTGCTTGTAAACAGCGAACACGGGGGGTCCAGTTGCGTATGGGCCTGCATAAAGGCTCCCCTGGGGAGTTCACTTGTACCCAAAGCCTTCCTTTGGGGGCACTTTTGGATGGTCGAATGGGGCTTGTTTCACGTTTTCTGGGGCCCGATTTTTCAGTCGTCTGCCATGCGGGCCAGGGTTATATTTAGGGTTGCTGTGAAAGAGCGAATACGGAGGGTCCAGTTGCATGTGGTGCTGCGTAAAGGCTCCCCTGGGGAGTTCAGATGTACCCAAAGCCTTCCTTTGGGGGCACTTTTGGATGGGCGAATTGGGCTCGTAACACATTTTCTGTGGCCCGAGTTTTCAGTTTTCTGCCATGCTGGCTAGGGTTATATTTAGGGTTGCTCTTAAACAGCGAACAGGGGGGATCCAGTTGCATATGGGCCTGCATAAAGGCTCCCCTGGGGAGTTCAGATGTACCCAAAGCCTTCCTCTGGGGGCACTTTTGGATGGTCGAATGGGGCTTGTAGCACGTTTTCTGGGGCCCGATTTTTCAGTCGAGTGCCAGGCGTGCTAGGGCTATATTTAGGCTTGAGGTGAAAGAGTGAACCCGGAGAGTCCAGTTGCATGTGGGGCTGCATAAAGGCTCCCCTGGGGAGTTCAGTTGTACCCAAAGCCTTCCTCTGGGGGCACTTTTGGATGGGCGAATTAGGCTTTTAATGCATTTTCTGGGGCCCGAGTTTTCAGTCGACTGCCAGGAGGGCCAGGGCTATATTTAGGGTTGCTGTGAAAGAGCGAATACGGAAGGTCCAGTTGCATGTGGGGCTTCATAAAGGCTCCCCTGGGGAGTCCAGTTGTACCCAAAGCCTTCCTTTGGGGGCACTTCTGCATGGGTGAATGGGGCTTGAAACGCTTTTTCTGTGGCCCAAGTTTTCAGTCTTCTGCCATGCTGGCTAGTGATATATTTAGGGTTGCTTGTAAACAGCGAACACGGGGGGTCCAGTTGCGTATGGGCCTGCATAAAGGCTCCCCTGGGGAGTTCACTTGTACCCAAAGCCTTCCTTTGGGGGCACTTTTGGATGGTCGAATGGGGCTTGTAGCACGTTTTCTGTGGCCCGAGTTTTCAGTCTTCTGCCATGCTGGCTAGGGTTATATTTAGGGTTGCTGTAAAGAGCGAACACGGAGGGTCCAGTTGCATGTGGGGCTGCGTAAAGGCTCCCCTGGGGAGTTCAGATGTACCCAAAGCCTTCCTCTGGGGGCACTTTTGGATGGGCGAATTAGGCTTTTAACGCTTTTTCTGGGGCCCGAGTTTTCAGTCGACTGCCATGCTGGCTAGGGTTATCTTTAGGGTTGCTGTAAAGAGCGAACACGGCGGTCCAGTTGCATGTGTGGCTGCGTAAAGGCTCCCCTGGGGAGTTCAGATGTACCCAAAACCTTCCTTTGGAGGCACTTTTGAATGGGCGAATGGGGCTCGTAACACATTTTCTGTGGCCCGAGCTCTCAGTCGACTGCCAGGCGTGCTAGGGCTATATTTAGGCTTGCGGTGAAAGAGTGAACCCGGAGGGTCCAGTTGCATGTGGGGCTGCATAAAGGCTCCCCTGGGGAGTTCAGCTGTACCTAAAGCCTTCCTTTGGGGGCACTTCTGGATGGGTGAATGGGGCTTGAAACGCATTTTCTGGAGCCCGAGTTTTCAGTCTTCTGCCATGGTGGCTAGGGGTATATTTAGGGTTGCTCGTAAACAGTGAACAAGGAGGGTCCAGTTGCATGTGGGGCTGCATAAAGGCTCCCCTGGGGAGTTCAGTTGTACCCAAAGCCTTCCTCTGGGGGCACTTTTGGATGGACGAATTAGGCTTTTAACGCATTTTCTGGGGCCCGAGTTTTCAGTCGACTGCCAGGCGGGCCAGGGCTATATTTAGGGTTGCTGTGAAAGAGCGAACCCGGAGGGTCCAGTTGCATGTGGGGCTGCATAAAGGCTCCCCTGGGGAGTTCACTTGTACCCAAAGCCTTCCTTTGGGGGCACTTCTGGATGGGTGAATGGGGCTTGAAACGCTTTTTCTGTGGCCCAAGTTTTCAGTTTTCTGCCATGCTGGCTAGTGTTATATTTAGGGTTGCTTGTAAACAGCGAACAGGGGGGATCCAGTTGCATATGGGCCTGCATAAAGGCTCCCCTGGGGAGTTCAGTTGTACCCAAAGCCTTCCTTTGGGTGCACTTTTAGATGGTCGAATGGGGCTTGTATCACTTTTTCTGGGGCCCGATTTTTCAGTCGACTCTCAGGCATGTTAGGGATATATTTAGGCTTGCGGTGAAAGAGTGAACCCGGAGGGTCCAGTTGCATGTGGGGCTGCATAAAGGCTCCCCTGGGGAGTTCAGATGTACCCAAAGCCTTCCTTTGGGGGCACTTTTGGATGGGCGAATTGGGCTCGTAACACATTTTCTGTGGCCCGAGTTTTCAGTTTTCTGCCATGCTGGCTAGGGTTATATTTAGGGTTGCTCTTAAACAGCGAACAGGGGGGATCCAGTTGCATATGGGCCTGCATAAAGGCTCCCCTGGGGAGTTCAGTTGTACCCAAAGCCTTCCTCTGGGGGCACTTTTGGATGGTCGAATGGGGCTTGTAGCACGTTTTCTGGGGCCCGATTTTTCAGTCGAGTGCCAGGCGTGCTAGGGCTATATTTAGGCTTGCGGTGAAAGAGTGAACCCGGAGAGTCCAGTTGCATGTGGGGCTGCTTAAAGGCTCCCCTGGGGAGTTCAGTTGTACCCAAAGCCTTCCTCTGGGGGCACTTTTGGATGGGCGAATTAGGCTTTTAACAGTTTTTCTGTGTCCTGAGTTTTCAGTCGACTGCCAGGAGGGCCAGGGCTATATTTAGGGTTGCTGTGAAAGAGCGAATACGGAAGGTCCAGTTGCATGTGGGGCTTCATAAAGGCTCCCCTGGGGAGTCCAGTTGTACCCAAAGCCTTCCTTTGGGGGCACTTCTGGATGGGTGAATGGGGCTTGAAACGCTTTTTCTGTGGCCCGAGTTTTCAGTCTTCTGCCATGCTGGCTAGTGATATATTTAGGGTTGCTTGTAAACAGCGAACACGGGGGGTCCAGTTGCGTATGGGCCTGCCTAAAGGCTCCCCTGGGGAGTTCAGTTGTACCCAAAGCCTTCCTTTGGGGGCACTTTTGGATGGTCGAATGGGGCTTGTTTCACGTTTTCTGGGGCCCGATTTTTCAGTCGTCTGCCATGCGGGCCAGGGTTATATTTAGGGTTGCTGTGAAAGAGCGAATACGGAGGGTCCAGTTGCATGTGGGGCTGCGTAAAGGCTCCCCTGGGGAGTTCAGTTGTACCCAAAGCCTTCCTCTGGGGGCACTTTTGGATGGACGAATTAGGCTTTTAACGCTTTTTCTGGGGCCCGAGTTTTCAGTCGACTGCCAGGCGGGCCAGGGATATATTTAGGGTTGCTGTGAAAGAGCGAATACGGAGGGTCCAGTTGCATGTGGGGCTGCGTTAAGGCTCCCCTGGGGAGTTCAGTTGTACCCAAAGCCTTCCTTTGGGGGCACTTCTGGATGGGTGAATGGGGCTTGAAACGCTTTTTCTGTGGCCCGAGGTTTCAGTTTTCTGCCATGCTGGCTAGGGTTATATTTAGGGTTGCTTGTAAACAGCGAACACGGGGGGTCCAGTTGCATATGGGCCTGCCTAAAGGCTCCCCTGGGGAGTTCACTTGTACCCAAAGCCTTCCTTTGGGGGCACTTTTGGATGGTCGAATGGGGCTTGTTTCACGTTTTCTGGGGCCCGATTTTTCAGTCGTCTGCCATGCGGGCCAGGGTTATATTTAGGGTTGCTGTGAAAGAGCGAATACGGAGGGTCCAGTTGCATGTGGTGCTGCGTAAAGGCTCCCCTGGGGAGTTCAGATGTACCCAAAGCCTTCATTGGAGGCACTTTTAGATGGGCGAATGGGGCTCGTAACACATTTTCTGTGGCCCGAGTTTTCAGTCTTCTGCCATGCTGGCTAGGGTTATCTTTAGGGTTGCTGTAAAGAGCGAACACGGCGGTCCAGTTGCATGTGTGGCTGCGTAAAGGCTCCCCTGGGGAGTTCAGATGTACCCAAAACCTTCCTTTGGAGGCACTTTTGAATGGGCGAATGGGGCTCGTAACACATTTTCTGTGGCCCGAGCTCTCAGTCGACTGCCAGGCGTGCTAGGGCTATATTTAGGCTTGCGGTGAAAGAGTGAACCCGGAGGGTCCAGTTGCATGTGGGGCTGCATAAAGGCTCCCCTGGGGAGTTCAGCTGTACCTAAAGCCTTCCTTTGTGGGCACTTCTGGATGGGTGAATGGTGCTTGAAACTCTTTTTCTGTTTCCCGAGGTTTCAGTTTTCTGCCATGCTGGCTAGGGTTATATTTAGGGTTGCTTGTAAACAGCGAACACGGGGGGTCCAGTTGCGTATGGGCCTGCATAAAGGCTCCCCTGGGGAGTTCACTTGTACCCAAAGCCTTCCTTTGGGGGCACTTTTGGATGGTCGAATGGGGCTTGTTTCACGTTTTCTGGGGCCCGATTTTTCAGTCGTCTGCCATGCGGGCCAGGGTTATATTTAGGGTTGCTGTGAAAGAGCGAATACGGAGGGTCCAGTTGCATGTGGTGCTGCGTAAAGGCTCCCCTGGGGAGTTCAGATGTACCCAAAGCCTTCCTTTGGGGGCACTTTTGGATGGGCGAATTGGGCTCGTAACACATTTTCTGTGGCCCGAGTTTTCAGTTTTCTGCCATGCTGGCTAGGGTTATATTTAGGGTTGCTCTTAAACAGCGAACAGGGGGGATCCAGTTGCATATGGGCCTGCATAAAGGCTCCCCTGGGGAGTTCAGATGTACCCAAAGCCTTCCTCTGGGGGCACTTTTGGATGGTCGAATGGGGCTTGTAGCACGTTTTCTGGGGCCCGATTTTTCAGTCGAGTGCCAGGCGTGCTAGGGCTATATTTAGGCTTGAGGTGAAAGAGTGAACCCGGAGAGTCCAGTTGCATGTGGGGCTGCATAAAGGCTCCCCTGGGGAGTTCAGTTGTACCCAAAGCCTTCCTCTGGGGGCACTTTTGGATGGGCGAATTAGGCTTTTAATGCATTTTCTGGGGCCCGAGTTTTCAGTCGACTGCCAGGAGGGCCAGGGCTATATTTAGGGTTGCTGTGAAAGAGCGAATACGGAAGGTCCAGTTGCATGTGGGGCTTCATAAAGGCTCCCCTGGGGAGTCCAGTTGTACCCAAAGCCTTCCTTTGGGGGCACTTCTGCATGGGTGAATGGGGCTTGAAACGCTTTTTCTGTGGCCCAAGTTTTCAGTCTTCTGCCATGCTGGCTAGTGATATATTTAGGGTTGCTTGTAAACAGCGAACACGGGGGGTCCAGTTGCGTATGGGCCTGCATAAAGGCTCCCCTGGGGAGTTCACTTGTACCCAAAGCCTTCCTTTGGGGGCACTTTTGGATGGTCGAATGGGGCTTGTAGCACGTTTTCTGTGGCCCGAGTTTTCAGTCTTCTGCCATGCTGGCTAGGGTTATATTTAGGGTTGCTGTAAAGAGCGAACACGGAGGGTCCAGTTGCATGTGGGGCTGCGTAAAGGCTCCCCTGGGGAGTTCAGATGTACCCAAAGCCTTCCTCTGGGGGCACTTTTGGATGGGCGAATTAGGCTTTTAACGCTTTTTCTGGGGCCCGAGTTTTCAGTCGACTGCCATGCTGGCTAGGGTTATCTTTAGGGTTGCTGTAAAGAGCGAACACGGCGGTCCAGTTGCATGTGTGGCTGCGTAAAGGCTCCCCTGGGGAGTTCAGATGTACCCAAAACCTTCCTTTGGAGGCACTTTTGAATGGGCGAATGGGGCTCGTAACACATTTTCTGTGGCCCGAGCTCTCAGTCGACTGCCAGGCGTGCTAGGGCTATATTTAGGCTTGCGGTGAAAGAGTGAACCCGGAGGGTCCAGTTGCATGTGGGGCTGCATAAAGGCTCCCCTGGGGAGTTCAGCTGTACCTAAAGCCTTCCTTTGGGGGCACTTCTGGATGGGTGAATGGGGCTTGAAACGCATTTTCTGGAGCCCGAGTTTTCAGTCTTCTGCCATGGTGGCTAGGGGTATATTTAGGGTTGCTCGTAAACAGTGAACAAGGAGGGTCCAGTTGCATGTGGGGCTGCATAAAGGCTCCCCTGGGGAGTTCAGTTGTACCCAAAGCCTTCCTCTGGGGGCACTTTTGGATGGACGAATTAGGCTTTTAACGCATTTTCTGGGGCCCGAGTTTTCAGTCGACTGCCAGGCGGGCCAGGGCTATATTTAGGGTTGCTGTGAAAGAGCGAACCCGGAGGGTCCAGTTGCATGTGGGGCTGCATAAAGGCTCCCCTGGGGAGTTCACTTGTACCCAAAGCCTTCCTTTGGGGGCACTTCTGGATGGGTGAATGGGGCTTGAAACGCTTTTTCTGTGGCCCGAGTTTTCAGTTTTCTGCCATGCTGGCTAGTGTTATATTTAGGGTTGCTTGTAAACAGCGAACAGGGGGGATCCAGTTGCATATGGGCCTGCATAAAGGCTCCCCTGGGGAGTTCAGTTGTACCCAAAGCCTTCCTTTGGGTGCACTTTTAGATGGTCGAATGGGGCTTGTATCACTTTTTCTGGGGCCCGATTTTTCAGTCGACTCTCAGGCATGTTAGGGATATATTTAGGCTTGCGGTGAAAGAGTGAACCCGGAGGGTCCAGTTGCATGTGGGGCTGCATAAAGGCTCCCCTGGGGAGTTCAGATGTACCCAAAGCCTTCCTTTGGGGGCACTTTTGGATGGGCGAATTGGGCTCGTAACACATTTTCTGTGGCCCGAGTTTTCAGTTTTCTGCCATGCTGGCTAGGGTTATATTTAGGGTTGCTCTTAAACAGCGAACAGGGGGGATCCAGTTGCATATGGGCCTGCATAAAGGCTCCCCTGGGGAGTTCAGTTGTACCCAAAGCCTTCCTCTGGGGGCACTTTTGGATGGTCGAATGGGGCTTGTAGCACGTTTTCTGGGGCCCGATTTTTCAGTCGAGTGCCAGGCGTGCTAGGGCTATATTTAGGCTTGCGGTGAAAGAGTGAACCCGGAGAGTCCAGTTGCATGTGGGGCTGCTTAAAGGCTCCCCTGGGGAGTTCAGTTGTACCCAAAGCCTTCCTCTGGGGGCACTTTTGGATGGGCGAATTAGGCTTTTAACAGTTTTTCTGTGTCCTGAGTTTTCAGTCGACTGCCAGGAGGGCCAGGGCTATATTTAGGGTTGCTGTGAAAGAGCGAATACGGAAGGTCCAGTTGCATGTGGGGCTTCATAAAGGCTCCCCTGGGGAGTCCAGTTGTACCCAAAGCCTTCCTTTGGGGGCACTTCTGGATGGGTGAATGGGGCTTGAAACGCTTTTTCTGTGGCCCGAGTTTTCAGTCTTCTGCCATGCTGGCTAGTGATATATTTAGGGTTGCTTGTAAACAGCGAACACGGGGGGTCCAGTTGCGTATGGGCCTGCCTAAAGGCTCCCCTGGGGAGTTCAGTTGTACCCAAAGCCTTCCTTTGGGGGCACTTTTGGATGGTCGAATGGGGCTTGTTTCACGTTTTCTGGGGCCCGATTTTTCAGTCGTCTGCCATGCGGGCCAGGGTTATATTTAGGGTTGCTGTGAAAGAGCGAATACGGAGGGTCCAGTTGCATGTGGTGCTGCGTAAAGGCTCCCCTGGGGAGTTCAGATGTACCCAAAGCCTTCATTGGAGGCACTTTTAGATGGGCGAATGGGGCTCGTAACACATTTTCTGTGGCCCGAGTTTTCAGTCTTCTGCCATGCTGGCTAGGGTTATCTTTAGGGTTGCTGTAAAGAGCGAACACGGCGGTCCAGTTGCATGTGTGGCTGCGTAAAGGCTCCCCTGGGGAGTTCAGATGTACCCAAAACCTTCCTTTGGAGGCACTTTTGAATGGGCGAATGGGGCTCGTAACACATTTTCTGTGGCCCGAGCTCTCAGTCGACTGCCAGGCGTGCTAGGGCTATATTTAGGCTTGCGGTGAAAGAGTGAACCCGGAGGGTCCAGTTGCATGTGGGGCTGCATAAAGGCTCCCCTGGGGAGTTCAGCTGTACCTCAAGCCTTCCTTTGTGGGCACTTCTGGATGGGTGAATGGGGCTTGAAACTCTTTTTCTGTGGCCCGAGGTTTCAGTTTTCTGCCATGCTGGCTAGGGTTATATTTAGGGTTGCTTGTAAACAGCGAACACGGGGGGTCCAGTTGCGTATGGGCCTGCATAAAGGCTCCCCTGGGGAGTTCACTTGTACCCAAAGCCTTCCTTTGGGGGCACTTTTGGATGGTCGAATGGGGCTTGTTTCACGTTTTCTGGGGCCCGATTTTTCAGTTGTCTGCCATGCGGGCCAGGGTTATATTTAGGGTTGCTGTGAAAGAGTGAACCCGGAGGGTCCAGTTGCATGTGGGGCTGCATAAAGGCTCCCCTGGGGAGTTCAGATGTACCCAAAGCCTTCCTTTGGGGGCACTTTTGGATGGGCGAATTGGGCTCGTAACACATTTTCTGTGGCCCGAGTTTTCAGTTTTCTGCCATGCTGGCTAGGGTTATATTTAGGGTTGCTCTTAAACAGCGAACAGGGGGGATCCAGTTGCATATGGGCCTGCATAAAGGCTCCCCTGGGGAGTTCAGTTGTACCCAAAGCCTTCCTCTGGGGGCACTTTTGGATGGTCGAATGGGGCTTGTAGCACGTTTTCTGGGGCCCGATTTTTCAGTCGACTGCCAGGAGGGCCAGGGCTATATTTAGGGTTGCTGTGAAAGAGCGAATAGGGAAGGTCCAGTTGCATGTGGGGCTTCATAAAGGCTCCCCTGGGGAGTCCAGTTGTACCCAAAGCCTTCCTTTGGGGGCACTTCTGCATGGGTGAATGGGGCTTGAAACGCTTTTTCTTTGGCCCGAGTTTTCAGTCTTCTGCCATGCTGGCTAGTGATATATTTAGGGTTGCTTGTAAACAGCGAACACGGGGGGTCCAGTTGCGTATGGGCCTGCATAAAGGCTCCCCTGGGGAGTTCAGTTGTACCCAAAGCCTTCCTTTGGGTGCACTTTTGGATGGTCGAATGGGGTTGTAGCACGTTTTCTGTGGCCCGAGTTTTCAGTCTTCTGCCATGCTGGCTAGCGTTATCTTTAGGGTTGCTGTAAAGAGCGAACACGGAGGGTCCAGTTGCATGTGGGGCTGCGTAAAGGCTCCCCTGGGGAGTTCAGTTGTACCCAAAGCCTTCCTCTGGGGGCACTTTTGGATGGGCGAATTAGGCTTTTAACGCTTTTTCTGGGGCCCGAGTTTTCAGTCGACTGCCAGGCGGGCCAGGGATATATTTAGGGTTGCTGTGAAAGAGCGAATACGGAGGGTCCAGTTGCATGTGGGGCTGCGTTAAGGCTCCCCTGGGGAGTTCAGTTGTACCCAAAGCCTTCCTTTGGGGGCACTTCTGGATGGGTGAATGGGGCTTGAAACGCTTTTTCTGTGGCCCGAGGTTTCAGTTTTCTGCCATGCTGGCTAGGGTTATATTTAGGGTTGCTTGTAAACAGCGAACACGGGGGGTCCAGTTGCGTATGGGCCTGCATAAAGGCTCCCCTGGGGAGTTCAGTTGTACCCAAAGCCTTCCTTTGGGGGCACTTTTGGATGGTCGAATGGGGCTTGTTTCACGTTTTCTGTGGCCCGATTTTTCAGTCGTCTGCCATGCGGGCCAGGGTTATATTTAGGGTTGCTGTGAAAGAGCGAATACGGAGGGTCCAGTTGCATGTGGTGCTGCGTAAAGGCTCCCCTGGGGAGTTCAGATGTACCCAAAGCCTTCCTTTGGGGGCACTTTTGGATGGGCGAATGGGGCTCGTAACACATTTTCTGTGGCCCGAGTTTTCAGTCTTCTGCCATGCTGGCTAGGGTTATCTTTAGGGTTGCTGTAAAGAGCGAACACGGCGGTCCAGTTGCATGTGTGGCTGCGTAAAGGCTCCCCTGGGGAGTTCAGATGTACCCAAAACCTTCCTTTGGAGGCACTTTTGAATGGGCGAATGGGGCTCGTAACACATTTTCTGTGGCCCGAGCTCTCAGTCGACTGCCAGGCGTGCTAGGGCTATATTTAGGCTTGCGGTGAAAGAGTGAACCCGGAGGGTCCAGTTGCATGTGGGGCTGCATAAAGGCTCCCCTGGGGAGTTCAGCTGTACCTAAAGCCTTCCTTTGGGGGCACTTCTGGATGGGTGAATAGGGCTTGAAACGCATTTTCTGGAGCCCGAGTTTTCAGTCTTCTGCCATGGTGTCTAGGGGTATATTTAGGGTTGCTCGTAAACAGTGAACAAGGAGAGTCCAGTTGCATGTGGGGCTGCGTTAAGGCTCCCCTGGGGAGTTCAGTTGTACCCAAAGCCTTCCTCTGGGGGCACTTTTGGATGGACGAATTAGGCTTTTAACGCATTTTCTGTGGCCCGAGTTTTCAGTCGACTGCCAGGCGGGCCAGGGCTATATTTAGGGTTGCTGTGAAAGAGCGAACCCGGAGGGTCCAGTTGCATGTGGGGCTGCATAAAGGCTCCCCTGGGGAGTTCACTTGTACCCAAAGCCTTCCTTTGGGGGCACTTCTGGATGGGTGAATGGGGCTTGAAACGCTTTTTCTGTGGCCCGAGTTTTCAGTTTTCTGCCATGCTGGCTAGTGTTATATTTAGGGTTGCTTGTAAACAGCGAACAGGGGGGATCCAGTTGCATATGGGCCTGCATAAAGGCTCCCCTGGGGAGTTCAGTTGTACCCAAAGCCTTCCTTTGGGTGCACTTTTAGATGGTCGAATGGGGCTTGTATCACTTTTTCTGGGGCCCGATTTTTCAGTCGACTCTCAGGCATGTTAGGGATATATTTAGGCTTGCGGTGAAAGAGTGAACCCGGAGGGTCCAGTTGCATATGGGGCTGCATAAAGGCTCCCCTGGGGAGTTCAGATGTACCCAAAGCCTTCCTTTGGGGGCACTTTTGGATGGGCGAATGGGGCTCGTAACACATTTTCTGTGGCCCGAGTTTTCAGTTTTCTGCCATGCTGGCTAGGGTTATATTTAGGGTTGCTCTTAAACAGCGAACAGGGGGGATCCAGTTGCATATGGGCCTGCATAAAGGCTCCCCTGGGGAGTTCAGTTGTACCCAAAGCCTTCCTCTGGGGGCACTTTTGGATGGTCGAATGGGGCTTGTAGCACGTTTTCTGGGGCCCGATTTTTCAGTCGAGTGCCAGGCGTGCTAGGGCTATATTTAGGCTTGCGGTGAAAGAGTGAACCCGGAGAGTCCAGTTGCATGTGGGGCTGCATAAAGGCTCCCCTGGGGAGTTCAGTTGTACCCAAAGCCTTCCTCTGGGGGCACTTTTGGATGGGCGAATTAGGCTTTTAACAGTTTTTCTGTGTCCTGAGTTTTCAGTCGACTGCCAGGAGGGCCAGGGCTATATTTAGGGTTGCTGTGAAAGAGCGAATACGGAAGGTCCAGTTGCATGTGGGGCTTCATAAAGGCTCCCCTGGGGAGTCCAGTTGTACCCAAAGCCTTCCTTTGGGGGCACTTCTGCATGGGTGAATGGGGCTTGAAACGCTTTTTCTGTGGCCCGAGTTTTCAGTCTTCTGCCATGCTGGCTAGTGATATATTTAGGGTTGCTTGTAAACAGCGAACACGGGGGGTCCAGTTGCGTATGGGCCTGCCTAAAGGCTCCCCTGGGGAGTTCAGTTGTACCCAAAGCCTTCCTTTGGGGGCACTTTTGGATGGTCGAATGGGGCTTGTAGCACGTTTTCTGTGGCCCGAGTTTTCAGTCTTCTGCCATGCTGGCTAGGGTTATATTTAGGGTTGCTGTAAAGAGCGAACACGGAGGGTCCAGTTGCATGTGGTGCTGCGTAAAGGCTCCCCTGGGGAGTTCAGATGTACCCAAAGCCTACATTGGAGGCACTTTTAGATGGGCGAATGGGGCTCGTAACACATTTTCTGTGGCCCGAGTTTTCAGTCTTCTGCCATGCTGGCTAGGGTTATCTTTAGGGTTGCTGTAAAGAGCGAACACGTCGGTCCAGTTGCATGTGTGGCTGCGTAAAGGCTCCCCTGGGGAGTTCAGTTGTACCCAAAGCCTTCCTTTGGGGGCACTTCTGGATGGGTGAATGGGGCTTGAAACGCTTTTTCTGTGGCCCGAGTTTTCAGTTTTCTGCCATGCTGGCTAGTGTTATATTTAGGGTTGCTTGTAAACAGCGAACAGGGGGGATCCAGTTGCATATGGGCCTGCATAAAGGCTCCCCTGGGGAGTTCAGTTGTACCCAAAGCCTTCCTTTGGGTGCACTTTTGGATGGTCGAATGGGGCTTTAAACGCATTTTCTGGGGCCCGATTTTTCAGTCGACTGTCTGGCGTGCTAGGGATATATTTAGGCTTGCGGTGAAAGAGTGAACCCGGAGGGTCCAGTTGCATGTGGGGCTGCATAAAGGCTCCCCTGGGGAGTTCAGTTGTACCCAAAGCCTTCCTCTGGGGGCACTTTTGGATGGGCGAAAGGGGCTAGAAACGCTTTTTCTGTGGCCCGAGTTTTCAGTCTTCTGCCATGCTGGCTAGGGTTATATTTAGTGTTGCTGTAAAGAGCGAACACGGAGGGTCCAGTTGCATGTGGGGCTGCGTAAAGGCTCCCCTGGGGAGTTCAGTTGTACCCAAAGCCTTCCTCTGGGGCACTTTTGGATGGGCGAATTAGGCTTTTAACAGTTTTTCTGGGGCCCGAGTTTTCAGCCGACTGCCAGGCGGGCCAGGGCTATATTTAGGGTTGCTGTGAAAGAGTGAACCCGGAGGGTCCAGTTGGATGTGGGGCTGCGTTTAGGCTCCCCTGGGGAGTCCAGTTGTACCCAAAGCCTTCCTTTGGGGGCACGTTTCTATGGTCCAAGGGGATTCGCAATGCGTTTTCTTAGGCCCGCTTTTTCAGTCTTCTCCCATTGCGCCGAGGGATATATTTTGGCTTGCGGTGAAAGAGTGAACCCGCAGGGTCCAGTTGCATGTGGGGCTGCATAAAGGCTCCCCTGGGGAGTTCAGTTGTACCCAAAGCCTTCTTTTGGGGGCACTTCTGGATGGGTGAATGGGGCTTGAAACCATTTTCTGGAGCTAGAGTTTTCAGTATTCTGCCATGGTGGCTAGGGGTATATTTAGGGTTGCTCGTAAACAGTGAACAAGGAGGGTCCAGTTGCATGTGGGGCTGCATAAAGGCTCCCCTGGGGAGTTCACTTGTACTCAAAGCCTTCCTTTGGGGGCACTTTTGGATGATCGAATGGGGCTTGTAGCACGTTTTCTGTGGCCTGAGTTTTCAGTCTTCTGCCATGCTGGCTAGGGTTATATTTAGGGTTGCTGTAAAGAGCGAACACGGAGGGTCCAGTTGCATGTGAGGCTGTGTAAAGGCTCCCCTGGGGAGTTCAGTTGTACCCAAAGCCTTCCTTTGGGGGCACTTTTGGATGGGCGAATGGGGCTCGTAACACATTTTCTGTGGCCCGAGCTTTCAGTCGACTGCCAGGCGTGCTAGGACTATATTTAGGGTTGCGGTGAAAGAGTGAACCCGGAGGGTCCAGTTGCATGTGGGGCTGCATAAAGGCTCCCCTGGGGAGTTCAGTTGTACCCAAAGCCTTCCTTTGGGGGCACTTTTGGATGGTCCAATGGGAATCGCAATGCGTTTTCTGAGGCCCGCTTTTTCAGTCTTCTCCCATTGCGCCGAGGGCTATATTTAGGCTTGCGGTGAAAGAGTGAACCCGGAGGGTCCAGTTGCATGTGGGGCTGCATAAAGGCTCCCCTGGGGAGTTCACTTGTACCCAAAGCCTTCCTTTGGGGGCACTTCTGGATCGTGAATGGGGCTTGAAATGCATTTTCTGGAGCCCGAGTTTTCAGTCTTCTGCCATGCTGGATAAGGGTATATTTAGGGTTGCTAGTAAACAGTGAACAAGGAGGGTCCAGTTGCATGTGGGGCTGCGTAAAGGCTCCCCTGGGGAGTTCAGTTGTACCCAAAGCCTTCCTCTGGGGGCACTTTTGGATGGGCGAATTAGGCTTTTAACAGTTTTTCTGGGGCCCGAGTTTTCAGTCGACTGCCAGGCGGACCAGGGTTATATTTAGGGTTGCTGTGAAAGAGCGAATACGGAGGGTCCAGTTGCATGTGGGGCTGCGTAAAGGCTCCCCTGGGGAGTCCAGTTGTACCCAAAGCCTTCCTTTGGGGGCACTTTTGGATGGTCCAAGGGGAATCGCAATGCGTTTTCTGAGGCCCGCTTTTTCAGTCTTCTCCCATTGCGCCGAGGGCTATATTTACGGTTGCTGTGAAAGAGTGAACCCGGAGGGTCCAGTTGCATGTGGGGCTGCATAAAGGCTCCCCTGGGGAGTTCACTTGTACCCAAAGCCTTCCTTTGGGGGCACTTTTGGATGATCGAATGGGGCTTGTAGCACGTTTTCTGTGGCCCGAGTTTTCAGTCTTCTGCCATGCTGGCTAGGGTTATATTTAGGGTTGCTGTAAAGAGCGAACACGGAGGGTCCAGTTGCATGTGAGGCTGTGTAAAGGCTCCCCTGGGGAGTTCAGTTGTACCCAAAGCCTTCCTTTGGGGGCACTTTTGGATGGGCGAATGGGGCTCGTAACACATTTTCTGTGGCCCGAGCTTTCAGTCGACTGCCAGGCGTGCTAGGACTATATTTAGGGTTGCGGTGAAAGAGTGAACCCGGAGGGTCCAGTTGCATGTGGGGCTGCATAAAGGCTCCCCTCGGGAGTTCAGCTGTACCCAAAGCCTTCCTTTGGGGGCACTTTTGGATGGTCCAATGGGAATCGCAATGCGTTTTCTGAGGCCCGCTTTTTCAGTCTTCTCCCATTGCGCCGAGGGCTATATTTAGGCTTGCGGTGAAAGAGTGAACCCGGAGGGTCCAGTTGCATGTGGGGCTGCATAAAGGCTCCCCTGGGGAGTTCACTTGTACCCAAAGCCTTCCTTTGGGGGCACTTCTGGATCGTGAATGGGGCTTGAAATGCATTTTCTGGAGCCCGAGTTTTCAGTCTTCTGCCATGCTGGCTAAGGGTATATTTAGGGTTGCTAGTAAACAGTGAACAAGGAGGGTCCAGTTGCATGTGGGGCTGCGTAAAGGCTCCCCTGGGGAGTTCAGTTGTACCCAAAGCCTTCCTCTGGGAACACTTTTGGATGGGCGAATTAGGCTTTTAACAGTTTTTCTGGGGCCCGAGTTTTCAGTCGACTGCCAGGCGGACCAGGGTTATATTTAGGGTTGCTGTGAAAGAGCGAATACGGAGGGTCCAGTTGCATGTGGGGCTGCGTAAAGGCTCCCCTGGGGAGTCCAGTTGTACCCAAAGCCTTCCTTTGGGGGCACTTTTGGATGGTCCAAGGGGAATCGCAATGCGTTTTCTGAGGCCCGCTTTTTCAGTCTTCTCCCATTGCGCCGAGGGCTATATTTAGGCTTGCGGTGAAAGAGTGAACCCGGAGGGTCCAGTTGCATGTGGGGCTGCATAAAGGCTCCCCTGGGGAGTTCAGTTGTACCCAAAGCCTTCCTTTGGGGGCACTTCTGGATGGGTGAATGGGGCTTAAAACGGATTTTCTGGAGCCCGAGTTTTCAGTCTTCTGCCATGGTGGCTCGGGGTATATTTAGGGTTGCTCATAAACAGTGAAAAAGGAGGGTCCAGTTGCATGTGGGGCTGTGTAAAGGCTCCCCTGGGGAGTTCAGTTGTACCCAAAGCCTTCCTTTGGGGGCACTTTTGGATGGGCGAATTAGGCTTTTAATGCATTTTCTGGGGCCCGAGTTTTCAGTCGACTGCCAGGCGGGCCAGGGCTATATTTAGGGTTGCTGTGAAAGAGCGAATACGGAGGGTCCAGTTGCATGTGGGGCTGCGTAAAGGCTCCCCTGGGGAGTCCAGTTGTACCCAAAGCCTTCCTTTGGGAGCACTTTTGGATGGTCCAAGGGGAATCGCAATGCGTTTTCTGAGGCCCGCTTTTTCAGTCTTCTCCCATTGCGCTAAGGGCTATATTTACGGTTGCTGTGAAAGAGCGAATACGGAGGGTCCAGTTGCATGTGGTGCTGCATAAAGGCTCCCCTGGGGAGTTCACTTGTACCCAAAGCCTTCCTTTGGGGGCACTTCTGGATGGGTGAATGGGGCTTGAAACGCTTTTTCTGTGGCCCGAGGTTTCAGTTTTCTGCCATGCTGGCTAGTGTTATATTTAGGGTTGCTTGTAAACAGCGAACACGGGGGGTCCAGTTGCGTATGGGGCTGCATAAAGACTCCCCTGGGGAGTTCAGTTGTACACAAAGCCTTCTTTTGCGGGCACTTTTGGATGATCGAATGGGGCTGGTAGCACGTTTTCTGGGGCCCGAGTTTTCAGTCTTCTGCCATGCTGGCTAGGGTTATCTTTAGGGTTGCTGTAAAGAGCGAACACGGAGGGTCCAGTTGCATGTGGGGCTGCATAAAGGCTCCCCTGGGAAGTTCACTTGTACCCAAAGCCTTCCTTTGGAGGCACTTTTGGATGGGCGAATGGGGCTCGTAACACATTTTCTGTGGCCCGAGCTTTCAGTCGACTGCCAAGCTCGCTCGGGATATATTTAGGCTTGCGGTGAAAGAGTGAACCCGGAGGGTCCAGTTGCATGTGGGGCTGCATAAAGGCTCCCCTGGGGAGTTCAGTTGTACCCAAAGCCTTCCTTTGGGGGCACTTCTGGATGGGTGAATGGGGCTTGAAACGCTTTTTCTGTGGCCCGAGTTTTCAGTTTTCTGCCATGCTGGCTAGTGTTATATTTAGGGTTGCTTGTAAACAGCGAACACGGGGGGTCCAGTTGCATGTGGGGCTGCGTAAAGGCTCCCCTGGGGAGTTCACTTGTACCCAAAGCCTTCCTTTAGGGGCACTTCTGGATGGGCAAAAGGGGCTTGAAATGCTTTTTCTCTGGCCCGAGTTTTCAGTCTTCTGACATGCTGGCTAGGATTCTACTTAGGGTTGCTGTAAAGAGCGAACACGGAGGGTCCAGTTGCATGTGGGGCTGCGTAAAGGCTCCCCTGGGGAGTTCAGTTGTACCCAAAGCCTTCCTCTGGGGGCACTTTTGGATGGGCGAATTAGGCTTTTAATGCATTTTCTGGGGCCTGAGTTTTCAGTCGACTGCCAGGCGGGCCAGGGCTATATTTAGGGTTGCTGTGAAAGAGCGAATACGGAGGGTCCAGTTGCATGTGGTGCTGCATAAAGGCTCCCCTGGGGAGTTCACTTGTACCCAAAGCCTTCCTTTGGGGGCACTTCTGGATGGTCCAAGGGGAATCGCAATGCGTTTTCTGAGGCCCGCTTTTTCAGTCTTCTCCCATTGCGCCGAGGGCTATATTTACGGTTGCTGTGAAAGAGTGAACCCGGAGGGTCCAGTTGCATGTGGGGCTGCATAAAGGCTCCCCTGGGGAGTTCAGTGGTACCCAAAGCCTTCCTCTGGGGGCACTTCTGAATGGGCGAATGGGGCTTGTAGCACGTTTTCTGGGGCCCGATTTTTCAGTCGTCTACCATGCGGGCCAGGGTTATATTTAGGGTTGCTGTGAAAGAGCGAATACGGAGGGTCCAGTTGCATGTGGTGCTGCATAAAGGCTCCCCTGGGGAGTTCACTTGTACCCAAAGCCTTCCTTTGGGGGCACTTCTGGATGGGTGAATGGGGCTTGAAACGCTTTTTCTGTGGCCCGAGTTTTCAGTTTTCTGCCATGCTGGCTAGTGTTATATTTAGGGTTGCTTGTAAACAGCGAACAGGGGGGATCCAGTTGCATATGGGCCTGCATAAAGGCTCCCCTGGGGAGTTCAGTTGTACCCAAAGCCTTCCTTTGGGTGCACTTTTGGATGGTCGAATGGGGCTTTAAACGCATTTTCTGGGGCCCGATTTTTCAGTCGACTGTCTGGCGTGCTAGGGATATATTTAGGCTTGCGGTGAAAGAGTGAACCCGGAGGGTCCAGTTGCATGTGGGGCTGCATAAAGGCTCCCCTGGGGAGTTCAGTTGTACCCAAAGCCTTCCTCTGGGGGCACTTTTGGATGGGCGAAAGGGGCTAGAAACGCTTTTTCTGTGGCCCGAGTTTTCAGTCTTCTGCCATGCTGGCTAGGGTTATATTTAGGGTTGCTGTAAAGAGCGAACACGGAGGGTCCAGTTGCATGTGGGGCTGCATAAAGGCTCCCCTGGGGAGTTCAGTTGTACCCAAAGCCTTCCTCTGGGGCACTTTTGGATGGGCGAATTAGGCTTTTAACAGTTTTTCTGGGGCCCGAGTTTTCAGCCGACTGCCAGGCGGGCCAGGGCTATATTTAGGGTTGCTGTGAAAGAGTGAACCCGGAGGGTCCAGTTGGATGTGGGGCTGCGTTTAGGCTCCCCTGGGGAGTCCAGTTGTACCCAAAGCCTTCCTTTGGGGGCACGTTTCTATGGTCCAAGGGGATTCGCAATGCGTTTTCTTAGGCCCGCTTTTTCAGTCTTCTCCCATTGCGCCGAGGGATATATTTAGGCTTGCGGTGAAAGAGTGAACCCGCAGGGTCCAGTTGCATGTGGGGCTGCATAAAGGCTCCCCTGGGGAGTTCAGTTGTACCCAAAGCCTTCCTTTGGGGGCACTTTTGGATGGTCCAATGGGAATCGCAATGCGTTTTCTGAGGCCCGCTTTTTCAGTCTTCTCCCATTGCGCCGAGGGCTATATTTAGGCTTGCGGTGAAAGAGTGAACCCGGAGGGTCCAGTTGCATGTGGGGCTGCATAAAGGCTCCCCTGGGGAGTTCACTTGTACCCAAAGCCTTCCTTTGGGGGCACTTCTGGATCGTGAATGGGGCTTGAAATGCATTTTCTGGAGCCCGAGTTTTCAGTCTTCTGCCATGCTGGATAAGGGTATATTTAGGGTTGCTAGTAAACAGTGAACAAGGAGGGTCCAGTTGCATGTGGGGCTGCGTAAAGGCTCCCCTGGGGAGTTCAGTTGTACCCAAAGCCTTCCTCTGGGGGCACTTTTGGATGGGCGAATTAGGCTTTTAACAGTTTTTCTGGGGCCCGAGTTTTCAGTCGACTGCCAGGCGGACCAGGGTTATATTTAGGGTTGCTGTGAAAGAGCGAATACGGAGGGTCCAGTTGCATGTGGGGCTGCGTAAAGGCTCCCCTGGGGAGTCCAGTTGTACCCAAAGCCTTCCTTTGGGGGCACTTTTGGATGGTCCAAGGGGAATCGCAATGCGTTTTCTGAGGCCCGCTTTTTCAGTCTTCTCCCATTGCGCCGAGGGCTATATTTACGGTTGCTGTGAAAGAGTGAACCCGGAGGGTCCAGTTGCATGTGGGGCTGCATAAAGGCTCCCCTGGGGAGTTCACTTGTACCCAAAGCCTTCCTTTGGGGGCACTTTTGGATGATCGAATGGGGCTTGTAGCACGTTTTCTGTGGCCCGAGTTTTCAGTCTTCTGCCATGCTGGCTAGGGTTATATTTAGGGTTGCTGTAAAGAGCGAACACGGAGGGTCCAGTTGCATGTGAGGCTGTGTAAAGGCTCCCCTGGGGAGTTCAGTTGTACCCAAAGCCTTCCTTTGGGGGCACTTTTGGATGGGCGAATGGGGCTCGTAACACATTTTCTGTGGCCCGAGCTTTCAGTCGACTGCCAGGCGTGCTAGGACTATATTTAGGGTTGCGGTGAAAGAGTGAACCCGGAGGGTCCAGTTGCATGTGGGGCTGCATAAAGGCTCCCCTCGGGAGTTCAGCTGTACCCAAAGCCTTCCTTTGGGGGCACTTTTGGATGGTCCAATGGGAATCGCAATGCGTTTTCTGAGGCCCGCTTTTTCAGTCTTCTCCCATTGCGCCGAGGGCTATATTTAGGCTTGCGGTGAAAGAGTGAACCCGGAGGGTCCAGTTGCATGTGGGGCTGCATAAAGGCTCCCCTGGGGAGTTCACTTGTACCCAAAGCCTTCCTTTGGGGGCACTTCTGGATCGTGAATGGGGCTTGAAATGCATTTTCTGGAGCCCGAGTTTTCAGTCTTCTGCCATGCTGGATAAGGGTATATTTAGGGTTGCTAGTAAACAGTGAACAAGGAGGGTCCAGTTGCATGTGGGGCTGCGTAAAGGCTCCCCTGGGGAGTTCAGATGTACCCAAAGCCTTCCTCTGGGAACACTTTTGGATGGGCGAATTAGGCTTTTAACAGTTTTTCTGGGGCCCGAGTTTTCAGTCGACTGCCAGGCGGACCAGGGTTATATTTAGGGTTGCTGTGAAAGAGCGAATACGGAGGGTCCAGTTGCATGTGGGGCTGCGTAAAGGCTCCCCTGGGGAGTCCAGTTGTACCCAAAGCCTTCCTTTGGGGGCACTTTTGGATGGTCCAAGGGGAATCGCAATGCGTTTTCTGAGGCCCGCTTTTTCAGTCTTCTCCCATTGCGCCGAGGGCTATATTTAGGCTTGCGGTGAAAGAGTGAACCCGGAGGGTCCAGTTGCATGTGGGGCTGCATAAAGGCTCCCCTGGGGAGTTCAGTTGTACCCAAAGCCTTCCTTTGGGGGCACTTCTGGATGGGTGAATGGGGCTTAAAACGGATTTTCTGGAGCCCGAGTTTTCAGTCTTCTGCCATGGTGGCTCGGGGTATATTTAGGGTTGCTCATAAACAGTGAAAAAGGAGGGTCCAGTTGCATGTGGGGCTGTGTAAAGGCTCCCCTGGGGAGTTCAGTTGTACCCAAAGCCTTCCTTTGGGGGCACTTTTGGATGGGCGAATTAGGCTTTTAATGCATTTTCTGGGGCCCGAGTTTTCAGTCGACTGCCAGGCGGGCCAGGGCTATATTTAGGGTTGCTGTGAAAGAGCGAATACGGAGGGTCCAGTTGCATGTGGGGCTGCGTAAAGGCTCCCCTGGGGAGTCCAGTTGTACCCAAAGCCTTCCTTTGGGAGCACTTTTGGATGGTCCAAGGGGAATCGCAATGCGTTTTCTGAGGCCCGCTTTTTCAGTCTTCTCCCATTGCGCTAAGGGCTATATTTACGGTTGCTGTGAAAGAGCGAATACGGAGGGTCCAGTTGCATGTGGTGCTGCATAAAGGCTCCCCTGGGGAGTTCACTTGTACCCAAAGCCTTCCTTTGGGGGCACTTCTGGATGGGTGAATGGGGCTTGAAACGCTTTTTCTGTGGCCCGAGGTTTCAGTTTTCTGCCATGCTGGCTAGTGTTATATTTAGGGTTGCTTGTAAACAGCGAACACGGGGGGTCCAGTTGCGTATGGGGCTGCATAAAGACTCCCCTGGGGAGTTCAGTTGTACACAAAGCCTTCTTTTGCGGGCACTTTTGGATGATCGAATGGGGCTGGTAGCACGTTTTCTGGGGCCCGAGTTTTCAGTCTTCTGCCATGCTGGCTAGGGTTATCTTTAGGGTTGCTGTAAAGAGCGAACACGGAGGGTCCAGTTGCATGTGGGGCTGCATAAAGGCTCCCCTGGGAAGTTCACTTGTACCCAAAGCCTTCCTTTGGAGGCACTTTTGGATGGGCGAATGGGGCTCGTAACACATTTTCTGTGGCCCGAGCTTTCAGTCGACTGCCAAGCTCGCTCGGGATATATTTAGGCTTGCGGTGAAAGAGTGAACCCGGAGGGTCCAGTTGCATGTGGGGCTGCATAAAGGCTCCCCTGGGGAGTTCAGTTGTACCCAAAGCCTTCCTTTGGGGGCACTTCTGGATGGGTGAATGGGGCTTGAAACGCTTTTTCTGTGGCCCGAGTTTTCAGTTTTCTGCCATGCTGGCTAGTGTTATATTTAGGGTTGCTTGTAAACAGCGAACACGGGGGGTCCAGTTGCATGTGGGGCTGCGTAAAGGCTCCCCTGGGGAGTTCACTTGTACCCAAAGCCTTCCTTTAGGGGCACTTCTGGATGGGCAAAAGGGGCTTGAAATGCTTTTTCTCTGGCCCGAGTTTTCAGTCTTCTGACATGCTGGCTAGGATTCTACTTAGGGTTGCTGTAAAGAGCGAACACGGAGGGTCCAGTTGCATGTGGGGCTGCGTAAAGGCTCCCCTGGGGAGTTCAGTTGTACCCAAAGCCTTCCT
Organism: Anas acuta; assembly: GCF_963932015.1. Taxonomy (NCBI): domain Eukaryota; kingdom Metazoa; phylum Chordata; class Aves; order Anseriformes; family Anatidae; genus Anas; species Anas acuta. The sequence continues at coordinate 169,602 of NW_027076241.1, read as the reverse complement.
CTGGGGGCACTTTTGGATGGGCGAATTAGGCTTTTAATGCATTTTCTGGGGCCTGAGTTTTCAGTCGACTGCCAGGCGGGCCAGGGCTATATTTAGGGTTGCTGTGAAAGAGCGAATACGGAGGGTCCAGTTGCATGTGGGGCTGCATAAAGGCTCCCCTGGGGAGTTCACTTGTACCCAAAGCCTTCCTTTGGGGGCACTTTTGGATGGTCCAAGGGGAATCGCAATGCGTTTTCTGAGGCCCGCTTTTTCAGTCTTCTCCTATTGCGCCGATGGCTATATTTAGGCTTGCGGTGAAAGAGTGAACCCGGAGGGTCCAGTTGCATGTGGGGCTGCATAAAGGCTCCCCTGGGGAGTTCAGTTGTACCCAAAGCCTTCATTTGGGGGCACTTCTGGATGGGTGAATGGGGCTTGAAACGCATTTTCTGTGGCCCGAGTTTTCAGTTTTCTGCCATGCTGGCTAGTGATATATTTAGGGTTGCTTGTAAACAGCGAACACGGGGGGTCCAGTTGCGTATGGGCCTGCATAAAGGCTCCCCTGGGGAGTTCAGTTGTACCCAAAGCCTTCCTCTGGGGGCACTTTTGGATGGGCGAATTAGGCTTTTAACGCATTTTCTGGGGCCAGAGTTTTCAGTCGACTGCCAGGCGGGCCAGGGCAATATTTCGGGTTGCTGTGAAAGAGTGAACCCGGAGGGTCCAGTTGCATGTGGGGCTGCATAAAGGCTCCCCTGGGGAGTTCACTTGTACCCAAAGCCTTCCTTTGGGGGCACTTTTGGATGGTCGAATGGGGCTTGTAGCACGTTTTCTGGGGCCCGAGTTTTCAGTTTTCTGCCATGCTGGCTAGGGTTATATTTAGGGTTGCTGTAAAGAGCGAACACGGAGGGTCCAGTTGCATGTGGGGCTGCATAAAGGCTCCCCTGGGGAGTTCAGTTGTACCCAAAGCCTTCCTCTGGGGGCACTTTTGGATGGGCGAAAGGGGCTAGAAACGCTTTTTCTGTGGCCCGAGTTTTCAGTCTTCTGCCATGCTGGCTAGGGTTATATTTAGGGTTGCTGTAAAGAGCGAACACGGAGGGTCCAGTTGCATGTGGGGCTGCATAAAGGCTCCCCTGGGGAGTTCAGTTGTACCCAAAGCCTTCCTCTGGGGCACTTTTGGATGGGCGAATTAGGCTTTTAACTGTTTTTCTGGGGCCCGAGTTTTCAGCCGACTGCCAGGCGGGCCAGGGCTATATTTAGGGTTGCTGTGAAAGAGTGAACCCGGAGGGTCCAGTTGGATGTGGGGCTGCGTTTAGGCTCCCCTGGGGAGTCCAGTTGTACCCAAAGCCTTCCTTTGGGGGCACGTTTCTATGGTCCAAGGGGATTCGCAATGCGTTTTCTTAGGCCCGCTTTTTCAGTCTTCTCCCATTGCGCCGAGGGATATATTTTGGCTTGTGGTGAAAGAGTGAACCCGCAGGGTCCAGTTGCATGTGGGGCTGCATAAAGGCTCCCCTGGGGAGTTCAGTTGTACCCAAAGCCTTCCTTTGGGGGCACTTCTGGATGGGTGAATGGGGCTTGAAACCATTTTCTGGAGCTAGAGTTTTCAGTATTCTGCCATGGTGGCTAGGGGTATATTTAGGGTTGCTCGTAAACAGTGAACAAGGAGGGTCCAGTTGCATGTGGGGCTGCATAAAGGCTCCCCTGGGGAGTTCACTTGTACTCAAAGCCTTCCTTTGGGGGCACTTTTGGATGATCGAATGGGGCTTGTAGCACGTTTTCTGTGGCCTGAGTTTTCAGTCTTCTGCCATGCTGGCTAGGGTTATATTTAGGGTTGCTGTAAAGAGCGAACACGGAGGGTCCAGTTGCATGTGGGGCTGCGTAAAGGCTCCCCTGGGGAGTTCAGTTGTACCCAAAGCCTTCCTTTGGGGGCACTTTTGGATGGGCGAATGGGGCTCGTAACACATTTTCTGTGGCCCGAGCTTTCAGTCGACTGCCAGGCGTGCTAGGACTATATTTAGGGTTGCGGTGAAAGAGTGAACCCGGAGGGTCCAGTTGCATGTGGGGCTGCATAAAGGCTCCCCTGGGGAGTTCAGTTGTACCCAAAGCCTTCCTTTGGGGGCACTTTTGGATGGTCCAATGGGAATCGCAATGCGTTTTCTGAGGCCCCCTTTTTCAGTCTTCTCCCATTGCGCCGAGGGCTATATTTAGGCTTGCGGTGAAAGAGTGAACCCGGAGGGTCCAGTTGCATGTGGGGCTGCATAAAGGCTCCCCTGGGGAGTTCACTTGTACCCAAAGCCTTCCTTTGGGGGCACTTCTGGATCGTGAATGGGGCTTGAAATGCATTTTCTGGAGCCCGAGTTTTCAGTCTTCTGCCATGCTGGATAAGGGTATATTTAGGGTTGCTAGTAAACAGTGAACAAGGAGGGTCCAGTTGCATGTGGGGCTGCGTAAAGGCTCCCCTGGGGAGTTCAGTTGTACCCAAAGCCTTCCTCTGGGGGCACTTTTGGATGGGCGAATTAGGCTTTTAACAGTTTTTCTGGGGCCCGAGTTTTCAGTCGACTGCCAGGCGGACCAGGGTTATATTTAGGGTTGCTGTGAAAGAGCGAATACGGAGGGTCCAGTTGCATGTGGGGCTGCGTAAAGGCTCCCCTGGGGAGTCCAGTTGTACCCAAAGCCTTCCTTTTGGGGGCACTTTTGGATGGTCCAAGGGGAATCGCAATGCGTTTTCTGAGGCCCGCTTTTTCAGTCTTCTCCCATTGCGCCGAGGGCTATATTTACGGTTGCTGTGAAAGAGTGAACCCGGAGGGTCCAGTTGCATGTGGGGCTGCATAAAGGCTCCCCTGGGGAGTTCACTTGTACCCAAAGCCTTCCTTTGGGGGCACTTTTGGATGATCGAATGGGGCTTGTAGCACGTTTTCTGTGGCCCGAGTTTTCAGTCTTCTGCCATGCTGGCTAGGGTTATATTTAGGGTTGCTGTAAAGAGCGAACACGGAGGGTCCAGTTGCATGTGAGGCTGTGTAAAGGCTCCCCTGGGGAGTTCAGTTGTACCCAAAGCCTTCCTTTGGGGGCACTTTTGGATGGGCGAATGGGGCTCGTAACACATTTTCTGTGGCCCGAGCTTTCAGTCGACTGCCAGGCGTGCTAGGACTATATTTAGGGTTGCGGTGAAAGAGTGAACCCGGAGGGTCCAGTTGCATGTGGGGCTGCATAAAGGCTCCCCTCGGGAGTTCAGCTGTACCCAAAGCCTTCCTTTGGGGGCACTTTTGGATGGTCCAATGGGAATCGCAATGCGTTTTCTGAGGCCCGCTTTTTCAGTCTTCTCCCATTGCGCCGAGGGCTATATTTAGGCTTGCGGTGAAAGAGTGAACCCGGAGGGTCCAGTTGCATGTGGGGCTGCATAAAGGCTCCCCTGGGGAGTTCAGTTGTACCCAAAGCCTTCCTTTGGGGGCACTTTTGGATGGGCGAATTAGGCTTTTAATGCATTTTCTGGGGCCCGAGTTTTCAGTCGACTGCCAGGCGGGCCAGGGCTATATTTAGGGTTGCTGTGAAAGAGCGAATACGGAGGGTCCAGTTGCATGTGGGGCTGCGTAAAGGCTCCCCTGGGGAGTCCAGTTGTACCCAAAGCCTTCCTTTGGGAGCACTTTTGGATGGTCCAAGGGGAATCGCAATGCGTTTTCTGAGGCCCGCTTTTTCAGTCTTCTCCCATTGCGCTAAGGGCTATATTTACGGTTGCTGTGAAAGAGCGAATACGGAGGGTCCAGTTGCATGTGGTGCTGCATAAAGGCTCCCCTGGGGAGTTCACTTGTACCCAAAGCCTTCCTTTGGGGGCACTTCTGGATGGGTGAATGGGGCTTGAAACGCTTTTTCTGTGGCCCGAGGTTTCAGTTTTCTGCCATGCTGGCTAGTGTTATATTTAGGGTTGCTTGTAAACAGCGAACACGGGGGGTCCAGTTGCGTATGGGGCTGCATAAAGACTCCCCTGGGGAGTTCAGTTGTACACAAAGCCTTCTTTTGCGGGCACTTTTGGATGATCGAATGGGGCTGGTAGCACGTTTTCTGGGGCCCGAGTTTTCAGTCTTCTGCCATGCTGGCTAGGGTTATCTTTAGGGTTGCTGTAAAGAGCGAACACGGAGGGTCCAGTTGCATGTGGGGCTGCATAAAGGCTCCCCTGGGAAGTTCACTTGTACCCAAAGCCTTCCTTTGGAGGCACTTTTGGATGGGCGAATGGGGCTCGTAACACATTTTCTGTGGCCCGAGCTTTCAGTCGACTGCCAAGCTCGCTCGGGATATATTTAGGCTTGCGGTGAAAGAGTGAACCCGGAGGGTCCAGTTGCATGTGGGGCTGCATAAAGGCTCCCCTGGGGAGTTCAGTTGTACCCAAAGCCTTCCTTTGGGGGCACTTCTGGATGGGTGAATGGGGCTTGAAACGCTTTTTCTGTGGCCCGAGTTTTCAGTTTTCTGCCATGCTGGCTAGTGTTATATTTAGGGTTGCTTGTAAACAGCGAACACGGGGGGTCCAGTTGCATGTGGGGCTGCGTAAAGGCTCCCCTGGGGAGTTCACTTGTACCCAAAGCCTTCCTTTAGGGGCACTTCTGGATGGGCAAAAGGGGCTTGAAATGCTTTTTCTCTGGCCCGAGTTTTCAGTCTTCTGACATGCTGGCTAGGATTCTACTTAGGGTTGCTGTAAAGAGCGAACACGGAGGGTCCAGTTGCATGTGGGGCTGCGTAAAGGCTCCCCTGGGGAGTTCAGTTGTACCCAAAGCCTTCCTCTGGGGGCACTTTTGGATGGGCGAATTAGGCTTTTAATGCATTTTCTGGGGCCTGAGTTTTCAGTCGACTGCCAGGCGGGCCAGGGCTATATTTAGGGTTGCTGTGAAAGAGCGAATACGGAGGGTCCAGTTGCATGTGGGGCTGCATAAAGGCTCCCCTGGGGAGTTCACTTGTACCCAAAGCCTTCCTTTGGGGGCACTTTTGGATGGTCCAAGGGGAATCGCAATGCGTTTTCTGAGGCCCGCTTTTTCAGTCTTCTCCTATTGCGCCGAGGGCTATATTTAGGGTTGCTGTGAAAGAGTGAACCCGGAGGGTCCAGTTGCATGTGGGGCTGCATAAAGGCTCCCCTGGGGAGTTCAGTTGTACCCAAAGCCTTCATTTGGGGGCACTTCTGGATGGGTGAATGGGGCTTGAAACGCATTTTCTGTGGCCCGAGTTTTCAGTTTTCTGCCATGCTGGCTAGTGATATATTTAGGGTTGCTTGTAAACAGCGAACACGGGGGGTCCAGTTGCGTATGGGCCTGCATAAAGGCTCCCCTGGGGAGTTCAGTTGTACCCAAAGCCTTCCTCTGGGGGCACTTTTGGATGGGCGAATTAGGCTTTTAACGCATTTTCTGGGGCCAGAGTTTTCAGTCGACTGCCAGGCGGGCCAGGGCAATATTTCGGGTTGCTGTGAAAGAGTGAACCCGGAGGGTCCAGTTGCATGTGGGGCTGCATAAAGGCTCCCCTGGGGAGTTCACTTGTACCCAAAGCCTTCCTTTGGGGGCACTTTTGGATGGTCGAATGGGGCTTGTAGCACGTTTTCTGGGGCCCGAGTTTTCAGTTTTCTGCCATGCTGGCTAGGGTTATATTTAGGGTTGCTGTAAAGAGCGAACACGGAGGGTCCAGTTGCATGTGGGGCTGCATAAAGGCTCCCCTGGGGAGTTCAGTTGTACCCAAAGCCTTCCTTTGGGGGCACTTCTGGATGGGCGAAAGGGGCTTGAAACGCTTTTTCTGTGGCCCGAGTTTTCAGTCTTCTGCCATGCGGGCCAGGGTTATATTTAGGGTTGCTGTGAAAGAGCGAATACGGAGTGTCCAGTTGCATGTGGGGCTGCGTAAAGGCTCCCCTGGGGAGTTCAGTTGTACCCAAAGCATTCCTTTGGGGGCACTTTTGAATGGGCGAATGGGGCTCGTAACACATTTTCTTTGGCCCGAGTTTTCAGTCGACTGCCAGGCGTGCTGGGGCTATATTTAGGCTTGCGGTGAAAGAGTGAACCCGGAGGGTCCAGTTGCATGTGGGGCTGCATAAAGGCTCCCATGGGGAGTTCACTTGTACCCAAAGCCTTCCTTTGGGGGCACTTCTGGATGGGTGAATGGGGCTTGAAACGCATTTTCTGGAGCCCGAGTTTTCAGTCTTCTGCCATGCTGGCTAGGGGTATATTTAGGGTTGCTCGTAAACAGTGAACAAGGAGGGTCCAGCTGCATGTGGGGCTGCATAAAGGCTCCCCTGGGGAGTTCAGTTGTACCCAAAGCCTTCCTCTAGGGGCACTATTGGATGGGCGAATTAGGCTTTTAACGCATTTTCTGGGGCCCGAGTTTTCAGTCGACTGCTAGGCGGGCCAGGGCTATATTTAGGGTTGCTGTGAAAGAGTGAACCCGGAGGGTCCAGTTGCATGTGGGGCTGCATAAAGGCTCCCCTGAGGAGTTCACTTGTACCCAAAGCCTTCCTTTGGGGGCACTTCTGGATGGGTGAATGGGGCTTGAAACGCTTTTTCTGTGGCCCAAGTTTTCAGTTTTCTGCCATGCTGGCTAGTGTTATATTTAGGGTTGCTTGTAAACAGCGAACACGGGGGGTCCAGTTGCGTATGAGCCTGCATAAAGGCTCCCCTGGGGAGTTCAGTTGTACCCAAAGCCTTCCTCTGGGGGCACTTCTGGATGGGCGAATGGGGCTTGTAGCACGTTTTCTGGGGCCCGTGTTTTCAGTCGTCTGCCATGCGGGCCAGGTTTATATTTAGGGTTGCTGTGAAAGAGCGAATACGGAGGGTCCAGTTGCATGTGGGGCTGCATAAAGGCTCCCCTGGGGAGTTCACTTGTACCCAAAGCCTTCCTTTGGGGGCACTTCTGGATGGGTGAATGGGGCTTGAAACGCATTTTCTGGAGCCCGAGTTTTCAGTCTTCTGCCATGCTGGCTAGGGGTATATTTAGGGTTGCTCGTAAACAGTGAACAAGGAGGGTCCAGTTGCATGTGGGGCTGCGTAAAGGCTCCCCTGGGAGTTCAGTTGTACCCAAAGCCTTCCTCTGGGGGCACTTTTGGATGGGCGAATTAGGCTTTTAACGCATTTTCTGGGGCCTGAGTTTTCAGTCGACTGCCAGGCGGGCCAGGGCTATATTTAGGGTTGCTGTGAAAGAGCGAATATGGAGGGACCAGTTGCATGTGGGGCTGCGTTAAGGCTCCCCTGGGGAGTCCAGCTGAACCCAAAGCCTTCCTTTGGGGGCACTTTTGGATGGTCCAAGGGGAATCGCAATGCGTTTTCTGAGGCACGCTTTTTCAGTCTTCTCCCATTGCGCCGAGGGCTATATTTAGGCTTGCGGTGAAAGAGTGAACCCGGAGGGTCCAGTTGCATGTGGGGCTGCATAAAGGCTCCCCTGGGGAGTTCAGTTGTACCCAAAGCCTTCCTTTGGGGGCACTTCTGGATGGGCGAATTAGGCTTTTAACGCATTTTCTGGGGTTCGAGTTTTCAGTCTTCTGCCATGCGGGCCAGGGTTATATTTAGGGTTGCTGTGAAAGAGCGAATACGGAGTGTCCAGTTGCATGTGGGGCTGCGTAAAGGCTCCCCTGGGGAGTTCAGATGTACCCAAAGCCTTCCTCTGGGGGCACTTCTGGATGGGCGAATTAGGCTTTTAACGCATTTTCTGGGGCCCGAGTTTTCAGTCGACTGCCAGGCGGGCCAGGGCTATATTTAGGGTTGCTGTGAAAGAGTGAACCCGGAGGGTCCAGTTGCATGTGGGGCTGCATAAAGGCTCCCCTGGGGAGTTCACTTGTACCCAAAGCCTTCCTTTGGGGGCACTTTTGGATGGGTGAAAGGGGCTTGAAACGCTTTTTCTGTGGCCCGAGTTTTCAGTTTTCTGCCATGCTGGCTAGTGATATATTTAGGGTTGCTTGTAAACAGCGAACACGGGGGGTCCAGTTGCGTATGGGCCTGCATAAAGGCTCCCCTGGGGAGTTCAGTTGTACCCAAAGCCTTCCTTTGGGGGCACTTCTGGATGGGCGAATGGGGCTTGTAGCACGTTTTCTGGGGCCCGAGTTTTCAGTCGTCTGCCATGCGGGCCAGGGTTATATTTAGGGTTGCTGTGAAAGAGCGAATACAAAGGGTCCAGTTGCATGTGGGGCTGCATAAAGGCTCCCCTGGGGAGTTCACTTGTACCCAAAGCCTTCCTTTGGGGGCACTTCTGGATGGGCGAAAGGGGCTTGAAACGCTTTTTCTGTGGCCCGAGTTTTCAGTCTTCTGCCATGCTGGCTAGTGTTATATTTAGGGTTGCTGTAAAGAGCGAACACGGAGGGTCCAGTTGCATGTGGGGCTGCGTAAAGGCTCCCCTTGGGAGTTCAGTTGTACCCAAAGCCTTCCTCTGGGGGCACTTTTGGATGGGCGAATTAGGCTTTTAATGCATTTTCTGGGGCCCGAGTTTTCATTCGACTGCCAGGCGGGCCAGGGATATATTTAGGGTTGCTGTAAAGAGCGAACACGGAGGGTCCAGTTGCATGTGGGGCTGCGTAAAGGCTCCCCTGGGGAGTTCAGATGTACCCAAAGCCTTCCTTTGGGGGCACTTTTGGATGGGTGAATGGGGCTCGTAACACATTTTCTGTGGCCCGAGTTTTCAGTCGACTGCCAGGCGGGCCAGGGCTATATTTAGGGTTGCTGTGAAAGAGCGAATACGGAGGGTCCAGTTGCATGTGGGGCTGCGTTAAGGTTCCCCTGGGGAGTTCAGTTGTACCCAAAGCCTTCCTTTGGGGGCACTTTGGGATGGTCCAAGGGGAATCGCAATGCGTTTTCTGAGGCCCGCTTTTTCAGTCTTCTCCCATTGCGCCGAGGGCTATATTTACGGTTGCTGTGAAAGAGTGAACCCGGAGGGTCCAGTTGCATGTGGGGCTGCATAAAGGCTCCCCTGGGGAGTTCACTTGTACCCAAAGCCTTCCTTTGGGGGCACTTCTGGATGGGTGAATGGGGCTTGAAACGCTTTTTCTGTGGCCCGAATTTTCAGTTTTCTGCCATGCGGGCCAGGGTTATATTTAGGGTTGCTTGTAAACAGCGAACACGGGGGGTCCAGTTGCGTATGGGCCTGCATAAAGGTTCCCCTGGGGAGTTCAGTTGTACCCAAAGCCTTCCTTTGGGGGCACTTCTGGATGGGCGAATGGGGCTTGTAGCACGTTTTCTGGGGCCCGAGTTTTCAGTCTTCTGCCATGCTGGCTAGTGTTATATTTAGGGTTGCTGTAAAGAGCGAACACGGAGGGTCCAGTTGCATGTGGGGCTGCGTAAAGGCTCCCCTGGGGAGTTCAGTTGTACCCAAAGCCTTCCTCTGGGGGCACTTTTGGATGGGCGAATTAGGCTTTTAATGCATTTTCTGGGGCCCGAGTTTTCATTCGACTGCCAGGCGGGCCAGGGCTATATTTAGGGTTGCTGTGAAAGAGCGAATACGGAGGGTCCAGTTGCATGTGGGGCTGCATAAAGGCTCCCCTGGGGAGTTCACTTGTACCCAAAGCCTTCCTTTGGGAGCACTTTTGGATGGGCGAATTAGGCTTTTAACGCATTTTCTGGGGCCCGAGTTTTCAGTCGACTGCCAGGCGGGCCAGGGCTATATTTAGGGTTGCTGTGAAAGAGTGAACCCGGAGGGTCCAGTTGCATGTGGGGCTGCATAAAGGCTCCCCTGGGGAGTTCAGTTGTACCCAAAGCCTTCCTTTGGGGGCACTTCTGGATGGGTGAATGGGGCTTGAAACGCTTTTTCTGTGGCCCAAGTTTTCAGTTTTCTGCCATGCTGGCTAGTGTTATATTTAGGGTTGCTTCTAAACAGCAAAGACGGGGGGTCCAGTTGCGTATGGGCCTGCGTAAAGGCTCCCCTGGGGAGTTCACTTGTGCCCAAAGCCTTCCTTTGGGGGCACTTCTGAATGGGCGAATGGGGCTTGTAGCACGTTTTCTGGGGCCCGATTTTTCAGTCGTCTACCATGCGGGCCAGGGTTATATTTAGGGTTGCTGTGAAAGAGCGAATACGGAGGGTCCAGTTGCATGTGGTGCTGCATAAAGGCTCCCCTGGGGAGTTCACTTGTATCCAAAGCCTTCCTTTGGGGGCACTTCTGGATGGGCGAAAGGGGCTTGAAACGCATTTTCTGGAGCCCGAGTTTTCAGTCTTCTGCCATGCTGGCTAGGGGTATATTTAGGGTTGCTCGTAAACAGTGAACAAGGAGGGTCCAGTTGCATGTGGGGCTGCATAAAGGCTCCCCTGGGGAGTTCAGTTGTACCCAAAGCTTTCCTCTGGGGGCACTTTTGGATGGGCGAATTAGGCTTTTAATGCATTTTCTGGGGCCCGAGTATTCAGTCGACTGCCAGGCGGGCCAGGGCTATATTTAGGGTTCCTGTGAAAGAGCGAATACGGAGGGACCAGTTGCATGTGGGGCTGCGTTAAGGCTCCCCTGGGGAGTCCAGTTGTACCCAAAGCCTTCCTTTGGGGGCACTTTGGGATGGTCCAAGGGGAATCGCAATGCGTTTTCTGAGGCCCGCTTTTTCAGTCTTCTCCCATTGCGCCGAGGGCTATATTAAGGCTTGCGGTGAAAGAGTGAACCCGGAGGGTCCAGTTGCATGTGGGGCTGCATAAAGGCTCCCCTGGGGAGTTCAGTTGTACCCAAAGCCTTCCTCTGGGGGCACTTCTGGATGGGCGAATTAGGCTTTTAACGCATTTTCTGGGGCCCGAGTTTTCAGTCTTCTGCCATGCGGGCCAGGGATATATTTAGGGTTGCTGTGAAAGAGTGAACCCGGAGGGTCCAGTTGCATGTGGGGCTGCATAAAGGCTCCCCTGGGGAGTTCACTTGTACCCAAATCCTTCCTTTGGGGGCACTTTTGGATGGGTGAAAGGGGCTTGAAACTCTTTTTCTGTGGCCCGAGTTTTCAGTTTTCTGCCATGCTGGCTAGGGTTATATTTAGGGTTGCTTGTAAACAGCGAACACGGGGGGTCCAGTTGCGTATGGGCCTGCATAAAGGCTCCCCTGGGGAGTTCAGTTGTACCCAAAGCCTTCCTTTGGGGGCACTTCTGGATGGGCGAATGTGGCTTGTAGCACGTTTTCTGGGGCCCGATTTTTCAGTCGTCTGCCATGCGGGCCAGGGTTATATTTAGGGTTGCTGTGAAAGAGCGAATACGGAGGGTCCAGTTGCATGTGGGGCTGCATAAAGGCTCCCCTGGGGAGTTCACTTGTACCCAAAGCCTTCCTTTGGGGGCACTTCTGGATGGGCGAAAGGGGCTTGAAACGCTTTTTCTGTGGCCCGAGTTTTCAGTCTTCTGCCATGCTGGCTAGTGTTATATTTAGGGTTGCTGTAAAGAGCGAACACGGAGGGTCCAGTTGCATGTGGGGCTGCGTAAAGGCTCCCCTTGGGAGTTCAGTTGTACCCAAAGCCTTCCTCTGGGGGCACTTTTGGATGGGCGAATTAGGCTTTTAATGCATTTTCTGGGGCCCGAGTTTTCATTCGACTGCCAGGCGGGCCAGGGCTATATTTAGGGTTGCTGTAAAGAGCGAACACGGAGGGTCCAGTTGCATGTGGGGCTGCGTAAAGGCTCCCCTGGGGAGTTCAGATGTACCCAAAGCGTTCCTTTGGGGGCACTTTTGGATGGGTGAATGGGGCTCGTAACACATTTTCTGTGGCCCGAGTTTTCAGTCGACTGCCAGGCAGGCCAGGGCTATATTTAGGGTTGCTGTGAAAGAGCGAATACGGAGGGTCCAGTTGCATGTGGGGCTGCGTTAAGGTTCCCCTGGGGAGTTCAGTTGTACCCAAAGCCTTCCTTTGGGGGCACTTTGGGATGGTCCAAGGGGAATCGCAATGCGTTTTCTGAGGCACGCTTTTTCAGTCTTCTCCCATTGCGCCGAGGGCTATATTTAGGCTTGCGGTGAAAGAGTGAACCCGGAGGGTCCAGTTGCATGTGGGGCTGCATAAAGGCTCCCCTGGGGAGTTCACTTGTACCCAAAGCCTTCCTTTGTGGGCACTTCTGGATGGGTGAATGGGGCTTGAAACTCTTTTTCTGTGGCCCGAATTTTCAGTTTTCTGCCATGCGGGCCAGGGTTATATTTAGGGTTGCTTGTAAACAGCGAACACGGGGGGTCCAGTTGCGTATGGGCCTGCATAAAGGTTCCCCTGGGGAGTTCAGTTGTACCCAAAGCCTTCCTCTGGGGGCACTTCTGGATGGGCGAATGGGGCTTGTAGCACGTTTTCTGGGGCCCGAGTTTTCAGTCTTCTGCCATGCTGGCTAGTGTTATATTTAGGGTTGCTGTAAAGAGCGAACACGGAGGGTCCAGTTGCATGTGGGGCTGCATAAAGGCTCCCCTGGGGAGTTCAGTTGTACCCAAAGCCTTCCTCTGGGGGCACTTTTGGATGGGCGAATTAGGCTTTTAATGCATTTTCTGGGGCCCGAGTTTTCATTCGACTGCCAGGCGGGCCAGGGCTATATTTAGGGTTGCTGTGAAAGAGCGAATACGGAGGGTCCAGTTGCATGTGGGGCTGCATAAAGGCTCCCCTGGGGAGTTCAGTTGTACCCAAAGCCTTCCTCTGGGGGCACTTCTGGATGGGCGAATTAGGCTTTTAACGCATTTTCTGGGGCCCGAGTTTTCAGTCTTCTGCCATGCGGGCCAGGGATATATTTAGGGTTGCTGTGAAAGAGTGAACCCGGAGGGTCCAGTTGCATGTGGGGCTGCATAAAGGCTCCCCTGGGGAGTTCACTTGTACCCAAATCCTTCCTTTGTGGGCACTTTTGGATGGGTGAAAGGGGCTTGAAACGCTTTTTCTGTGGCCCGAGTTTTCAGTTTTCTGCCATGCTGGCTAGGGTTATATTTAGGGTTGCTTGTAAACAGCGAACACGGGGGGTCCAGTTGCGTATGGGCCTGCATAAAGGCTCCCCTGGGGAGTTCAGTTGTACCCAAAGCCTTCCTTTGGGGGCACTTCTGGATGGGCGAATGGGGCTTGTAGCACGTTTTCTGGGGCCCGATTTTTCAGTCGTCTGCCATGCGGGCCAGGGTTATATTTAGGGTTGCTGTGAAAGAGCGAATACGGAGGGTCCAGTTGCATGTGGGGCTGCATAAAGGCTCCCCTGGGGAGTTCACTTGTACCCAAAGCCTTCCTTTGGGGGCACTTCTGGATGGGCGAAAGGGGCTTGAAACGCTTTTTCTGTGGCCCGAGTTTTCAGTCTTCTGCCATGCTGGCTAGTGTTATATTTAGGGTTGCTGTAAAGAGCGAACACGGAGGGTCCAGTTGCATGTGGGGCTGCGTAAAGGCTCCCCTTGGGAGTTCAGTTGTACCCAAAGCCTTCCTCTGGGGGCACTTTTGGATGGGCGAATTAGGCTTTTAATGCATTTTCTGGGGCCCGAGTTTTCATTCGACTGCCAGGCGGGCCAGGGCTATATTTAGGGTTGCTGTAAAGAGCGAACACGGAGGGTCCAGTTGCATGTGGGGCTTCGTAAAGGCTCCCCTGGGGAGTTCAGATGTACCCAAAGCCTTCCTTTGGGGGCACTTTTGGATGGGTGAATGGGGCTCGTAACACATTTTCTGTGGCCCGAGTTTTCAGTCGACTGCCAGGCGGGCCAGGGCTATATTTAGGGTTGCTGTGAAAGAGCGAATACGGAGGGTCCAGTTGCATGTGGGGCTGCGTTAAGGTTCCCCTGGGGAGTTCAGTTGTACCCAAAGCCTTCCTTTGGGGGCACTTTGGGATGGTCCAAGGGGAATCGCAATGCGTTTTCTGAGGCACGCTTTTTCAGTCTTCTCCCATTGCGCCGAGGGCTATATTTAGGCTTGCGGTGAAAGAGTGAACCCGGAGGGTCCAGTTGCATGTGGGGCTGCATAAAGGCTCCCCTGGGGAGTTCACTTGTACCCAAAGCCTTCCTTTGGGGGCACTTCTGGATGGGTGAATGGGGCTTGAAACGCTTTTTCTGTGGCCCGAATTTTCAGTTTTCTGCCATGCGGGCCAGGGTTATATTTAGGGTTGCTTGTAAACAGCGAACACGGGGGGTCCAGTTGCGTATGGGCCTGCATAAAGGTTCCCCTGGGGAGTTCAGTTGTACCCAAAGCCTTCCTTTGGGGGCACTTCTGGATGGGCGAATGGGGCTTGTAGCACGTTTTCTGGGGCCCGAGTTTTCAGTCTTCTGCCATGCTGGCTAGTGTTATATTTAGGGTTGCTGTAAAGAGCGAACACGGAGGGTCCAGTTGCATGTGGGGCTGCGTAAAGGCTCCCCTGGGGAGTTCAGTTGTACCCAAAGCCTTCCTCTGGGGGCACTTTTGGATGGGCGAATTAGGCTTTTAATGCATTTTCTGGGGCCCGAGTTTTCACTCGACTGCCAGGCGGGCCAGGGCTATATTTAGGGTTGCTGTGAAAGAGCGAATACGGAGGGTCCAGTTGCATGTGGGGCTGCATAAAGGCTCCCCTGGGGAGTTCACTTGTACCCAAAGCCTTCCTTTGGGAGCACTTTTGGATGGGCGAATTAGGCTTTTAACGCATTTTCTTGGGCCAGAGTTTTCAGTCGACTGCCAGGCGGGCCAGGGCTATATTTAGGGTTGCTGTGAAAGAGTGAACCCGGAGGGTCCAGTTGCATGTGGGGCTGCATAAAGGCTCCCCTGGGGAGTTCAGTTGTACCCAAAGCCTTCCTTTGGGGGCACTTCTGGATGGGTGAATGGGGCTTGAAACGCTTTTTCTGTGGCCCAAGTTTTCAGTTTTCTGCCATGCTGGCTAGTGTTATATTTAGGGTTGCTTCTAAACAGCAAAGACGGGGGGTCCAGTTGCGTATGGGCCTGCGTAAAGGCTCCCCTGGGGAGTTCACTTGTGCCCAAAGCCTTCCTTTGGGGGCACTTCTGAATGGGCGAATGGGGCTTGTAGCACGTTTTCTGGGGCCCGATTTTTCAGTCGTCTACCATGCGGGCCAGGGTTATATTTAGGGTTGCTGTGAAAGAGCGAATACGGAGGGTCCAGTTGCATGTGGTGCTGCATAAAGGCTCCCCTGGGGAGTTCACTTGTATCCAAAGCCTTCCTTTGGGGGCACTTCTGGATGGGCGAAAGGGGCTTGAAACGCATTTTCTGGAGCCCGAGTTTTCAGTCTTCTGCCATGCTGGCTAGGGGTATATTTAGGGTTGCTCGTAAACAGTGAACAAGGAGGGTCCAGTTGCATGTGGGGCTGCATAAAGGCTCCCCTGGGGAGTTCAGTTGTACCCAAAGCTTTCCTCTGGGGGCACTTTTGGATGGGCGAATTAGGCTTTTAATGCATTTTCTGGGGCCCGAGTATTCAGTCGACTGCCAGGCGGGCCAGGGCTATATTTAGGGTTCCTGTGAAAGAGCGAATACGGAGGGACCAGTTGCATGTGGGGCTGCGTTAAGGCTCCCCTGGGGAGTCCAGTTGTACCCAAAGCCTTCCTTTGGGGGCACTTTGGGATGGTCCAAGGGGAATCGCAATGCGTTTTCTGAGGCACGCTTTTTCAGTCTTCTCCCATTGCGCCGAGGGCTATATTAAGGCTTGCGGTGAAAGAGTGAACCCGGAGGGTCCAGTTGCATGTGGGGCTGCATAAAGGCTCCCCTGGGGAGTTCAGTTGTACCCAAAGCCTTCCTCTGGGGGCACTTCTGGATGGGCGAATTAGGCTTTTAACGCATTTTCTGGGGCCCGAGTTTTCAGTCTTCTGCCATGCGGGCCAGGGTTATATTTAGGGTTGCTGTGAAAGAGCGAATACGGAGTGTCCAGTTGCATGTGGGGCTGCGTAAAGGCTCCCCTGGGGAGTTCAGATGTACCCAAAGCCTTCCTTTGGGGGCACTTCTGGATGGGCGAATTAGGCTTTTAACGCATTTTCTGGGGCCCGAGTTTTCAGTCGACTGCCAGGCGGGCCAGGGCTATATTTAGGTTTGCTGTGAAAGAGTGAACCCGGAGGGTCCAGTTGCATGTGGTGCTGCATAAAGGCTCCCCTGGGGAGTTCACTTGTACCCAAAGCCTTCCTTTGGGGGCACTTTTGGATGGGTGAAAGGGGCTTGAAACGCTTTTTCTGTGGCCCGAGTTTTCAGTTTTCTGCCATGCTGGCTAGTGTTATATTTAGGGTTGCTTGAAAACAGCGAACACGGGGGGTCCAGTTGCGTATGGGCCTGCATAAAGGCTCCCCTGGGGAGTTCAGTTGTACCCAAAGCCTTCCTTTGGGGGCACTTCTGGATGGGCGAATGGGGCTTGTAGCACGTTTTCTGGGGCCCGAGTTTTCAGTCGTCTGCCATGCGGGCCAGGGTTATATTTAGGGTTGCTTTGAAAGAGCGAATACGGAGGGTCCAGTTGCATGTGGGGCTGCATAAAGGCTCCCCTGGGGAGTTCACTTGTACCCAAAGCCTTCCTTTGGGGGCACTTCTGGATGGGCGAAAGGGGCTTGAAACGCTTTTTCTGTGGCCCGAGTTTTCAGTCTTCTGCCATGCTGGCTAGTGTTATATTTAGGGTTGCTGTAAAGAGCGAACACGGAGGGTCCAGTTGCATGTGGGGCTGCGTAAAGGCTCCCCTTGGGAGTTCAGTTGTACCCAAAGCCTTCCTCTGGGGGCACTTTTGGATGGGCGAATTAGGCTTTTAATGCATTTTCTGGGGCCCGAGTTTTCATTCGACTGCCAGGCGGGCCAGGGCTATATTTAGGGTTGCTGTAAAGAGCGAACACGGAGGGTCCAGTTGCATGTGGGGCTGCGTAAAGGCTCCCCTGGGGAGTTCAGATGTACCCAAAGCCTTCCTTTGGGGGCACTTTTGGATGGGTGAATGGGGCTCGTAACACATTTTCTGTGGCCCGAGCTTTCAGTCGACTGCCAGGCGTGCTAGGGCTATATTTAGGCTTGCGGTGAAAGAGTGAACCCGGAGGGTCCAGTTGCATGTGGGGCTGCATAAAGGCTCCCCTGGGGAGTTCACTTGTACCCAAAGCCTTCCTTTGGGGGCACTTCTGGATGGGTGAATGGGGCTTGAAACGCATTTTCTGGAGCCCGACTTTTCAGTCTTCTGCCATGGTGGCTAGGGGTATATTTAGGGTTGCTCGTAAACAGTGAACAAGGAGGGTCCAGTTGCATGTGGGGCTGCATAAAGGCTCCCCTGGGGAGTTCACTTGTACCCAAAGCCTTCCTTTGGGGGCACTTCTGGATGGGCGAATGGGGCTTGAAACGCTTTTTCTGTGGCCCGAGTTTTCAGTCGACTGCCAGGCGGGCCAGGGCTATATTTAGGGTTGCTGTGAAAGAGCGAATACGGAGGGTCCAGTTGCATGTGGGGCTGCGTTAAGGTTCCCCTGGGGAGTTCAGTTGTACCCAAAGCCTTCCTTTGGGGGCACTTTGGGATGGTCCAAGGGGAATCGCAATGCGTTTTCTGAGGCACGCTTTTTCAGTCTTCTCCCATTGCGCCGAGGGCTATATTTAGGCTTGCGGTGAAAGAGTGAACCCGGAGGGTCCAGTTGCATGTGGGGCTGCATAAAGGCTCCCCTGGGGAGTTCACTTGTACCCAAAGCCTTCCTTTGGGAGCACTTTTGGATGGGCGAATTAGGCTTTTAACGCATTTTCTGGGGCCCGAGTTTTTAGTCTTCTGCCATTGGTGGCTAGGGGTATATTTAGGGTTGCTCGTAAACAGTGAACAAGGAGGGTCCAGTTGCATGTGGGGCTGCATAAAGGCTCCCCTGGGGAGTTCAGATGTACCCAAAGCCTTCCTTTGGGGGCACTTCTGGATGGGCGAAAGGGGTTGAAACGCTTTTTCTGTGGCCCGAGTTTTCAGTCTTCTGCCATGCTGGCTAGGGTTATATTTAGGGTTGCTGTAAAGAGCGAACGCGGAGGGTCCAGTTGCATGTGGGGCTGCGTAAAGGCTCCCCTGGGGAGTTCAGATGTACCCAAAGCCTTCCTTTGGGGGCACTTTTGGATGGGTGAATGGGGCTCGTAACACATTTTCTGTGGCCCGAGCTTTCAGTCGACTGCCAGGCGTGCTAGGGCTATATTTAGGCTTGCGGTGAAAGAGTGAACCCGGAGGGTCCAGTTGCATGTGGGGCTGCATAAAGGCTCCCCTGGGGAGTTCACTTGTACCCAAAGCCTTCCTTTGGGGGCACTTCTGGATGGGTGAATGGGGCTTGAAACGCTTTTTCTGTGGCCCGAGTTTTCAGTCTTCTGCCATGCTGGCTAGTGATATATTTAGGGTTGCTTGTAAACAGCGAACACGGGGGGTCCAGTTGCGTATGGGCCTGCATAAAGGCTCCCCTGGGGAGTTCAGTTGTACCCAAAGCCTTCCTCTGGGGGCACTTTTGGATGGGCGAATTAGGCTTTTAACGCATTTTCTGGGGCCCGAGTTTTCAGTCGACTGCCAGGCGGGCCAGGGCAATATTTCGGGTTGCTGTGAAAGAGTGAACCCGGAGGGTCCAGTTGCATGTGGGGCTGCATAAAGGCTCCCCTGGGGAGTTCACTTGTACCCAAAGCCTTCCTTTGGGGGCACTTTTGGATGGTCGAATGGGGCTTGTAGCACGTTTTCTGGGGCCCGAGTTTTCAGTCGTCTGCCATGCTGGCTAGGGTTATATTTAGGGTTGCTGTAAAGAGCGAACACGGAGGGTCCAGTTGCATGTGGGGCTGCATAAAGGCTCCCCTGGGGAGTTCACTTGTACCCAAAGCCTTCCTTTGGGGGCACTTCTGGATGGGCGAAAGGGGCTTGAAACGCTTTTTCTGTGGCCCGAGTTTTCAGTCTTCTGCCATGCTGGCTAGTGTTATATTTAGGGTTGCTGTAAAGAGCGAACACGGAGGGTCCAGTTGCATGTGGGGCTGCGTAAAGGCTCCCCTGGGGAGTTCAGTTGTACCCAAAGCCTTCCTCTGGGGGCACTTTTGGATGGGCAAATTAGGCTTTTAATGCATTTTCTGGGGCCCGAGTTTTCATTCGACTGCCAGGCGGGCCAGGGCTATATTTAGGGTTGCTGTGAAAGAGCGAATACGGAGGGACCAGTTGCATGTGGGGCTGCGTTAAGGCTCCCCTGGGGAGTTCACTTGTACCCAAAGCCTTCCTTTGGGGGCACTTTGGGATGGTCCAAGGGGAATCGCAATGCATTTTCTGAGGCCCGCTTTTTCAGTCTCCTCCCATTGTGCCGAGTGCTATATTTAGGCTTGCGGTGAAAGAGTGAACCCGGAGGGTCCAGTTGCATGTGGGGCTGCATAAAGGCTCCCCTGGGGAGTTCACTTGTACCCAAAGCCTTCCTTTGGGGGCACTTCTGGATGGGTGAATGGGGCTTGAAACTCATTTTCTGGAGCCCGAGTTTTTAGTCTTCTGCCATTGGTGGCTAGGGGTATATTTAGGGTTGCTCGTAAACAGTGAACAAGGAGGGTCCAGTTGCATGTGGGGCTGCATAAAGGCTCCCCTGGGGAGTTCACTTGTACCCAAAGCCTTCCTTTGGGGGCACTTCTGGATGGGCGAAAGGGGTTGAAACGCTTTTTCTGTGGCCCGAGTTTTCAGTCTTCTGCCATGCTGGCTAGGGTTATATTTAGGGTTGCTGTAAAGAGCGAACACGGAGGGTCCAGTTGCATGTGGGGCTGCGTAAAGGCTCCCCTGGGGAGTTCAGATGTACCCAAAGCCTTCCTTTGGGGGCATTTTGGATGGGTGAATGGGGCTCGTAACACATTTTCTGTGGCCCGAGCTTTCAGTCGACTGCCAGGCGTGCTAGGGCTATATTTAGGCTTGCGGTGAAAGAGTGAACCCGGAGGGTCCAGTTGCATGTGGGGCTGCATAAAGGCTCCCCTGGGGAGTTCACTTGTACCCAAAGCCTTCCTTTGGGGGCACTTCTGGATGGGCGAAAGGGGCTTGAAACGCTTTTTCTGTGGCCCGAGTTTTCAGTCTTCTGCCATGCTGGCTAGGGTTATATTTAGGGTTGCTGTAAAGAGCGAACACGGAGGGTCCAGTTGCATGTGGGGCTGCGTAAAGGCTCCCCTGGGGAGTTCAGATGTACCCAAAGCATTCCTTTGGGGGCACTTTTGAATGGGCGAATGTGGCTCGTAACACATTTTCTTTGGCCCGAGCTTTCAGTCGACTGCCAGGCGTGCTAGGGCTATATTTAGGCTTGCGGTGAAAGAGTGAACCCGGAGGGTCCAGTTGCATGTGGGGCTGCATAAAGGCTCCCCTGGGGAGTTCACTTGTACCCAAAGCCTTCCTTTGGGGGCACTTCTGGATGGGTGAATGGGGCTTGAAACGCATTTTCTGGAGCCCGAGTTTTCAGTCTTCTGCCATGGTGGCTAGGGGTATATTTAGGGTTGCTCGTAAACAGTGAACAAGGAGGGTCCAGTTGCATGTGGGGCTGCATAAAGGCTCCCCTGGGGAGTTCAGTTGTACCCAAAGCCTTCCTCTAGGGGCACTATTGGATGGGCGAATTAGGCTTTTAACGCATTTTCTGGGGCCCGAGTTTTCAGTCGACTGCTAGGCGGGCCAGGGCTATATTTAGGGTTGCTGTGAAAGAGTGAACCCGGAGGGTCCAGTTGCATGTGGGGCTGCATAAAGGCTCCCCTGGGGAGTTCACTTGTACCCAAAGCCTTCCTTTGGGGGCACTTCTGGATGGGTGAATGGGGCTTGAAACGCTTTTTCTGTGGCCCGAGTTTTCAGTTTTCTGCAATGCTGGCTAGTGTTATATTTAGGGTTGCTTGTAAACAGCGAACACGGGGGGTCCAGTTGCGTATGAGCCTGCATAAAGGCTCCCCTGGGGAGTTCAGTGGTACCCAAAGCCTTCCTTTGGGGGCACTTCTGAATGGGCGAATGGGGCTTGTAGCACGTTTTCTGGGGCCCGATTTTTCAGTCGTCTACCATGCGGGCCAGGGTTATATTTAGGGTTGCTGTGAAAGAGCGAATACGGAGGGTCCAGTTGCATGTGGTGCTGCATAAAGGCTCCCCTGGGGAGTTCACTTGTATCCAAAGCCTTCCTTTGGGGGCACTTCTGGATGGGCGAAAGGGGCTTGAAACGCATTTTCTGGAGCCCGAGTTTTCAGTCTTCTGCCATGCTGGCTAGGGGTATATTTAGGGTTGCTCGTAAACAGTGAACAAGGAGGGTCCAGTTGCATGTGGGGCTGCATAAAGGCTCCCCTGGGGAGTTCAGTTGTACCCAAAGCTTTCCTCTGGGGGCACTTTTGGATGGGCGAATTAGGCTTTTAATGCATTTTCTGGGGCCCGAGTATTCAGTCGACTGCCAGGCGGGCCAGGGCTATATTTAGGGTTCCTGTGAAAGAGCGAATACGGAGGGACCAGTTGCATGTGGGGCTGCGTTAAGGCTCCCCTGGGGAGTCCAGTTGTACCCAAAGCCTTCCTTTGGGGGCACTTTGGGATGGTCCAAGGGGAATCGCAATGCGTTTTCTGAGGCACGCTTTTTCAGTCTTCTCCCATTGCGCCGAGGGCTATATTAAGGCTTGCGGTGAAAGAGTGAACCCGGAGGGTCCAGTTGCATGTGGGGCTGCATAAAGGCTCCCCTGGGGAGTTCAGTTGTACCCAAAGCCTTCCTCTGGGGGCACTTCTGGATGGGCGAATTAGGCTTTTAACGCATTTTCTGGGGCCCGAGTTTTCAGTCTTCTGCCATGCGGGCCAGGGTTATATTTAGGGTTGCTGTGAAAGAGCGAATACGGAGTGTCCAGTTGCATGTGGGGCTGCGTAAAGGCTCCCCTGGGGAGTTCAGATGTACCCAAAGCCTTCCTTTGGGGGCACTTCTGGATGGGCGAATTAGGCTTTTAACGCATTTTCTGGGGCCCGAGTTTTCAGTCGACTGCCAGGCGGGCCAGGGCTATATTTAGGTTTGCTGTGAAAGAGTGAACCCGGAGGGTCCAGTTGCATGTGGGGCTGCATAAAGGCTCCCCTGGGGAGTTCACTTGTACCCAAAGCCTTCCTTTGGGGGCACTTTTGGATGGGTGAAAGGGGCTTGAAACGCTTTTTCTGTGGCCCGAGTTTTCAGTTTTCTGCCATGCTGGCTAGTGTTATATTTAGGGTTGCTTGAAAACAGCGAACACGGGGGGTCCAGTTGCGTATGGGCCTGCATAAAGGCTCCCCTGGGGAGTTCAGTTGTACCCAAAGCCTTCCTTTGGGGGCACTTCTGGATGGGCGAATGGGGCTTGTAGCACGTTTTCTGGGGCCCGAGTTTTCAGTCGTCTGCCATGCGGGCCAGGGTTATATTTAGGGTTGCTTTGAAAGAGCGAATACGGAGGGTCCAGTTGCATGTGGGGCTGCATAAAGGCTCCCCTGGGGAGTTCACTTGTACCCAAAGCCTTCCTTTGGGGGCACTTCTGGATGGGCGAAAGGGGCTTGAAACGCTTTTTCTGTGGCCCGAGTTTTCAGTCTTCTGCCATGCTGGCTAGTGTTATATTTAGGGTTGCTGTAAAGAGCGAACACGGAGGGTCCAGTTGCATGTGGGGCTGCGTAAAGGCTCCCCTTGGGAGTTCAGTTGTACCCAAAGCCTTCCTCTGGGGGCACTTTTGGATGGGCGAATTAGGCTTTTAATGCATTTTCTGGGGCCCGAGTTTTCATTCGACTGCCAGGCGGGCCAGGGCTATATTTAGGGTTGCTGTAAAGAGCGAACACGGAGGGTCCAGTTGCATGTGGGGCTGCGTAAAGGCTCCCCTGGGGAGTTCAGATGTACCCAAAGCCTTCCTTTGGGGGCACTTTTGGATGGGTGAATGGGGCTCGTAACACATTTTCTGTGGCCCGAGCTTTCAGTCGACTGCCAGGCGTGCTAGGGCTATATTTAGGCTTGCGGTGAAAGAGTGAACCCGGAGGGTCCAGTTGCATGTGGGGCTGCATAAAGGCTCCCCTGGGGAGTTCACTTGTACCCAAAGCCTTCCTTTGGGGGCACTTCTGGATGGGTGAATGGGGCTTGAAACGCATTTTCTGGAGCCCGACTTTTCAGTCTTCTGCCATGGTGGCTAGGGGTATATTTAGGGTTGCTCGTAAACAGTGAACAAGGAGGGTCCAGTTGCATGTGGGGCTGCATAAAGGCTCCCCTGGGGAGTTCACTTGTACCCAAAGCCTTCCTTTGGGGGCACTTCTGGATGGGCGAATGGGGCTTGAAACGCTTTTTCTGTGGCCCGAGTTTTCAGTCGACTGCCAGGCGGGCCAGGGCTATATTTAGGGTTGCTGTGAAAGAGCGAATACGGAGGGTCCAGTTGCATGTGGGGCTGCGTTAAGGTTCCCCTGGGGAGTTCAGTTGTACCCAAAGCCTTCCTTTGGGGGCACTTTGGGATGGTCCAAGGGGAATCGCAATGCGTTTTCTGAGGCACGCTTTTTCAGTCTTCTCCCATTGCGCCGAGGGCTATATTTAGGCTTGCGGTGAAAGAGTGAACCCGGAGGGTCCAGTTGCATGTGGGGCTGCATAAAGGCTCCCCTGGGGAGTTCACTTGTACCCAAAGCCTTCCTTTGGGAGCACTTTTGGATGGGCGAATTAGGCTTTTAACGCATTTTCTGGGGCCCGAGTTTTTAGTCTTCTGCCATTGGTGGCTAGGGGTATATTTAGGGTTGCTCGTAAACAGTGAACAAGGAGGGTCCAGTTGCATGTGGGGCTGCATAAAGGCTCCCCTGGGGAGTTCAGATGTACCCAAAGCCTTCATTTGGGGGCACTTCTGGATGGGCGAAAGGGGTTGAAACGCTTTTTCTGTGGCCCGAGTTTTCAGTCTTCTGCCATGCTGGCTAGGGTTATATTTAGGGTTGCTGTAAAGAGCGAACGCGGAGGGTCCAGTTGCATGTGGGGCTGCGTAAAGGCTCCCCTGGGGAGTTCAGATGTACCCAAAGCCTTCCTTTGGGGGCACTTTTGGATGGGTGAATGGGGCTCGTAACACATTTTCTGTGGCCCGAGCTTTCAGTCGACTGCCAGGCGTGCTAGGGCTATATTTAGGCTTGCGGTGAAAGAGTGAACCCGGAGGGTCCAGTTGCATGTGGGGCTGCATAAAGGCTCCCCTGGGGAGTTCACTTGTACCCAAAGCCTTCCTTTGGGGGCACTTCTGGATGGGTGAATGGGGCTTGAAACGCTTTTTCTGTGGCCCGAGTTTTCAGTCTTCTGCCATGCTAGCTAGTGATATATTTAGGGTTGCTTGTAAACAGCGAACACGGGGGGTCCAGTTGCGTATGGGCCTGCATAAAGGCTCCCCTGGGGAGTTCAGTTGTACCCAAAGCCTTCCTCTGGGGGCACTTTTGGATGGGCGAATTAGGCTTTTAACGCATTTTCTGGGGCCCGAGTTTTCAGTCGACTGCCAGGCGGGCCAGGGCAATATTTCGGGTTGCTGTGAAAGAGTGAACCCGGAGGGTCCAGTTGCATGTGGGGCTGCATAAAGGCTCCCCTGGGGAGTTCACTTGTACCCAAAGCCTTCCTTTGGGGGCACTTTTGGATGGTCGAATGGGGCTTGTAGCACGTTTTCTGGGGCCCGAGTTTTCAGTCGTCTGCCATGCTGGCTAGGGTTATATTTAGGGTTGCTGTAAAGAGCGAACACGGAGGGTCCAGTTGCATGTGGGGCTGCATAAAGGCTCCCCTGGGGAGTTCACTTGTACCCAAAGCCTTCCTTTGGGGGCACTTCTGGATGGGCGAAAGGGGCTTGAAACGCTTTTTCTGTGGCCCGAGTTTTCAGTCTTCTGCCATGCTGGCTAGTGTTATATTTAGGGTTGCTGTAAAGAGCGAACACGGAGGGTCCAGTTGCATGTGGGGCTGCATAAAGGCTCCCCTGGGGAGTTCAGTTGTACCCAAAGCTTTCCTCTGGGGGCACTTTTGGATGGGCGAATTAGGCTTTTAATGCATTTTCTGGGGCCCGAGTATTCAGTCGACTGCCAGGCGGGCCAGGGCTATATTTAGGGTTCCTGTGAAAGAGCGAATACGGAGGGACCAGTTGCATGTGGGGCTGCGTTAAGGCTCCCCTGGGGAGTCCAGTTGTACCCAAAGCCTTCCTTTGGGGGCACTTTGGGATGGTCCAAGGGGAATCGCAATGCGTTTTCTGAGGCACGCTTTTTCAGTCTTCTCCCATTGCGCCGAGGGCTATATTAAGGCTTGCGGTGAAAGAGTGAACCCGGAGGGTCCAGTTGCATGTGGGGCTGCATAAAGGCTCCCCTGGGGAGTTCACTTGTACCCAAAGCCTTCCTTTGGGGGCACTTCTGTATGGGCGAAAGGGGTTGAAACGCTTTTTCTGTGGCCCGAGTTTTCAGTCTTCTGCCATGCTGGCTAGGGTTATATTTAGGGTTGCTGTAAAGAGCGAACACGGAGGGTCCAGTTGCATGTGGGGCTGCGTAAAGGCTCCCCTGGGGAGTTCAGATGTACCCAAAGCCTTCCTTTGGGGGCACTTTTGGATGGGTGAATGGGGCTCGTAACACATTTTTTGTGGCCCGAGCTTTCAGTCGACTGCCAGGCGTGCTAGGGCTATATTTAGGCTTGCGGTGAAAGAGTGAACCCGGAGGGTCCAGTTGCATGTGGGGCTGCATAAAGGCTCCCCTGGGGAGTTCACTTGTACCCAAAGCCTTCCTTTGGGGGCACTTCTGGATGGGCGAAAGGGGCTTGAAACGCTTTTTCTGTGGCCCGAGTTTTCAGTCTTCTGCCATGCTGGCTAGGGTTATATTTAGGGTTGCTGTAAAGAGCGAACACGGAGGGTCCAGTTGCATGTGGGGCTGCGTAAAGGCTCCCCTGGGGAGTTCAGATGTACCCAAAGCATTCCTTTGGGGGCACTTTTGAATGGGCGAATGTGGCTCGTAACACATTTTCTTTGGCCCGAGCTTTCAGTCGACTGCCAGGCGTGCTAGGGCTATATTTAGGCTTGCGGTGAAAGAGTGAACCCGGAGGGTCCAGTTGCATGTGGGGCTGCATAAAGGCTCCCCTGGGGAGTTCACTTGTACCCAAAGCCTTCCTTTGTGGGCACTTCTGGATGGGTGAATGGGGCTTGAAACGCATTTTCTGGAGCCCGAGTTTTCAGTCTTCTGCCATGGTGGCTAGGGGTATATTTAGGGTTGCTCGTAAACAGTGAACAAGGAGGGTCCAGTTGCATGTGGGGCTGCATAAAGGCTCCCCTGGGGAGTTCAGTTGTACCCAAAGCCTTCCTCTAGGGGCACTATTGGATGGGCGAATTAGGCTTTTAACGCATTTTCTGGGGCCCGAGTTTTCAGTCGACTGCTAGGCGGGCCAGGGCTATATTTAGGGTTGCTGTGAAAGAGTGAACCCGGAGGGTCCAGTTGCATGTGGGGCTGCATAAAGGCTCCCCTGGGGAGTTCACTTGTACCCAAAGCCTTCCTTTGGGGGCACTTCTGGATGGGTGAATGGGGCTTGAAACGCTTTTTCTGTGGCCCGAGTTTTCAGTTTTCTGCAATGCTGGCTAGTGTTATATTTAGGGTTGCTTGTAAACAGCGAACACGGGGGGGCCAGTTGCGTATGAGCCTGCATAAAGGCTCCCCTGGGGAGTTCAGTGGTACCCAAAGCCTTCCTCTGGGGGCACTTCTGGATGGGCGAATGGGGCTTGTAGCACGTTTTCTGGGGCCCGTGTTTTCAGTCGTCTGCCATGCAGGCCAGGTTTATATTTAGGGTTGCTGTGAAAGAGCGAATACGGAGGGTCCAGTTGCATGTGGGGCTGCATAAAGGCTCCCCTGGGGAGTTCACTTGTACCCAAAGCCTTCCTTTGGGGGCACTTCTGGATGGGTGAATGGGGCTTGAAACTCATTTTCTGGAGCCCGAGTTTTTAGTCTTCTGCCATTGGTGGCTAGGGGTATATTTAGGGTTGCTTGTAAACAGTGAACAAGGAGGGTCCAGTTGCATGTGGGGCTGCATAAAGGCTCCCCTGGGGAGTTCACTTGTACGCAAAGCCTTCCTTTGGGGGCACTTCTGGATGGGCGAAAGGGGTTGAAATGCTTTTTCTGTGGCCCGAGTTTTCAGTCTTCTGCCATGCTGGCTAGGGTTATATTTAGGGTTGCTGTAAAGAGCGAACGCGGAGGGTCCAGTTGCATGTGGGGCTGCGTAAAGGCTCCCCTGGGGAGTTCAGATGTACCCAAAGCCTTCCTTTGGGGGCACTTTTGGATGGGTGAATGGGGCTCGTAACACGTTTTCTGTGGCCCGAGCTTTCAGTCGACTGCCAGGCGTGCTAGGGCTATATTTAGGCTTGCGGTGAAAGAGTGAACCCGGAGGGTCCAGTTGCATGTGGGGCTGCATAAAGGCTCCCCTGGGGAGTTCACTTGTACCCAAAGCCTTCCTTTGGGGGCACTTCTGGATGGGCGAATGGGGCTTGAAACGCTTTTTCTGTGGCCCGAGTTTTCAGTCTTCTGCCATGCTGGCTAGGGATATATTTAGGGTTGCTTGTAAACAGCGAACAAGGGGGGTCCAGTTGCGTATGGGCCTGCATAAAGGCTCCCCTGGGGAGTTCAGTTGTACCCAAAGCCTTCCTCTGGGGGCACTTTTGGATGGGCGAATTAGGCTTTTAATGCATTTTCTGGGGCCCGAGATTTCAGTCGACTGCCAGGCGGACCAGGGCTATATTTAGGGTTGCTGTGAAAGAGCGAATACGGAGGGTCCAGTTGCATGTGGGGCTGCATAAAGGCTCCCCTGGGGAGTTCAGTTGTACCCAAAGCCTTCCTTTGGGGGCACTTTTGGATGGTCGAATGGGGCTTCTAGCACGTTTTCTGGGGCCCGATTTTTCAGTCGTCTGCCATGCGGGGCCAGGGTTATATTTAGGGTTGCTGTGAAAGAGCGAATACGGAGCGTCCGGTTGCATTTGGGGCTGCATAAAGGCTCCCCTGGGGAGTTCAGTTGTACCCAAAGCCTTCCTTTGGGGGCACTTTTGGATGGTCCAAGGGGAATCGCAATGCGTTTTCTGAGGCACGCTTTTTCAGTCTTCTCCCATTGCGCCGAGGGCTATATTTAGGCTTGCGGTGAAAGAGTGAACCCGGAGGGTCCAGTTGCATGTGGGGCTGCATAAAGGCTCCCCTGGGGAGTTCAGTTGTACCCAAAGCCTTCCTTTGGGGGCACTTCTAGATGGGCGAATTAGGCTTTTAACGCATTTTCTGGGGCCCGAGTTTTCAGTCGACTGCCAGTCGGGCCAGGGCTATATTTAGGTTTGCTGTGAAAGAGTGAACCCGGAGGGTCCAGTTGCATGTGGGGCTGCATAAAGGCTCCCCTGGGGAGTTCACTTGTACCCAAATCCTTCCTTTGGGGGCACTTTTGGATGGGTGAAAGGGGCTTGAAACGCTTTTTCTGTGGCCCGAATTTTCAGTTTTCTGCCATGCTGGCTAGTGTTATATTTAGGGTTGCTTGTAAACAGCGAACACGGGGGGTCCAGTTGCGTATGGGCCTGCATAAAGGCTCCCCTGGGGAGTTCAGTGGTACCCAAAGCCTTCCTTTGGGGGCACTTCTGGATGGGCGAATGGGGCTTGTAGGACGTTTTCTGGGGCACGAGTTTTCAGTCGTCTGCCATGCGGGCCAGGGTTATATTTAGGGTTGCTGTAAAGAGCGAACACGGAGTGTCCAGTTGCATGTGGGGCTGCGTAAAGGCTCCCCTGGGGAGTTCAGTTGTACCCAAAGCCTTCCTCTGGGGGCACTTTTGGATGGGCGAATTAGGCTTTTAATGCATTTTCTGGGGCCCGAGTTTTCATTCGACTGCCAGGCGGGCCAGGGCTATATTTAGGGTTGCTGTGAAAGAGCGAATACGGAGGGTCCAGTTGCATGTGGGGCTGCATAAAGGCTCCCCTGGGGAGTCCAGTTGTACCCAAAGCCTTCCTTTGGGAGCACTTTTGGATGGGCGAATTAGTCTTTTAACGCATTTTCTGTGGCCCGAGTTTTCAGTCGACTGCCAGGCGGGCCAGGGCTATATTTAGGGTTGCTGTGAAAGAGTGAACCCGGAGGGTCCAGTTGCATGTGGGGCTGCATAAAGGCTCCCCTGGGGAGTTCAGTTGTACCCAAAGCCTTCCTTTGGGGGCACTTCTGGATGGGTGAATGGGGCTTGAAACGCTTTTTCTGTGGCCCGAGTTTTCAGTTTTCTGCCATGCTGGCTAGTGTTATATTTAGGGTTGCTTCTAAACAGCAAAGACGGGGGGTCCAGTTGCGTATGGGCCTGCATAAAGGCTCCCCTGGGGAGTTCACTTGTGCCCAAAGCCTTCCTTTGGGGGCACTTCTGAATGGGCGAATGGGGCTTGTAGCACGTTTTCTGGGGCCCGATTTTTCAGTCGTCTACCATGCGGGCTAGGGTTATATTTAGGGTTGCTGTGAAAGAGCGAATACGGAGGGTCCAGTTGCATGTGGGGCTGCATAAAGGCTCCCCTGGGGAGTTCACTTGTATCCAAAGCCTTCCTTTGGGGGCACTTCTGGATGGGCGAAAGGGGCTTGAAACGCATTTTCTGGAGCCCGAGTTTTCAGTCGTCTGCCATGCGGGCCAGGGTTATATTTAGGGTTGCTGTGAAAGAGTGAATACGGAGGGTCCAGTTGCATGTGGGGCTGCGTAAAGGCTCCCCTGGGGAGTTCACTTGTACCCAAAGCCTTCCTTTGGGGGCACTTCTGGATGGGCGAATTAGGCTTTTAACGCATTTTCTGGGGCCCGAGTTTTCAGTCTTCTGCCATGCGGGCCAGGGTTATATTTAGGGTTGCTGTAAAGAGCGAACACGGAGTGTCCAGTTGCATGTGGGGCTGCGTAAAGGCTCCCCTGGGGAGTTCAGTTGTACCCAAAGCCTTCCTCTGGGGGCACTTTTGGATGGGCGAATTAGGCTTTTAATGCATTTTCTGGGGCCCGAGTTTTCATTCGACTGCCAGGCGGGCCAGGGCTATATTTAGGGTTGCTGTGAAAGAGCGAATACGGAGGGTCCAGTTGCATGTGGGGCTGCATAAAGGCTCCCCTGGGGAGTCCAGTTGTACCCAAAGCCTTCCTTTGGGAGCACTTTTGGATGGGCGAATTAGGCTTTTAACGCATTTTCTGTGGCCCGAGTTTTCAGTCGACTGCCAGGCGGGCCAGGGCTATATTTAGGGTTGCTGTGAAAGAGTGAACCCGGAGGGTCCAGTTGCATGTGGGGCTGCATAAAGGCTCCCCTGGGGAGTTCACTTGTACCCAAAGCCTTCCTTTGGGGGCACTTCTGGATGGGTGAATGGGGCTTGAAACGCTTTTTCTGTGGCCCAAGTTTTCAGTTTTCTGCCATGCTGGCTAGTGTTATATTTAGGGTTGCTTCTAAACAGCAAAGACGGGGGGTCCAGTTGCGTATGGGCCTGCGTAAAGGCTCCCCTGGGGAGTTCACTTGTGCCCAAAGCCTTCCTTTGGGGGCACTTCTGAATGGGCGAATGGGGCTTGTAGCACGTTTTCTGGGGCCCGATTTTTCAGTCGTCTACCATGCGGGCCAGGGTTATATTTAGGGTTGCTGTGAAAGAGCGAATACGGAGGGTCCAGTTGCATGTGGGGCTGCATAAAGGCTCCCCTGGGGAGTTCACTTGTATCCAAAGCCTTCCTTTGGGGGCACTTCTGGATGGGCGAATGGGGCTTGAAACGCATTTTCTGGAGCCCGAGTTTTCAGTCTTCTGCCATGCTGGCTAGGGGTATATTTAGGGTTGCTCGTAAACAGTGAACAAGGAGGGTCCAGTTGCATGTGGGGCTGCATAAAGGCTCCCCTGGGGAGTTCAGTTGTACCCAAAGCCTTCCTCTGGGGGCACTTTTGGATGGGCGAATTAGGCTTTTAATGCATTTTCTGGAGCCCGAGTATTCAGTCGACTGCCAGGCGGGCCAGGGCTATATTTAGGGTTCCTGTGAAAGAGCGAATACGGAGGGACCAGTTGCATGTGGGGCTGCGTTAAGGCTCCCCTGGGGAGTCCAGTTGTACCCAAAGCCTTCCTTTGGGGGCACTTTGGGATGGTCCAAGGGGAATCGCAATGCGTATTCTGAGGCCCGCTTTTTCAGTCTCCTCCCATTGTGCCGAGGGCTATATTTAGGCTTGCGGTGAAAGAGTGAACCCGGAGGGTCCAGTTGCATGTGGGGCTGCATAAAGGCTCCCCTGGGGAGTTCACTTGTACCCAAAGCCTTCCTTTGGGGGCACTTTTGGATGGTCGAATGGGGCTTCTAGCACGTTTTCTGGGGCCCGAGTTTTCAGTCTTCTGCCATGCTGGCTAGGGTTATATTTAGGGTTGCTCGTAAACAGTGAACAAGGAGGGTCCAGTTGCATGTGGGGCTGCATAAAGGCTCCCCTGGGGAGTTCAGTTGTACCCAAAGCCTTCCTCTGGGGGCACTTTTGGATGGGTTAATGGGGCTTGAAACGGTTTTTCTGTGGCCCGAGTTTTCAGTTTTCTGCCATGCTGGCTAGGGTTATATTTAGGGTTGCTTGTAAACAGCGAACACAGGGGGTCCAGTTGCGTATGGGCCTGCAAAAGGCTCCCCTGGGGAGTTCATTTGTACCCAAAGCCTTCCTTTGGGGGCACTTCTGGATGGGTGAATGGGGCTTGAAACGCATTTTCTGGAGCCCGAATTTTCAGTCTTCTGCCATGGTGGCTAGGGGTATATTTAGGGTTGCTTGTAAACAGTGAACAAGGAGGGTCCAGTTGCATGTGGGGCTGCGTAAAGGCTCCCCTGGGGAGTTCACTTGTGCCCAAAGCCTTCCTCTGGGGGCACTTATGGATGGGCGAAAGGGGCTTTTAACGCATTTTCTGGGGCCCGAGTTTTCAGTCGACTGCCAGGCGGGCCAGGGCTATATTTAGGGTTGCTGTGAAAGAGTGAACCCGGAGGGTCCAGTTGCATGTGGGGCTGCATAAAGGCTCCCCTGGGGAGTTCAGTTGTACCCAAAGCCTTCCTTTGGGGGCACTTCTGGATGGGTGAATGGGGCTTGAAACGCTTTTTCTCTGGCCCGAGTTTTCAGTTTTCTGCCATGCTGGCTAGGGTTATATTTAGGGTTGCTCTAAAGAGCGAACACGGAAGGTCGAGTTGCATGTGGGGCTGCGTAAAGGCTCCCCTGGGGAGTTCACTTGTACCCAAAGCCTTCCTCTGGGGGCACTTTTGGATGGGCGAATTAGGCTTTTAATGCATTTTCTGGGGCCCGAGTTTTCAGTCGACTGCCAGGCGGGCCAGGGCTATATTTAGGGTTGCTGTGAAAGAGCGAATACGGAGGGTCCAGTTGCATGTGGGGCTGCATAAAGGCTCCCCTGGGGAGTTCACTTGTACCCAAAGCCTTCCTTTGGGAGCACTTTTGGATGGTCCAAGGGGAATCGCAATGCGTTTTCTGAGGCCCGCTTTTTCAGTCTTCTCCCATTGCGCCGAGGGCTATATTTAGGCTTGCGGTGAAAGAGTGAACCCGGAGGGTCCAGTTGCATGTGGGGCTGCATAAAGGCTCCCCTGGGGAGTTCACTTGTACCCAAAGCCTTCCTTTGGGGGCACTTCTGGATGGGTGAATGGGGCTTGAAACGCATTTTCTGGAGCCCGAGTTTTCAGTCTTCTGCCATGGTGGCTAGGGGTATATTTAGGGTTGCTCGTAAACAGTGAACAAGGAGGGTCCAGTTGCATGTGGGGCTGCATAAAGGCTCCCCTGGGGAGTTCACTTGTACCCAAAGCCTTCCTCTGGGGGCACTTATGGATGGGCGAATTAGGCTTTTAACGCATTTTCTGGGGCCAGAATTTTTCAGTCTTCTGCCATGGTGGCTAGGGGTATATTTAGGGTTGCTTGTAAACAGTGAACAAGGAGGGTCCAGTTGCATGTGGGGCTGCATAAAGGCTCCCCTGGGGAGTTCAGTTGTACCCAAAGCCTTCCTTTGGGGGCACTTCTGGATGGGTGAATGGGGCTTGAAACGCATTTTATGGAGCCGGAGTTTTCAGTTTTCTGCCATGGTGGCTAGGGGTATATTTAGGGTTGCTCGTAAACAGTGAACAAGGAGGGTCCAGTTGCATGTGGGGCTGCATAAAGGCTCCCCTGGGGAGTTCACTTGTACCCAAAGCCTTCCTCTGGGGGCACATTTGGATGGGCGATTTAGGCTTTTAATACATTTTCTGGAGCCCGAGTTTTCAGTCGACTGCCAGGCGGGCCAGGGCTCTATTTAGGGTTCCTGTGAAAGAGCGAATACGGAGGGTCCAGTTGAATGTGGGGCTGCGTTAAGGCTCCCCTGGGGAGTTGAGTTGTACCCAAAGCCTTCCTTTGGGGGCACTTCTGGATTGTCGAAAGGGGCTTGAAACGCTTTTTCTGTGGCCCGAGTTTTCAGTCTTCTGCCATGCTGGCTAGGGTTATATTTAGGGTTGCTGTAAAGAGCGAACACGGAGGGTCCAGTTGCATGTGGGGCTGCATAAAGGCTCCCCTGGGGAGTTCAGTTGTACCCAAAGCCTTCCTCTGGGGGCACTTTTGGATGGGCGAATTAAGCTTTTAACAGTTTTTCTGGAGCCCGAGTTTTCAGTCGACTGCCAGGCGGGCCAGGGCTATATTTAGGGTTGCTGTGAATGAGCAGATACGGAGGGTCCAGTTGCATGTGGGGCTGCGTTAAGGCTCCCCTGGGGAGTTCAGTTGTACCCAAAGCCTTCCTCTGGGGGCACTTTTGGATGGTCGAATTAGGCTTTTAACGCATTTTCTGGGGCCCGAGTTTTCATTCGACTGCCAGGCGGGCCAGGGCTATATTTAGGGTTGCTGTGAAAGAGTGAACCCGGAGGGTCCAGTTGCATGTGGTGCTGCATAAAGGCTCCCCTGGGGAGTTCAGTTGTACCCAAAGCCTTCCTTTGGGGGCACTTCTGGATGGGTTAATGGGGCTTGAAACGGTTTTTCTGTGGCCCGAGTTTTCAGTTTTCTGCCATGCTGGCTAGGGTTATATTTAGGGTTGCTTGTAAACAGCGAACACAGGGGGTCCAGTTGCGTATGGGCCTGCAAAAGGCTCCCCTGGGGAGTTCAGTTGTACCCAAAGCCTTCCTTTGGGGGCACTTTTGGATGGTCCAAGGGGAATCGCAATGCGTTTTCTGAGGCCCGCTTTTTCAGTCCTCCCATTGCGCCGAGGGCTATATTTAGGCTTGCGGTGAAAGAGTGAACCCGGAGGGTCCAGTTGCATGTGGGGCTGTATAAAGGCTCCCCTGGGGAGTTCAGTTGTACCCAAAGCCTTCCTTTGGGGGCACTTCTGGATGGGTGAATGGGGCTTGAAACGCATTTTCTGGAGCCCGAATTTTCAGTCTTCTGCCATGGTGGCTAGGGGTATATTTAGGGTTGCTCGTAAACAGTGAACAAGGAGGTTCCAGTTGCATGTGGGGCTGCGTTAAGGCTCCCCTGGGGAGTTCAGATGTACCCAAAGCCTTCCTCTGGGGGCACTTTTGGATGGGCGAATTAGGCTTTTAACGCATTTTCTGGGGCCCGAGTTTTCAGTCGACTGCCAGGCGGGCCAGGGCTATATTTAGGGTTGCTTTGAAAGAGTGAACCAGGAGGGTCCAGTTGCATGTGGGGCTGCATAAAGGCTCCCCTGGGGAGTTCACTTGTACCCAAAGCCTTCCTTTGGGGGCACTTCTGGATGAGTGAATGGGGCTTGAAACGCATTTTCTGGAGCCCGAGTTTTCAGTCTTCTGACATGGTGGCTAGGGGTATATATAGGCTTGCGGTGAAAGAGTGAACCCGGAGGGTCCAGTTGCATGTGGGGCTGCATAAAGGCTCCCCTGGGGAGTCCAGTTGTACCCAAAGCCTTCCTTTGGGGGCACTTTTGGATGGTCCAAGGGGAATCGCAATGCGTTTTCTGAGGCCCGCTTTTTCAGTCTTCTCCCATTGCGCCGAGGGCTATATTTAGGCTTGCGGTGAAAGAGTGAACCCGGAGGGTCCAGTTGCATGTGGGGCTGCATAAAGGCTCCACTGGGGAGTTCAGTTGTACCCAAAGCCTTCCTTTGGGGGCACTTCTGGATGGGTGAATGGGGCTTGAAACGCATTTTCTGGAGCCCGAGTTTTCAGTCTTCTGCCATGGTGGCTAGGGGTATATTTAGGCTTGCGGTGAAAGAGTGAACAAGGAGGGTCCAGTTGCATGTGGGGCTGCATAAAGGCTCCCCTGGGGAGTTCACTTGTACCCAAAGCCTTCCTTTGGGGGCACTTCTGGATGGGTGAATGGGGCTTGAAACGCATTTTCTGGAGCCCGAGTTTTCAGTCTTCTGCAATGGTGGCTAGGGGTATATTTAGGGTTGCTGTGAAAGAGCGAATACGGAGGGTCCAGTTGCATGTGGGGCTGCATAAAGGCTCCCCTGGGGAGTTCAGTTGTACCCAAAGCCTTCCTCTGGGGGCACTTTTGGATGGGCGAAAGGGGCTTTTAACGCATTTTCTGGGGCCCGAGTTTTCAGTCGACTACCAGGCGGGCCAGGGCTATGTTTAGGGTTGCTGTGAACGAGTGAACCCGGAGGGTCCAGTTGCATGTGGGGCTACATAAAGGCTCCCCTGGGGAGTTCACTTGTACCCAAAGCCTTCCTTTAGGGGCACTTCTGGATGGGTGAATGGGGCTTGAAACGCATTTTCTGGAGCCCGAGTTTTCAGTCTTCTGCCATGGTGGCTAGGGGTATATTTAGGGTTGCTCGTAAACAGTGAACAAGGAGGGTCCAGTTGCATGTGGGGCTGCGTAAAGGCTCCCCTGGGGAGTTCAGTTGTACCCAAAGCCTTCCTCTGGGGCACTTTTGGTTGGGCAAATTAGGCTTTTAATTCATTTTATGGGGCCCGAGTTTTCAGTCGACTGCCAGGCGGGCCAGGGTTATATTTAGGGTTGCTGTGAAAGAGCGAATACGGAGGGTCCAGTTGCATGTGGGGCTGCGTTAAGGCTCCCCTGGGGAGTCCAGTTGTACCCAAAGCCTTCCTTTGGGAGCACTTTTGGATGGTCCAAGGGGAATCGCAATGCGTTTTCTGAGGCCCGCTTTTTCAGTCTTCTCCCATTGCGCCGAGGGCTATATTTAGGCTTGCGGTGAAAGAGTGAACCCGGAGGGTCCAGTTGCATGTGGGGCTGCATAAAGGCTCCCCTGGGGAGTCCAGTTGTACCCAAAGCCTTCCTTTGGGGGCACTTTTGGATGGTCCAAGGGGAATCGCAATGCGTTTTCTGAGGCCCTCTTTTTCAGTCCTCCCATTGCGCCAAGGGATATATTTATGCTTGCGGTGAAAGAGTGAACCCGGAGGGTCCAGTTGCATGTGGGGCTGCATAAAGGCTCCCCTGGGGAGTTCACTTGTACCCAAAGCCTTCCTTTGGGGGCACTTCTGGATGGGTGAATGGGGCTTGAAACGCATTTTCTGGAGCCCGAGTTTTCAGTCTTCTGCCATGGTGGCTAGGGGTATATTTAGGGTTGCTCGTAAACAGTGAACAAGGAGGTTCCAGTTGCATGTGGGGCTGCGTAAAGGCTCCCCTGGGGAGTTCAGTTGTACCCAAAGCCTTCCTTTGGGGGCACTTTTGGATGGGCGAATTAGGCTTTTAATGCATTTTCTGGGGCCCGAGTTTTCAGTCGACTGCCAGGCGGGCCAGGGCTATATTTAGGGTTGCTGTGAAAGAGTGAACCCGGAGGGTCCAGTTGCATGTGGGGCTGCATAAAGGCTCCCCTGGGGAGTTCACTTGTACCCAAAGCCTTCCTTTGGGGGCACTTCTGGATGGGTGAATTGGGCTTGAAACGCATTTTCTGGAGCCCGAGTTTTCAGTCTTCTGCCATGGTGGCTAGGGGTATATTTAGGGTTGCTCGTAAACAGTGAACAAGGAGGGTCCAGTTGCATGTGGGGCTGCGTAAAGGCTCCCCTGGGGAGTTCAGTTGTACCCAAAGCCTTCCTCTGGGGGCACTTTTGGATGGGTGAATGGGGCTTGAAACGGTTTTTCTGTGGCCCGAGTTTTCAATTTTCTGCCATGCTGGCTAGGGTTATATTTAGGGTTGCTTGTAAACAGCGAACACAGGGGGTCCAGTTGCGTATGGGCCAGCAAAAGGCTCCCCTGGGGAGTT
Source organism: Anas acuta (assembly GCF_963932015.1). Classification (NCBI taxonomy): domain Eukaryota; kingdom Metazoa; phylum Chordata; class Aves; order Anseriformes; family Anatidae; genus Anas; species Anas acuta. The sequence continues at coordinate 132,810 of NW_027076241.1, read as the reverse complement.
CAGTTGTACCCAAAGCCTTCCTTTGGGGGCACTTCTGGATGGGTGAATGGGGCTTGAAACGCATTTTCTGGAGCCCGAGTTTTCAGTCTTCTGCCATGGTGGCTAGGGGTATATTTAGGGTTGCTTGTAAACAGTGAACAAGGAGGTTCCAGTTGCATGTGGGGCTGCATAAAGGCTCCCCTGGGGAGTTCAGTTGTACCCAAAGCCTTCCTTTGGGGGCACTTTTGGATGGGCGAATTAGGCTTTTAATGCATTTTCTGGGGCCCGAGTTTTCAGTCGACTGCCAGGCGGGCCAGGGCTATATTTAGGGTTGCTGTGAAAGAGTGAACCCGGAGGGTCCAGTTGCATGTGGGGCTGCATAAAGGCTCCCCTGGGGAGTTCACTTGTACCCAAAGCCTTCCTTTGGGGGCACTTCTGGATGGGTGAATGGGGCTTGAAACGCATTTTCTGGAGCCCGAGTTTTCAGTCTTCTGCCATGGTGGCTAGGGGTATATTTAGGGTTGCTCGTAAACAGTGAACAAGGAGGGTCCAGTTGCATGTGGGGCTGCGTAAAGGCTCCCCTGGGGAGTTCAGTTGTACCCAAAGCCTTCCTCTGGGGGCACTTTTGGATGGGTGAATGGGGCTTGAAACGGTTTTTCTGTGGCCCGAGTTTTCAGTTTTCTGCCATGCTGGCTAGGGTTATATTTAGGGTTGCTTGTAAACAGCGAACACAGGGGGTCCAGTTGCGTATGGGCCTGCAAAAGGCTCCCCTGGGGAGTTCATTTGTACCCAAAGCCTTCCTTTGGGGGCACTTCTGGATGGGTGAATGGGGCTTGAAACGCATTTTCTGGAGCCCGAATTTTCAGTCTTCTGCCATGGTGGCTAGGGGTATATTTAGGGTTGCTTGTAAACAGTGAACAAGGAGGGTCCAGTTGCATGTGGGGCTGCGTAAAGGCTCCCCTGGGGAGTTCAGTTGTACCCAAAGCCTTCCTCTGGGGGCACTTTTGGATGGGCGAAAGGGGCTTTTAACGCATTTTCTGGGGCCCGAGTTTTCAGTCGACTGCCAGGCTGGCCAGGGCTATATTTAGGGTTGCTGTGAAAGAGTGAATCCGGAGGGTCCAGTTGCATGTGGGGCTGCATAAAGGCTCCCCTGGGGAGTTCAGTTGTACCCAAAGCCTTCCTTTGGGGGCACTTCTGGATGGGTGAATGGGGCTTGAAACGCTTTTTCTCTGGCCCGAGTTTTCAGTTTTCTGCCATGCTGGCTAGGGTTATATTTAGGGTTGCTCTAAAGAGCGAACACGGAAGATCGAGTTGCATGTGGGGCTGCGTAAAGGCTCCCCTGGGGAGTTCACTTGTACCCAAAGCCTTCCTCTGGGGGCACTTTTGGATGGGCGAATTAGGCTTTTAATGCATTTTCTGGGGCCCGAGTTTTCAGTCGACTGCCAGGCGGGCCAGGGCTATATTTAGGGTTGCTGTGAAAGAGCGAATACGGAGGGTCCAGTTGCATGTGGGGCTGCATAAAGGCTCCCCTGGGGAGTTCACTTGTACCCAAAGCCTTCCTTTGGGAGCACTTTTGGATGGTCCAAGGGGAATCGCAATGCGTTTTCTGAGGCCCGCTTTTTCAGTCTTCTCCCATTGCGCCGAGGGCTATATTTAGGCTTGCGGTGAAAGAGTGAACCCGGAGGGTCCAGTTGCATGTGGGGCTGCATAAAGGCTCCCCTGGGGAGTTCACTTGTACCCAAAGCCTTCCTTTGGGGGCACTTCTGGATGGGTGAATGGGGCTTGAAACGCATTTTCTGGAGCCCGAGTTTTCAGTCTTCTGCCATGGTGGCTAGGGGTATATTTAGGGTTGCTCGTAAACAGTGAACAAGGAGGGTCCAGTTGCATGTGGGGCTGCGTAAAGGCTCCCCTGGGGAGTTCAGTTGTACCCAAAGCCTTCCTCTGGGGGCACTTATGGATGGGCGAATTAGGCTTTTAACGCATTTTCTGGGGCCAGAATTTTCAGTCTTCTGCCATGGTGGCTAGGGGTATATTTAGGGTTGCTTGTAAACAGTGAACAAGGAGGGTCCAGTTGCATGTGGGGCTGCATAAAGGCTCCCCTGGGGAGTTCAGTTGTACCCAAAGCCTTCCTTTGGGGGCACTTCTGGATGGGTGAATGGGGCTTGAAACGCATTTTATGGAGCCGGAGTTTTCAGTTTTCTGCCATGGTGGCTAGGGGTATATTTAGGGTTGCTCGTAAACAGTGAACAAGGAGGGTCCAGTTGCATGTGGGGCTGCATAAAGGCTCCCCTGGGGAGTTCACTTGTACCCAAAGCCTTCCTCTGGGGGCACATTTGGATGGGCGATTTAGGCTTTTAATACATTTTCTGGAGCCCGAGTTTTCAGTCGACTGCCAGGCGGGCCAGGGCTCTATTTAGGGTTCCTGTGAAAGAGCGAATACGGAGGGTCCAGTTGCATGTGGGGCTGCGTTAAGGCTCCCCTGGGGAGTTCAGTTGTACCCAAAGCCTTCCTCTGGGGGCACTTCTGGATGGGCGAATTAGGCTTTTAACGCATTTTCTGGGGCCCGAATTTTCAGTCGACTGCCAGGCGGGCCAGGGCTGTATTTAGGGTTGCTGTGAAAGAGTGAACCCGGAGGGTCCAGTTGCATGTGGGGCTGCATAAAGGCTCCCCTGGGGAGTTCAGTTGTACCCAAAGCCTTCCTTTGGGGGCACTTCTGGATGGGTGAATGGGGCTTGAAACACTTTTTCTGTGGCCCGAGTTTTCAGTTTTCTGCCATGCTGGCTAGTGTTATATTTAGGGTTGCTTGTAAACAGCGAACACGGGGGGTCCAGTTGCGTATGGGCCTGCATAAAGGCTCCCCTGGGGAGTTCAGTTGTACCCAAAGCCTTCCTTTGGGGGCACTTTTGGATGGTCGAATGGGGCTTGTAGCACGTTTTCTGGGGCCCGATTTTTCAGTCGTCTACCATGCGGGCCAGGGTTATATTTAGGGTTGCTGTGAAAGAGCGAATACGGAGGGTTCAGTTGCATGTGGTGCTGCATAAAGGCTCCCCTGGGGAGTTCAGTTGTACCCAAAGCCTTCCTTTGGGGGCACTTCTGGATGGGCGAAAGGGGCTTGAAACGCTTTTTCTGTGGCCCGAGTTTTCAGTCTTCTGCCATGCTGGCTAGTGTTATATTTAGGGTTGCTGTAAAGAGCGAACACGGAGGGTCCAGTTGCATGTGGGGCTGCATAAAGGCTCCCCTGGGGAGTTCAGTTGTACCCAAAGCCTTCCTCTGGGGGCACTTTTGGATGGGCAAATTAAGCTTTTAACAGTTTTTCTGGAGCCCGAGTTTTCAGTCGACTGCCAGGCGGGCCAGGGCTATATTTAGGGTTGCTGTGAATGAGCAGATACGGAGGGTCCAGTTGCATGTGGGGCTGCGTTAAGGCTCCCCTGGGGAGTTCAGTTGTACCCAAAGCCTTCCTCTGGGGGCACTTTTGGATGGTCGAATTAGGCTTTTAACGCATTTTCTGGGGCCCGAGTTTTCAGTCGACTGCCAGGCGGGCCAGGGCTATATTTAGGGTTGCTGTGAAAGAGTGAACCCGGAGGGTCCAGTTGCATGTGGGGCTGCATAAAGGCTCCCCTGGGGAGTTCAGTTGTACCCAAAGCCTTCCTTTGGGGGCACTTCTGGATGGGTTAATGGGGCTTGAAACGGTTTTTCTGTGGCCCGAGTTTTCAGTTTTCTGCCATGCTGGCTAGGGTTATATTTAGGGTTGCTTGTAAACAGCGAACACGGGGGGTCCAGTTGCGTATGGGCCTGCAAAAGGCTCCCCTGGGGAGTTCAGTTGTACCCAAAGCCTTCCTTTGGGGGCACTTTTGGATGGTCCAAGGGGAATCGCAATGCGTTTTCTGAGGCCCGCTTTTTCAGTCCTCCCATTGCGCCGAGGGCTATATTTAGGCTTGCGGTGAAAGAGTGAACCCGGAGGGTCCAGTTGCATGTGGGGCTGCATAAAGGCTCCCCTGGGGAGTTCAGTTGTACCCAAAGCCTTCCTTTGGGGACACTTCTGGATGGGTGAATGGGGCTTGAAACGCATTTTCTGGAGCCCGAGTTTTCAGTCTTCTGCCATGGTGGCTAGGGGTATATTTAGGGTTGCTCGTAAACAGTGAACAAGGAGGGTCCAGTTGCATGTGGGGCTGCATAAAGGCTCCCCTGGGGAGTTCAGTTGTACCCAAAGCCTTCCTTTGGGGGCACTTCTGGATTGGTGAATGGGGCTTGAAACGCATTTTCTGGAGCCCGAATTTTCAGTCTTCTGCCATGGTGGCTAGGGGTATATTTAGGGTTGCTCGTAAACAGTGAACAAGGAGGGTCCAGTTGCATGTGGGGCTGCGTTAAGGCTCCCCTGGGGAGTTCAGATGTACCCAAAGCCTTCCTCTGGGGGCACTTTTGGATGGGCGAATTAGGCTATTAACGCATTTTCTGGGGCCCGAATTTTCAGTCTTCTGCCATGGTGGCTAGGGGTATATTTAGGGTTGCTTGTAAACAGTGAACAAGGAGGGTCCAGTTGCATGTGGGGCTGCATAAAGGCTCCCCTGGGAAGTTCAGATGTACCCAAAGCCTTCCTTTGGGAGCACTTTTGGATGATTGAATGGGGCTCGTAACACATTTTCTGTGGCCCGAGCTTTCAGTCTTCTGCCATGCTGGCTAGGGGTATATTTAGGGTTGCTCGTAAACAGTGAACAAGGAGGGTCCAGTTGCATGTGGGGCTGCATAAAGGCTCCCCTGGGGAGTTCAGTTGTACCCAAAGCCTTCCTCTGGGGGCACTTTTGGATGGGCGAATTAGGCTTTTAACACATTTTCTGGGGCCCGAGTTTTCAGTCGACTGCCAGGCGGGCCAGGGCTATATTTAGGGTTGCTGTGAAAGAGCGAATACGGAGGGTCCAGTTGCATGTGGGGCTGCGTTAAGGCTCCCCTGGGGAGTTCAGTTGTACCCAAAGCCTTCCTCTGGGGGCACTTTTGGATGGGCGAATTAGGCTTTTAACGCATTTTCTTGGGCCCGAGTTTTCAGTCGACTGCCAGGCGGGCCAGGGCTATATTTAGGGTTGCTGTGAAAGAGTGAACCCGGAGGGTCCAGTTGCATGTGGGGCTGCATAAAGGCTCCCCTGGGGAGTTCACTTGTACCCAAAGCCTTCCTTTGGGGGCACTTCTGGATGAGTGAATGGGGCTTGAAACGCATTTTCTGGAGCCCGAATTTTCAGTCTTCTGCCATGGTGGCTAGGGGTATATATAGGCTTGCGGTGAAAGAGTGAACCCGGAGGGTCCAGTTGCATGTGGGGCTGCATAAAGGCTCCCCTGGGGAGTCCAGTTGTACCCAAAGCCTTCCTTTGGGGGCACTTTTGGATGGTCCAAGGGGAATCGCAATGCGTTTTCTGAGGCCCGCTTTTTCAGTCTTCTCCCATTGCGCCGAGGGCTATATTTAGGCTTGCGGTGAAAGAGTGAACCCGGAGGGTCCAGTTGCATGTGGGGCTGCATAAAGGCTCCACTGGGGAGTTCAGTTGTACCCAAAGCCTTCCTTTGGGGGCACTTCTGGATGGGTGAATGGGGCTTGAAACGCATTTTCTGGAGCCCGAGTTTTCAGTCTTCTGCCATGGTGGCTAGGGGTATATATAGGCTTGCGGTGAAAGAGTGAACAAGGAGGGTCCAGTTGCATGTGGGGCTGCATAAAGGCTCCCCTGGGGAGTTCACTTGTACCCAAAGCCTTCCTCTGGGGGCACTTCTGGATGGGTGAATGGGGCTTGAAACGCATTTTCTGGAGCCCGAGTTTTCAGTCTTCTGCAATGGTGGCTAGGGGTATATTTAGGGTTCCTGTGAAAGAGCGAATACGGAGGGTCCAGTTGCATGTGGGGCTGCGTTAAGGCTCCCCTGGGGAGTTCAGTTGTACCCAAAGCCTTCCTCTGGGGGCACTTTTGGATGGGCGAAAGGGGCTTTTAACGCATTTTCTGGGGCCCGAGTTTTCAGTCGACTACCAGGCGGGCCAGGGCTATGTTTAGGGTTGCTGTGAACGAGTGAACCCGGAGGGTCCAGTTGCATGTGGGGCTACATAAAGGCTCCCCTGGGGAGTTCACTTGTACCCAAAGCCTTCCTTTAGGGGCACTTCTGGATGGGTGAATGGGGCTTGAAACGCATTTTCTGGAGCCCGAGTTTTCAGTCTTCTGCCATGGTGGCTAGGGGTATATTTAGGGTTGCTCGTAAACAGTGAACAAGGAGGGTCCAGTTGCATGTGGGGCTGCGTAAAGGCTCCCCTGGGGAGTTCAGTTGTACCCAAAGCCTTCCTCTGGGGCACTTTTGGATGGGCAAATTAGGCTTTTAATTCATTTTATGGGGCCCGAGTTTTCAGTTGACTGCCAGGCGGGCCAGGGTTATATTTAGGGTTGCTGTGAAAGAGCGAATACGGAGGGTCCAGTTGCATGTGGGGCTGCGTTAAGGCTCCCCTGGGGAGTCCAGTTGTACCCAAAGCCTTCCTTTGGGAGCACTTTTGGATGGTCCAAGGGGAATCGCAATGCGTTTTCTGAGGCCCGCTTTTTCAGTCTTCTCCCAATGCGCCGAGGGCTATATATAGGCTTGCGGTGAAAGAGTGAACCCGGAGGGTCCAGTTGCATGTGGGGCTGCATAAAGGCTCCCCTGGGGAGTCCAGTTGTACCCAAAGCCTTCCTTTGGGGGCACTTTTGGATGGTCCAAGGGGAATCGCAATGCGTTTTCTGAGGCCCGCTTTTTCAGTCTTCTCCCATTGCGCCGAGGGCTATATTTAGGCTTGCGGTGAAAGAGTGAACCCGGAGGGTCCAGTTGCATGTGGGGCTGCATAAAGGCTCCACTGGGGAGTTCAGTTGTACCCAAAGCCTTCCTTTGGGGGCACTTCTGGATGGGTGAATGGGGCTTGAAACGCATTTTCTGGAGCCCGAGTTTTCAGTCTTCTGCCATGGTGGCTAGGGGTATATTTAGGCTTGCGGTGAAAGAGTGAACAAGGAGGGTCCAGTTGCATGTGGGGCTGCATAAAGGCTCCCCTGGGGAGTTCACTTGTACCCAAAGCCTTCCTTTGGGGGCACTTCTGTATGGGTGAATGGGGCTTGAAACGCTTTTTCTGGAGCCCGAGTTTTCAGTCTTCTGCCATGGTGGCTAGGGGTATATTTAGGGTTGCTGTAAAGAGCGAACACGGAGGGTCCAGTTGTATGTGGGGCTGCGTAAAGGCTCCCCTGGGGAGTTCAGTTGTACCCAAAGCCTTCCTCTGGGGGCAATTTTGGATTGGCGAATTAGGCTTTTAATGCATTTTCTGGGGCCCGAGTTTTCAGTCGACTGCCAGGCGGGCCAGGGCTATATTTAGGGTTGCTGTGAAAGAGCGAATACGGAGGGTCCAGTTGCATGTGGGGCTGCGTAAAGGCTCCCCTGGGGAGTTCACTTGTACCCAAAGCCTTCCTCTGGGGGCACTTTTGGATGGGTGAATTAGGCTTTTAATTCATTTTCTGGGGCCAGACTTTTCAGTCGACTGCCAGGCGGGCCAGGGCTATATTTAGGGTTGCTGTGAAAGAGCGAATACGGAGGGTCCAGTTGCATGTGGGGCTGCGTTAAGGCTCCCCTGGGGAGTTCAGTTGTACCCAAAGCCTTCCTTTGGGGGCATTTTTGGATGGTCCAAGGGGAATCGCAATGCGTTTTCTGAGGCCCGCTTTTTCAGTCTTCTCCCATTGCGCCGAGGGCTATATTTAGGCTTGCGGTGAAAGAGTGAACCCGGAGGGTCCAGTTGCATGTGGGGCTGCATAAAGGCTCCCCTGGGGAGTTCACTTGTACCCAAAGCCTTCCTTTGGGGGCACTTCTGGATGGGTGGATGGGGCTTGAAACGCATTTTCTGGAGCCCGAATTTTCAGTCTTCTGCCATGGTGGCTAGGGGTATATTTAGGGTTGCTCGTAAACAGTGAACAAGGAGGGTCCAGTTGCATGTGGGGCTGCATAAAGGCTCCCCTGGGGAGTTCAGTTGTACCCAAAGCCTTCCTCTGGGGGCACTTTTGGATGGGCGAATTAGGCTTTTAACGCATTTTCTGGGGCCCGAGTTTTCAGTCGACTGCCAGGCGGGCCAGGGATATATTTAGGGTTGCTCGTAAACAGTGAACAAGGAGGGTCCAGTTGCATGTGGGGCTGCGTAAAGGCACCCCTCGGGAGTTCAGTTGTACCCAAAGCCTTCCTTTGGGGGCACTTCTGGATGGGCGAAAGGGGCTTGAATCGCTTTTTCTGTGGCCCGAGTTTTCAGTCTTCTGCCATGCTGGCTAGGGTTATATTTAGGGTTGCTGTAAACAGCGAACACGGAGGGTCCAGTTGCATGTGGGGCTGCATAAAGGCTCCCCTGGGGAGTTCAGTTGTACCCAAAGCCTTCCTTTGGGGGCACTTCTGGATGGGCGAAAAGGGCTTGAAACGCTTTTTCTGGGCCCGAGTTTTCAGTCTTCTGCGATGCTGGCTGGGGTTATATTTAGTGTTGCTGTAAAGAGCGAACACGGAGGGTCCAGTTGCATGTGGGGCTGCGTAAAGGCTCCCCTGGGGAGTTCAGTTGTACCCAAAGCCTTCCTTTGGGGGCACTTTTGGATGGGCAAATGGGGTTCGTAACACATTTTCTGTGGCCCGAGTTTTCAGTCGACTGCCAGGCGTGCTAGGGCTATATTTAGGCTTGCGGTGAAAGAGTGAACCCGGAGGGTCCAGTTGCATGTGGGGCTGCATAAAGGCTCCCCTGGGGAGTTCAGTTGTACCCAAAGCCTTCCTTTGGGGGCACTTCTGGATGGGCGAAAGGGGCTTGAATCGCTTTTTCTGTGGCCCGAGTTTTCAGTCTTCTGCCATGGTGGCTAGGGGTATATTTAGGGTTGCTCGTAAACAGTGAACCCGGAGGGTCCAGTTGCATGTGGTTCTGCGTTAAGGCTTCCCTGGGGAGTTCAGTTGTACCCAAAGCCTTCCTCTGGGGACACTTTTGGATGGGCGAATTAGGCTTTTAACGCATTTTCTGGGGCCCGAGTTTTCAGTCGACTGCCAGGCGGGCCAGGGTTATATTTAGGGTTGCTGTGAAAGAGTGAACCCGGAGGGTCCAGTTGCATGTGGGGCTGCATAAAGGCTCCCCTGGGGAGTTCACTTGTACCCAAAGCCTTCCTTTGGGGGCACTTCCGGATGGGTGAATGGGGCTTGAAACGCTTTTTCTGTGGCCCGAGTTTTCAGTTTTCTGCCATGCTGGATGGTGTTATATTTAGGGTTGCTTGTAAACAGCGAACACGGGGGGTCCAGTTGCGTATGGGCCTGCATAAAGGCTCCCCTGGGGAGTTCTGTTGTACCCAAAGCCTTCCTTTGGGGGCACTTTTGGATGGTCGAATGGGGCTTGTATCACGTTTTCTAGGGCCCGATTTTTCAGTCGTCTGCCATGCGGGCCAGGGTTATATTTAGGGTTGCTGTGAAAGAGCGAATACGGAGGGTCCAGTTGCATGTGGGGCTGCGTAAAGGCTCCCCTGGGGAGTTCAGATGTACCCAAAGCCTTCATTGGAGGCACTTCTGGATGGGCGAATGGGGCTTGAAACGCTTTTTCTCTGGCCCGAGTTTTCAGTCTTCTGCCATGCTGGCTAGGGTTATATTTAGGGTTGCTGTAAAGAGCGAACACGGAGGGTCCAGTTGCATGTGGGGCTGCATAAAGGCTCCCCTGGGGAGTTCAGATGTACTCAAAGCCTTCCTTTGGGGGCACTTTTGGATGGGCGAATGGGGCTCATAACACATTTTCTGTGCCCCGAGCTCTCACTCGACTGCCAGGCGTGCTAGGGATATATTTAGGCTTGCGGTGAAAGAGTGAACCCGGAGGGTCCAGTTGCATGTGGGGCTGCATAAAGGCTCCCCTGGGGAGTTCAGCTGTACCTAAAGCCTTCCTTTGGGGGCACTTCTGGATGGGTGAATGGGGCTTGAAACGCATTTTCTGGAGCCCGAGTTTTCAGTCTTCTGCCATGGTGGCTAGGGGTATATTTAGGGTTGCTCGTAAACAGTGAACAAGGAGGGTCCAGTTGCATGTGGGGCTGCATAAAGGCTCCCCTGGAAAGTTCACTTGTACCCAAAGCCTTCCTTTGGGGGCACTTTTGGATGGTCGAATGGGGCTTGTAGCACGTTTTCTGGGGCCCGATTTTTCAGTCGTCTGCCATGCGGGCCAGGGTTATATTTAGGGTTGCTGTGAAAGAGCGAATACGGAAGGTCCAGTTGCATGTGGGGCTGCATAAAGGCTCCCCTGGGGAGTTCACTTGTACCCAAAGCCTTCCTTTGGGGGCACTTCTGGATGGGCGAAAGGGGCTTGAAATGCATTTTCTGGAGCCCGAGTTTTCAGTCTTCTGCCATGGTGGCTAGGGTTATATTTAGGGTTGCTGTAAAGAGCGAACACGGAGGGTCCAGTTGCATGTGGAGCTGTGTAAAGGCTCCCCTGGGGAGTTCACTTGTACCCAAAGCCTTCCTCTGGGGGCACTTCTGGATGGGTGAATGGGGCTTGAAACGCTTTTTCTGTGGCCCGAGTTTTCAGTTTTCTGCCAGGCTGGCTAGTGTTATATTTAGGGTTGCTTGTAAAAAGCGAACACGGGAAGTCCAGTTGCATATGGGCCTGCATAAAGGCTCCCCTGGGGAGTTCACTTGTACCCAAAGCCTTCCTTTGGGGGCACTTTTGGACGGTCGAATGGGGCTTGTAGAACGTTTTCTGGGGCCCGATTTTTCAGTCGACTGCCACGCGGGCCAGGGCTATATTTAGGGTTGCTGTGAAAGAGCGAATACGGAGGGTCCAGTTGCATGTGGGGCTGCGTTAAGGCTCCCCTGGGGAGTTCACTTGTACCCAAAGCCTTCCTTTGGGGGCACTTTTGGATGGGCGAATTAGGCTTTTAACAGTTTTTCTGGGGCCCGAGTTTTCAGTCGACTGCCATGCTGGCTAGGGGTATATTTAGGGTTGCTGTGAAAGAGCGAATACGGAGGGTCCAGTTGCATGTGGGGCTGCGTTAAGGCTCCCCTGGGGAGTCCAGTTGTACCCAAAGCCTTCCTTTGGGGGCACTTTTGGATGGTCCAAGGGGAATCGCAATGCGTTTTCTGAGGCCCGCTTTTTCAGTCTTCTCCCATTGCGCCGAGGGCTATATTTAGGCTTGCGGTGAAAGAGTGAACCCGGAGGGTCCAGTTGCATGTGGGGCTGCATAAAGGCTCCCCTGGGGAGTTCACTTGTACCCAAAGCCTTCCTTTGGGGGCACTTCTGGATGGGTGGATGGGGCTTGAAACGCATTTTCTGGAGCCCGAATTTTCAGTCTTCTGCCATGGTGGCTAGGGGTATATTTAGGGTTGCTCGTAAACAGTGAACAAGGAGGGTCCAGTTGCATGTGGGGCTGCATAAAGGCTCCCCTGGGGAGTTCAGTTGTACCCAAAGCCTTCCTCTGGGGGCACTTTTGGATGGGCGAATTAGGCTTTTAACGCATTTTCTGGGGCCCGAGTTTTCAGTCGACTGCCAGGCGGGCCAGGGATATATTTAGGGTTGCTCGTAAACAGTGAACAAGGAGGGTCCAGTTGCATGTGGGGCTGCGTAAAGGCACCCCTCGGGAGTTCAGTTGTACACAAAGCCTTCCTTTGGGGGCACTTCTGGATGGGCGAAAGGGGCTTGAATCGCTTTTTCTGTGGCCCGAGTTTTCAGTCTTCTGCCATGCTGGCTAGGGTTATATTTAGGGTTGCTGTAAACAGCGAACACGGAGGGTCCAGTTGCATGTGGGGCTGCATAAAGGCTCCCCTGGGGAGTTCAGTTGTACCCAAAGCCTTCCTTTGGGGGCACTTCTGGATGGGCGAAAAGGGCTTGAAACGCTTTTTCTGGGCCCGAGTTTTCAGTCTTCTGCGATGCTGGCTGGGGTTATATTTAGTGTTGCTGTAAAGAGCGAACACGGAGGGTCCAGTTGCATGTGGGGCTGCGTAAAGGCTCCCCTGGGGAGTTCAGTTGTACCCAAAGCCTTCCTTTGGGGGCACTTTTGGATGGGCAAATGGGGTTCGTAACACATTTTCTGTGGCCCGAGTTTTCAGTCGACTGCCAGGCGTGCTAGGGCTATATTTAGGCTTGCGGTGAAAGAGTGAACCCGGAGGGTCCAGTTGCATGTGGGGCTGCATAAAGGCTCCCCTGGGGAGTTCAGTTGTACCCAAAGCCTTCCTTTGGGGGCACTTCTGGATGGGCGAAAGGGGCTTGAATCGCTTTTTCTGTGGCCCGAGTTTTCAGTCTTCTGCCATGGTGGCTAGGGGTATATTTAGGGTTGCTCGTAAACAGTGAACAAGGAGGGTCCAGTTGCATGTGGTGCTGCGTTAAGGCTCCCCTGGGGAGTTCAGTTGTACCCAAAGCCTTCCTCTGGGGACACTTTTGGATGGGCGAATTAGGCTTTTAACGCATTTTCTGGGGCCCGAGTTTTCAGTCGACTGCCATGCGGGCCAGGGTTATATTTAGGGTTGCTCTGAAAGAGTGAACCCGGAGGGTCCAGTTGCATGTGGGGCTGCATAAAGGCTCCCCTGGGGAGTTCACTTGTACCCAAAGCCTTCCTTTGGGGGCACTTCTGAATGGGTGAATGGGGCTTGAAACGCTTTTTCTGTGGCCCGAGTTTTCAGTTTTCTGCCATGCTGGATGGTGTTATATTTAGGGTTGCTTGTAAACAGCGAACACGGGGGGTCCAGTTGCGTATGGGCCTGCATAAAGGCTCCCCTGGGGAGTTCTGTTGTACCCAAAGCCTTCCTTTGGGGGCACTTTTGGATGGTCGAATGGGGCTTGTATCACGTTTTCTAGGGCCCGATTTTTCAGTCGTCTGCCATGCGGGCCAGGGTTATATTTAGTGTTGCTGTGAAAGAGCGAATACGGAGGGTTCAGTTGCATGTGGGGCTGCGTAAAGGCTCCCCTGGGGAGTTCAGATGTACCCAAAGCCTTCATTGGAGGCACTTCTGGATGGGCGACTGGGGCTTGAAACGCTTTTTCTCTGGCCCGAGTTTTCAGTCTTCTGCCATGCTGGCTAGGGTTATATTTAGGGTTGCTGTAAAGAGCGAACACGGAGGGTCCAGTTGCATGTGGGGCTGCATAAAGGCTCCCCTGGGGAGTTCAGATGTACTCAAAGCCTTCCTTTGGGGGCACTTTTGGATGGGCGAATGGGGCTCATAACACATTTTCTGTGCCCCGAGCTCTCACTCGACTGCCAGGCGTGCTAGGGATATATTTAGGCTTGCGGTGAAAGAGTGAACCCGGAGGGTCCAGTTGCATGTGGGGCTGCATAAAGGCTCCCCTGGGGAGTTCAGCTGTACCTAAAGCCTTCCTTTGGGGGCACTTCTGGATGGGTGAATGGGGCTTGAAACGCATTTTCTGGAGCCCGAGTTTTCAGTCTTCTGCCATGGTGGCTAGGGGTATATTTAGGGTTGCTCGTAAACAGTGAACAAGGAGGGTCCAGTTGCATGTGGGGCTGCATAAAGGCTCCCCTGGAAAGTTCACTTGTACCCAAAGCCTTCCTTTGGGGGCACTTTTGGATGGTCGAATGGGGCTTGTAGCACGTTTTCTGGGGCCCGATTTTTCAGTCGTCTGCCATGCGGGCCAGGGTTATATTTAGGGTTGCTGTGAAAGAGCGAATACGGAAGGTCCAGTTGCATGTGGGGCTGCATAAAGGCTCCCCTGGGGAGTTCACTTGTACCCAAAGCCTTCCTTTGGGGGCACTTCTGGATGGGCGAAAGGGGCTTGAAATGCATTTTCTGGAGCCCGAGTTTTCAGTCTTCTGCCATGGTGGCTAGGGTTATATTTAGGGTTGCTGTAAAGAGCGAACACGGAGGGTCCAGTTGCATGTGGAGCTGTGTAAAGGCTCCCCTGGGGAGTTCACTTGTACCCAAAGCCTTCCTCTGGGGGCACTTCTGGATGGGTGAATGGGGCTTGAAACGCTTTTTCTGTGGCCCGAGTTTTCAGTTTTCTGCCAGGCTGGCTAGTGTTATATTTAGGGTTGCTTGTAAAAAGCGAACACGGGAAGTCCAGTTGCATATGGGCCTGCATAAAGGCTCCCCTGGGGAGTTCACTTGTACCCAAAGCCTTCCTTTGGGGGCACTTTTGGACGGTCGAATGGGGCTTGTAGAACGTTTTCTGGGGCCCGATTTTTCAGTCGACTGCCACGCGGGCCAGGGCTATATTTAGGGTTGCTGTGAAAGAGCGAATACGGAGGGTCCAGTTGCATGTGGGGCTGCGTTAAGGCTCCCCTGGGGAGTTCACTTGTACCCAAAGCCTTCCTTTGGGGGCACTTTTGGATGGGCGAATTAGGCTTTTAACAGTTTTTCTAGGGCCCGAGTTTTCAGTCGACTGCCATGCTGGCTAGTGTTATATTTAGGGTTGCTGTGAAAGAGCGAATACGGAGGGTCCAGTTGCATGTGGGGCTGCGTTAAGGCTCCCCTGGGGAGTCCAGTTGTACCCAAAGCCTTCCTTTGGGGGCACTTTTGGATGGTCCAAGGGGAATCGCAATGCGTTTTCTGAGGCCCGCTTTTTCAGTCTTCTCCCATTGCGCCGAGGGCTATATTTAGGCTTGCGGTGAAAGAGTGAACCCGGAGGGTCCAGTTGCATGTGGGGCTGCATAAAGGCTCCCCTGGGGAGTTCACTTGTACCCAAAGCCTTCCTTTGGGGGCACTTCTGGATGGGTAAATGGAGCTTGAAACGCATTTTCTGGAGCCCGAGTTTTCAGTCTTCTGCCATGCTGGCTAGGGGTATATTTAGGGTTGCTCGTAAACAGTGAACAAGGAGGGTCCAGTTGCATGTGGGGCTGCATAAAGGCTCCCCTGGGGAGTTCACTTGTACCCAAAGCCTTCCTTTGGGGGCACTTCTGGATGGGCGAAAGGGGCTTGAAACGCTTTTTCTGTGGCCCGAGTTTTCAGTCTTTTGCCATGCTGGCTAGGGGTATATTTAGGGTTGCTGTAAAGAGCGAACACGGAGGGTCCAGTTGCATGTGGGGCTGCGAAAAGGCTCCCCTGGGGAGTTCAGTTGTACCCAAAGCCTTCCTTTGGGGGCACTTTTGGATGGGCGAATTGGGCTCGTAACACATTTTCTGTGGCCCGAGCTTTCAGTCGACTGCCAGGCGTGCTAGGGATATATTTAGGCTTGCGGTGAAAGAGTGAACCCGGAGGGTCCAGTTGCATGTGGGGCTGCGAAAAGGCTCCCCTGGGGAGTTCAGCTGTACCTAAAGCCTTCCTTTGGGGGCACTTCTGGATGGGTGAATGGGGCTTGAAACGCATTTTCTGGAGCCCGAGTTTTCAGTCTTCTGCCAAGGTGGCTATGGGTATATTTAGGGTTGCTCGTAAACAGTGAACAAGGAGGGTCCAGTTGCATGTGGTGCTGCGTTAAGGCTCCCCTGGGGAGTTCAGTTGTACCCAATGCCTTCCTCTGGGGGCAATTTTGGATGGGCGAATTAGGCTTTTAACAGTTTTTCTGGGGCCCGAGTTTTAAGTCTTCTGCCAAGGTGGCTAGGGGTATATTTAGGGTTGCTCGTAAACAGTGAACAAGGAGGGTCCAGTTGCATGTGGGGCTGCGTAAAGGCTCCCCTGGGTAGTTCAGTTGTACCCAAAGCCTTCCTCTGGGGGCACTTTTGGATGGGCGAATTAGGCTTTTAACGCATTTTCTGGGGCCCGAGTTTTCAGTCGACTGCCAGGCGGGCCAGGGATATATTTAGGGTTGCTGTGAAAGAGTGAACCCGGAGGGTCCAGTTGCATGTGGTGCTGCATAAAGGCTCCCCTGAGGAGTTCACTTGTACCCAAAGCCTTCCTTTGGGGGCACTTCTGGATGGGTGAATGGGGCTTGAAACACTTTTTCTGTGGCCCGAGGTTTCAGTTTTCTGCCATGCTGGCTAGGGTTATATTTAGGGTTGCTTGTAAACAGCGAACACGGGGGGTCCAGTTGCGTATGGGCCTGCATAAAGGCTCCCCATGGGAGTTCAGTTGTACCCAAAGCCTTCCTTTGGGGGCACTTTTGGATGGTCGAATGGGGCTTGTTTCACGTTTTCTGGGGCCCGATTTTTCAGTCGTCTGCCATGCGGGCCAGGGTTATATTTAGGGTTGCTGTGAAAGAGCGAATACGGAGGGTCCAGTTGCATGTGGTGCTGCGTAAAGGCTCCCCTGGGGAGTTCAGATGTACCCAAAGCCTTCATTGGAGGCACTTTTAGATGGGCGAATGGGGCTTGAAACTCTTTTTCTGTCGCCCGAGTTTTCAGTCTTCTGCCATGCTGGCTAGGGTTATATTTAGGGTTGCTGTAAAGAGCGAACACGGAGGGTCTAGTTGCATGTGGGGCTGCATAAAGGCTCCCCTGGGGAGTTCAGATGTACCCAAAGCCTTCCTTTGGGGGCACTTTTGGATGGGCGAATGGGGCTCGTAACACATTTTCTGGAGCCCGAGTTTTCAGTCTTCTGCCATGCTGGCTAGGGTTATCTTTAAGGTTGCTGTAAAGAGCGAACACGGCGGTCCAGTTGCATGTGTGGCTGCGTAAAGGCTCCCCTGGGGAGTTCAGATGTACCCAAAGCCTTCCTTTGGAGGCACTTTTGAATGGGCGAATGGGGCTCGTAACACATTTTCTGTGACCCGAGCTCTCAGTCAACTGCCAGGCGTGCTAGGGCTATATTTAGGCTTGCGGTGAAAGAGTGAACCCAGAGGGTCCAGTTGCATGTGGGGCTGCATAAAGGCTCCCCTGGGGAGTTCAGCTGTACCTAAAGCCTTCCTTTGGGGGCACTTCTGGATGGGTGAATGGGGCTTGAAACGCATTTTCTGGAGCCCGAGTTTTCAGTCTTCTGCCATGCTGGCTAGGGGTATATTTAGGGTTGCTCGTAAACAGTGAACAAGGAGGGTCCAGTTGCATGTGGGGCTGCGTAAAGGCTCCCCTGGGGAGTTCAGTTGTACCCAAAGCCTTCCTCTGGGGGCACTTTTGGATGGGCGAATTAGGCTTTTAACGCATTTTCTGGGGCCCGAGTTTTCAGTCGACTGCCAGGCGGGCCAGGGCTATATTTAGGGTTGCTGTGAAAGAGTGAACCCGGAGGGTCCAGTTGCATGTGGGGCTGCATAAAGGCTCCCCTGGGGAGTTCAGTTGTACCCAAAGCCTTCCTTTGGGGGCACTTCTGAATGGGTGAATGGGGCTTGAAACGCATTTTCTGTGGCCCGAGGTTTCAGTTTTCTGCCATGCTGGCTAGGGTTATATTTAGGGTTGCTTGTAAACAGCGAACACGGGGGGTCCAGTTGCGTATGGGCCTGCATAAAGGCTCCCCTGGGGAGTTCACTTGTACCCAAAGCCTTCCTTTGGGGGCACTTTTGGATGGTCGAATGGGGCTTGTTTCACGTTTTCTGGGGCCCGATTTTTCAGTCGTCTGCCATGCGGGCCAGGGCTATATTTAGGGTTGCTGTGAAAGAGCGAATACGGAGGGTCCAGTTGCATGTGGTGCTGCGTAAAGGCTCCCCTGGGGAGTTCAGATGTACCCAAAGCCTTCCTTTGGGGGCACTTTTGGATGGGCGAATTGGGCTCGTAACACATTTTCTGTGGCCCGAGTTTTCAGTTTTCTGCCATGCTGGCTAGGGTTATATTTAGGGTTGCTCTTAAACAGCGAACAGGGGGGATCCAGTTGCATATGGGCCTGCATAAAGGCTCCCCTGGGGAGTTCAGTTGTACCCAAAGCCTTCCTTTGGGGGCACTTTTGGATGGTCGAATGGGGCTTGTAGCACGTTTTCTGGGGCCCGATTTTTCAGTCGACTGCCAGGCGTGCTAGGGCTATATTTAGGCTTGCGGTGAAAGAGTGAACCCGGAGAGTCCAGTTGCATGTGGGGCTGCATAAAGGCTCCCCTGGGGAGTTCAGTTGTACCCAAAGCCTTCCTCTGGGGGCACTTTTGGATGGGCGAATTAGGCTTTTAACAGTTTTTCTGTGTCCTGAGTTTTCAGTCGACTGCCAGGAGGGCCAGGGCTATATTTAGGGTTGCTGTGAAAGAGCGAATAGGGAAGGTCCAGTTGCATGTGGGGCTTCATAAAGGCTCCCCTGGGGAGTTCAGTTGTATCCAAAGCCTTCCTTTGGGGGCACTTCTGGATGGGTGAATGGGGCTTGAAACGCTTTTTCTGTGGCCCGAGTTTTCAGTCTTCTGCCATGCTGGCTAGTGATATATTTAGGGTTGCTTGTAAACAGCGAACACGGGGGGTCCAGTTGCGTATGGGCCTGCATAAAGGCTCCCCTGGGGAGTTCACTTGTACCCAAAGCCTTCCTTTGGGGGCACTTTTGGATGGTCGAATGGGGCTTGTAGCACGTTTTCTGTGGCCCGTGTTTTCAGTCTTCTGCCATGCTGGCTAGGGTTATATTTAGGGTTGCTGTAAAGAGCGAACACGGAGGGTCCAGTTGCATGTGGGGCTGCGTAAAGGCTCCCCTGGGGAGTTCAGTTGTACCCAAAGCCTTCCTCTGGGGGCACTTTTGGATGGGCGAATTAGGCTTTTAACGCATTTTCTGGGGCCCGAGTTTTCAGTCGACTGCCAGGCGGGCCAGGGATATATTTAGGGTTGCTGTGAAAGAGCGAATACGGAGGGTCCAGTTGCATGTGGGGCTGCGTTAAGGCTCCCCTGGGGAGTTCAGTTGTACCCAAAGCCTTCCTCTGGGGGCACTTTTGGATGGGTGAATTAGGCTTTTAACGCATTTTCTGGGGCCCGAGTTTTCAGTCGACTGCCAGGCGGGCCAGGGCTATATTTAGGGTTGCTGTGAAAGAGCGAATACGGAGGGTCCAGTTGCATGTGGGGCTGCGTTAAGGCTCCCCTGGGGAGTTCAGTTGTACCCAAAGCCTTCCTTTGGGGGCACTTCTGGATGGGTGAATGGGGCTTGAAACGCTTTTTCTGTGGCCCGAGGTTTCAGTTTTCTGCCATGCTGGCTAGGGTTATATTTAGGGTTGCTTGTAAACAGCGAACACGGGGGGTCCAGTTGCGTATGGGCCTGCATAAAGGCTCCCCTGGGGAGTTCACTTGTACCCAAAGCCTTCCTTTGGGGGCACTTTTGGATGGTCGAATAAGGCTTGTTTCACGTTTTCTGGGGCCCGATTTTTCAGTCGTCTGCCATGCGGGCCAGGGTTATATTTAGGGTTGCTGTGAAAGAGCGAATACGGAGGGTCCAGTTGCATGTGGTGCTGCGTAAAGGCTCCCCTGGGGAGTTCAGATGTACCCAAAGCCTTCATTGGAGGCACTTTTAGATGGGCGAATGGGGCTCGTAACACATTTTCTGTGGCCCGAGTTTTCAGTCTTCTGCCATGCTGGCTAGGGTTATATTTAGGGTTGCTGTAAAGAGCGAACACGGAGGGTCTAGTTGCATGTGGGGCTGCATAAAGGCTCCCCTGGGGAGTTCAGATGTACCCAAAGCCTTCCTTTGGAGGCACTTTTGAATGGGCGAATGGGGCTCGTAACACATTTTCTGTGGCCCGAGCTCTCAGTCGACTGCCAGGCGTGCTAGGGCTATATTTAGGCTTGCGGTGAAAGAGTGAACCCGGAGGGTCCAGTTGCATGTGGTGCTGCGTAAAGGCTCCCCTGGGGAGTTCAGCTGTACCTAAAGCCTTCCTTTGGGGGCACTTCTGGATGGGTGAATGGGGCTTGAAACGCATTTTCTGGAGCCCGAGTTTTCAGTCTTCTGCCATGGTGGCTAGGGGTATATTTAGGGTTGCTCGTAAACAGTGAACAAGGAGGGTCCAGTTGCATGTGGGGCTGCGTTAAGGCTCCCCTGGGGAGTTCAGATGTACCCAAAGCCTTCATTGGAGGCACTTTTAGATGGGCGAATGGGGCTTGAAACGCTTTTTCTGTGGCCCGAGTTTTCAGTCTTCTGCCATGCTGGCTAGGGTTATATTTAGGGTTGCTGTAAAGAGCGAACACGGAGGGTCTAGTTGCATGTGGGGCTGCATAAAGGCTCCCCTGGGGAGTTCAGATGTACCCAAAGCCTTCCTTTGGAGGCACTTTTGAATGGGCGAAAGGGGCTCGTAACACATTTTCTGTGGCCCGAGCTCTCAGTCGACTGCCAGGCGTGCTAGGGCTATATTTAGGGTTGCTGTGAAAGAGCGAATACGGAAGGTCCAGTTGCATGTGGGGCTGCATAAAGGCTCCCCTGGGGAGTTCAGCTGTACCTAAAGCCTTCCTTTGGGGGCACTTCTGGATGGGTGAATGGGGCTTGAAACGCATTTTCTGGAGCCCGAGTTTTCAGTCTTCTGCCATGGTGGCTAGGGGTATATTTAGGGTTGCTCGTAAACAGTGAACAAGGAGGGTCCAGTTGCATGTGGGGCTGCATAAAGGCTCCCCTGGGGAGTTCACTTGTACCCAAAGCCTTCCTCTGGGGGCACTTTTGGATGGGCGAATTAGGCTTTTAATGCATTTTCTGGGGCCCAAGTTTTCAGTCGACTGCCAGGCGTGCTAGGGATATATTTAGGCTTGCGGTGAAAGAGTGAACCCGGAGGGTCCAGTTGCATGTGGGGCTGCATAAAGGCTCTCCTGGGGAGTTCAGCTGTACCCAAAGCCTTCCTTTGTGGGCACTTCTGAATGGGTGAATGGGGCTTGAAACTCTTTTTCTGTGGCCCGAGGTTTCAGTTTTCTGCCATGCTGGCTAGGGTTATATTTAGGGTTGCTTGTAAACAGCGAACACGGGGGGTCCAGTTGCGTATGGGCCTGCATAAAGGCTCCCCTGGGGAGTTCACTTGTACCCAAAGCCTTCCTTTGGGGGCACTTTTGGATGGTCGAATGGGGCTTGTTTCACGTTTTCTGGGGCCCGATTTTTCAGTCGTCTGCCATGCGGGCCAGGGTTATATTTAGGGTTGCTGTGAAAGAGCGAATACGGAGGGTCCAGTTGCATGTGGTGCTGCGTAAAGGCTCCCCTGGGGAGTTCAGATGTACCCAAAGCCTTCCTTTGGGGGCACTTTTGGATGGGCGAATTGGGCTCGTAACACATTTTCTGTGGCCCGAGTTTTCAGTTTTCTGCCATGCTGGCTAGGGTTATATTTAGGGTTGCTCTTAAACAGCGAACAGGGGGGATCCAGTTGCATATGGGCCTGCATAAAGGCTCCCCTGGGGAGTTCAGTTGTACCCAAAGCCTTCCTCTGGGGGCACTTTTGGATGGTCGAATGGGGCTTGTAGCACGTTTTCTGGGGCCCGATTTTTCAGTCGAGTGCCAGGCGTGCTAGGGCTATATTTAGGCTTGCGGTGAAAGAGTGAACCCGGAGAGTCCAGTTGCATGTGGGGCTGCATAAAGGCTCCCCTGGGGAGTTCAGTTGTACCCAAAGCCTTCCTCTGGGGGCACTTTTGGATGGGCGAATTAGGCTTTTAACAGTTTTTCTGTGTCCTGAGTTTTCAGTCGACTGCCAGGAGGGCCAGGGTTATATTTAGGGTTGCTGTGAAAGAGCGAATACGGAAGGTCCAGTTGCATGTGGGGCTTCATAAAGGCTCCCCTGGGGAGTCCAGTTGTACCCAAAGCCTTCCTTTGGGGGCACTTCTGCATGGGTGAATGGGGCTTGAAACGCTTTTTCTGTGGCCCGAGTTTTCAGTCTTCTGCCATGCTGGCTAGTGATATATTTAGGGTTGCTTGTAAACAGCGAACACGGGGGGTCCAGTTGCGTATGGGCCTGCATAAAGGCTCCTCTGGGGAGTTCACTTGTACCCAAAGCCTTCCTTTGGGGGCACTTTTGGATGGTCGAATGGGGCTTGTAGCACGTTTTCTGTGGCCCGAGTTTTCAGTCTTCTGCCATGCTGGCTAGGGTTATCTTTAGGGTTGCTGTAAAGAGCGAACACGGAGGGTCCAGTTGCATGTGGGGCTGCGTAAAGGCTCCCCTGGGGAGTTCAGTTGTACCCAAAGCCTTCCTCTGGGGGCACTTTTGGATGGGCGAATTAGGCTTTTAACGCTTTTTCTGGGGCCCGAGTTTTCAGTCGACTGCCAGGCGGGCCAGGGATATATTTAGGGTTGCTGTGAAAGAGCGAATACGGAGGGTCCAGTTGCATGTGGGGCTGCGTTAAGGCTCCCCTGGGGAGTTCAGTTGTACCCAAAGCCTTCCTCTGGGGGCACTTTTGGATGGGTGAATTAGGCTTTTAACGCATTTTCTGGGGCCCGAGTTTTCAGTCGACTGCCAGGCGGGCCAGGGCTATATTTAGGGTTGCTGTGAAAGAGCGAATACGGAGGGTCCAGTTGCATGTGGGGCTGCGTTAAGGCTCCCCTGGGGAGTTCAGTTGTACCCAAAGCCTTCCTTTGGGGGCACTTCTGGATGGGTGAATGGGGCTTGAAACGCTTTTTCTGTGGCCCGAGGTTTCAGTTTTCTGCCATGCTGGCTAGGGTTATATTTAGGGTTGCTTGTAAACAGCGAACACGGGGGGTCCAGTTGCGTATGGGCCTGCATAAAGGCTCCCCTGGGGAGTTCACTTGTACCCAAAGCCTTCCTTTGGGGGCACTTTTGGATGGTCGAATAAGGCTTGTTTCACGTTTTCTGGGGCCCGATTTTTCAGTCGTCTGCCATGCGGGCCAGGGTTATATTTAGGGTTGCTGTGAAAGAGCGAATACGGAGGGTCCAGTTGCATGTGGTGCTGCGTAAAGGCTCCCCTGGGGAGTTCAGATGTACCCAAAGCCTTCATTGGAGGCACTTTTAGATGGGCGAATGGGGCTCGTAACACATTTTCTGTGGCCCGAGTTTTCAGTCTTCTGCCATGCTGGCTAGGGTTATATTTAGGGTTGCTGTAAAGAGCGAACACGGAGGGTCTAGTTGCATGTGGTGCTGCGTAAAGGCTCCCCTGGGGAGTTCAGATGTACCCAAAGCCTTCCTTTGGAGGCACTTTTGAATGGGCGAATGGGGCTCGTAACACATTTTCTGTGGCCCGAGCTCTCAGTCGACTGCCAGGCGTGCTAGGGCTATATTTAGGCTTGCGGTGAAAGAGTGAACCCGGAGGGTCCAGTTGCATGTGGTGCTGCGTAAAGGCTCCCCTGGGGAGTTCAGCTGTACCTAAAGCCTTCCTTTGGGGGCACTTCTGGATGGGTGAATGGGGCTTGAAACGCATTTTCTGGAGCCCGAGTTTTCAGTCTTCTGCCATGGTGGCTAGGGGTATATTTAGGGTTGCTCGTAAACAGTGAACAAGGAGGGTCCAGTTGCATGTGGGGCTGCGTTAAGGCTCCCCTGGGGAGTTCAGATGTACCCAAAGCCTTCATTGGAGGCACTTTTAGATGGGCGAATGGGGCTTGAAACGCTTTTTCTGTGGCCCGAGTTTTCAGTCTTCTGCCATGCTGGCTAGGGTTATATTTAGGGTTGCTGTAAAGAGCGAACACGGAGGGTCTAGTTGCATGTGGGGCTGCATAAAGGCTCCCCTGGGGAGTTCAGATGTACCCAAAGCCTTCCTTTGGAGGCACTTTTGAATGGGCGAAAGGGGCTCGTAACACATTTTCTGTGGCCCGAGCTCTCAGTCGACTGCCAGGCGTGCTAGGGCTATATTTAGGGTTGCTGTGAAAGAGCGAATACGGAAGGTCCAGTTGCATGTGGGGCTGCATAAAGGCTCCCCTGGGGAGTTCAGCTGTACCTAAAGCCTTCCTTTGGGGGCACTTCTGGATGGGTGAATGGGGCTTGAAACGCATTTTCTGGAGCCCGAGTTTTCAGTCTTCTGCCATGGTGGCTAGGGGTATATTTAGGGTTGCTCGTAAACAGTGAACAAGGAGGGTCCAGTTGCATGTGGGGCTGCATAAAGGCTCCCCTGGGGAGTTCACTTGTACCCAAAGCCTTCCTCTGGGGGCACTTTTGGATGGGCGAATTAGGCTTTTAATGCATTTTCTGGGGCCCAAGTTTTCAGTCGACTGCCAGGCGTGCTAGGGATATATTTAGGCTTGCGGTGAAAGAGTGAACCCGGAGGGTCCAGTTGCATGTGGGGCTGCATAAAGGCTCTCCTGGGGAGTTCAGCTGTACCCAAAGCCTTCCTTTGTGGGCACTTCTGAATGGGTGAATGGGGCTTGAAACTCTTTTTCTGTGGCCCGAGGTTTCAGTTTTCTGCCATGCTGGCTAGGGTTATATTTAGGGTTGCTTGTAAACAGCGAACACGGGGGGTCCAGTTGCGTATGGGCCTGCATAAAGGCTCCCCTGGGGAGTTCACTTGTACCCAAAGCCTTCCTTTGGGGGCACTTTTGGATGGTCGAATGGGGCTTGTTTCACGTTTTCTGGGGCCCGATTTTTCAGTCGTCTGCCATGCGGGCCAGGGTTATATTTAGGGTTGCTGTGAAAGAGCGAATACGGAGGGTCCAGTTGCATGTGGTGCTGCGTAAAGGCTCCCCTGGGGAGTTCAGATGTACCCAAAGCCTTCCTTTGGGGGCACTTTTGGATGGGCGAATTGGGCTCGTAACACATTTTCTGTGGCCCGAGTTTTCAGTTTTCTGCCATGCTGGCTAGGGTTATATTTAGGGTTGCTCTTAAACAGCGAACAGGGGGGATCCAGTTGCATATGGGCCTGCATAAAGGCTCCCCTGGGGAGTTCAGTTGTACCCAAAGCCTTCCTCTGGGGGCACTTTTGGATGGTCGAATGGGGCTTGTAGCACGTTTTCTGGGGCCCGATTTTTCAGTCGAGTGCCAGGCGTGCTAGGGCTATATTTAGGCTTGCGGTGAAAGAGTGAACCCGGAGAGTCCAGTTGCATGTGGGGCTGCATAAAGGCTCCCCTGGGGAGTTCAGTTGTACCCAAAGCCTTCCTCTGGGGGCACTTTTGGATGGGCGAATTAGGCTTTTAACAGTTTTTCTGTGTCCTGAGTTTTCAGTCGACTGCCAGGAGGGCCAGGGTTATATTTAGGGTTGCTGTGAAAGAGCGAATACGGAAGGTCCAGTTGCATGTGGGGCTTCATAAAGGCTCCCCTGGGGAGTCCAGTTGTACCCAAAGCCTTCCTTTGGGGGCACTTCTGCATGGGTGAATGGGGCTTGAAACGCTTTTTCTGTGGCCCGAGTTTTCAGTCTTCTGCCATGCTGGCTAGTGATATATTTAGGGTTGCTTGTAAACAGCGAACACGGGGGGTCCAGTTGCGTATGGGCCTGCATAAAGGCTCCTCTGGGGAGTTCACTTGTACCCAAAGCCTTCCTTTGGGGGCACTTTTGGATGGTCGAATGGGGCTTGTAGCACGTTTTCTGTGGCCCGAGTTTTCAGTCTTCTGCCATGCTGGCTAGGGTTATCTTTAGGGTTGCTGTAAAGAGCGAACACGGAGGGTCCAGTTGCATGTGGGGCTGCGTAAAGGCTCCCCTGGGGAGTTCAGTTGTACCCAAAGCCTTCCTCTGGGGGCACTTTTGGATGGGCGAATTAGGCTTTTAACGCTTTTTCTGGGGCCCGATTTTTCAGTCAACTGCCAGGCGGGCCAGGGATATATTTAGGGTTGCTGTGAAAGAGCGAATACGGAGGGTCCAGTTGCATGTGGGGCTGCGTTAAGGCTCCCCTGGGGAGTTCAGTTGTACCCAAAGCCTTCCTTTGGGGGCACTTCTGGATGGGTGAATGGGGCTTGAAACGCTTTTTCTGTGGCCCGAGGTTTCAGTTTTCTGCCATGCTGGCTAGGGTTATATTTAGGGTTGCTTGTAAACAGCGAACACAGGGGGTCCAGTTGCGTATGGGCCTGCCTAAAGGCTCCCCTGGGGAGTTCAGTTGTACCCAAAGCCTTCCTTTGGGGGCACTTTTGGATGGTCGAATGGGGCTTGTTTCACGTTTTCTGGGGCCCGATTTTTCAGTCGTCTGCCATGCGGGCCAGGGTTATATTTAGGGTTGCTGTGAAAGAGCGAATACGGAGGGTCCAGTTGCATGTGGTGCTGCGTAAAGGCTCCCCTGGGGAGTTCAGATGTACCCAAAGCCTTCATTGGAGGCACTTTTAGATGGGCGAATGGGGCTCGTAACACATTTTCTGTGGCCCGAGTTTTCAGTCTTCTGCCATGCTGCTAGGGTTATCTTTAGGGTTGCTGTAAAGAGCGAACACGGCGGTCCAGTTGCATGTGTGGCTGCGTAAAGGCTCCCCTGGGGAGTTCAGTTGTACCCAAAGCCTTCCTCTGGGGGCACTTTTGAATGGGCGAATGGGGCTCGTAACACATTTTCTGTGGCCCGAGCTCTCAGTCGACTGCCAGGCGTGCTAGGGCTATATTTAGGCTTGCGGTGAAAGAGTGAACCCGGAGGGTCCAGTTGCATGTGGGGCTGCATAAAGGCTCCCCTGGGGAGTTCAGCTGTACCTAAAGCCTTCCTTTGGGGGCACTTCTGGATGGGTGAATGGGGCTTGAAACGCATTTTCTGGAGCCCGAGTTTTCAGTCTTCTGCCATGGTGGCTAGGGGTATATTTAGGGTTGCTCGTAAACAGTGAACAAGGAGGGTCCAGTTGCATGTGGGGCTGCGTTAAGGCTCCCCTGGGGAGTTCAGTTGTACCCAAAGCCTTCCTCTGGGGGCACTTTTGGATGGACGAATTAGGCTTTTAACGCATTTTCTGTGGCCCGAGTTTTCAGTCGACTGCCATGCGGGCCAGGGTTATATTTAGGGTTGCTGTGAAAGAGCGAACCCGGAGGGTCCAGTTGCATGTGGGGCTGCATAAAGGCTCCCCTGGGGAGTTCACTTGTACCCAAAGCCTTCCTTTGGGGGCACTTCTGGATGGGTGAATGGGGCTTGAAACGCTTTTTCTGTGGCCCGAGTTTTCAGTTTTCTGCCATGCTGGCTAGTGTTATATTTAGGGTTGCTTGTAAACAGCGAACAGGGGGGATCCAGTTGCATATGGGCCTGCATAAAGGCTCCCCTGGGGAGTTCAGTTGTACCCAAAGCCTTCCTTTGGGTACACTTTTAGATGGTCGAATGGGGCTTGTATCACTTTTTCTGGGGCCCGATTTTTCAGTCGACTCTCAGGCATGTTAGGGATATATTTAGGCTTGCGGTGAAAGAGTGAACCCGGAGGGTCCAGTTGCATGTGGGGCTGCATAAAGGCTCCCCTGGGGAGTTCACTTGTACCCAAAGCCTTCCTTTGGGGGCACTTTTGGATGGGCGAATTGGGCTCGTAACACATTTTCTGTGGCCCTAGTTTTCAGTTTTCTGCCATGCTGGCTAGGGTTATATTTAGGGTTGCTCTTAAACAGCGAACAGGGGGGATCCAGTTGCATATGGGCCTGCATAAAGGCTCCCCTGGGGAGTTCAGTTGTACCCAAAGCCTTCCTCTGGGGGCACTTTTGGATGGTCGAATGGGGCTTGTAGCACGTTTTCTGTGGCCCGATTTTTCAGTCGAGTGCCAGGCGTGCTAGGGCTATATTTAGGCTTGCGGTGAAAGAGTGAACCCGGAGAGTCCAGTTGCATGTGGGGCTGCATAAAGGCTCCCCTGGGGAGTTCAGTTGTACCCAAAGCCTTCCTCTGGGGGCACTTTTGGATGGGCGAATTAGGCTTTTAACAGTTTTTCTGTGTCCTGAGTTTTCAGTCGACTGCCAGGAGGGCCAGGGCTATATTTAGGGTTGCTGTGAAAGAGCGAATACGGAAGGTCCAGTTGCATGTGGGGCTTCATAAAGGCTCCCCTGGGGAGTCCAGTTGTACCCAAAGCCTTCCTTTGGGGGCACTTCTGCATGGGTGAATGGGGCTTGAAACGCTTTTTCTGTGGCCCGAGTTTTCAGTCTTCTGCCATGCTGGCTAGTGATATATTTAGGGTTGCTTGTAAACAGCGAACACGGGGGGTCCAGTTGCGTATGGGCCTGCCTAAAGGCTCCTCTGGGGAGTTCACTTGTACCCAAAGCCTTCCTTTGGGGGCACTTTTGGATGGTCGAATGGGGCTTGTTTCACGTTTTCTGGGGCCCGATTTTTCAGTCGTCTGCCATGCGGGCCAGGGTTATATTTAGGGTTGCTGTGAAAGAGCGAATACGGAGGGTCCAGTTGCATGTGGTGCTGCGTAAAGGCTCCCCTGGGGAGTTCAGATGTACCCAAAGCCTTCATTGGAGGCACTTTTAGATGGGCGAATGGGGCTCGTAACACATTTTCTGTGGCCCGAGTTTTCAGTCTTCTGCCATGCTGGCTAGGGTTATCTTTAGGGTTGCTGTAAAGAGCGAACACGGCGGTCCAGTTGCATGTGTGGCTGCGTAAAGGCTCCCCTGGGGAGTTCAGATGTACCCAAAACCTTCCTTTGGAGGCACTTTTGAATGGGCGAATGGGGCTCGTAACACATTTTCTGTGGCCCGAGCTCTCAGTCGACTGCCAGGCGTGCTAGGGCTATATTTAGGCTTGCGGTGAAAGAGTGAACCCGGAGGGTCCAGTTGCATGTGGGGCTGCATAAAGGCTCCCCTGGGGAGTTCAGCTGTACCTAAAGCCTTCCTTTGGGGGCACTTCTGGATGGGTGAATGGGGCTTGAAACTCTTTTTCTGTGGCCCGAGGTTTCAGTCTTCTGCCATGCTGGCTAGGGTTATATTTAGGGTTGCTTGTAAACAGCGAACACGGGGGGTCCAGTTGCGTATGGGCCTGCATAAAGGCTCCCCTGGGGAGTTCACTTGTACCCAAAGCCTTCCTTTGGGGGCACTTTTGGATGGTCGAATGGGGCTTGTTTCACGTTTTCTGGGGCCCGATTTTTCAGTCGTCTGCCATGCGGGCCAGGGTTATATTTAGGGTTGCTGTGAAAGAGCGAATACGGAGGGTCCAGTTGCATGTGGTGCTGCGTAAAGGCTCCCCTGGGGAGTTCAGATGTACCCAAAGCCTTCCTTTGGGGGCACTTTTGGATGGGCGAATTGGGCTCGTAACACATTTTCTGTGGCCCGAGTTTTCAGTTTTCTGCCATGCTGGCTAGGGTTATATTTAGGGTTGCTGTAAAGAGCGAACACGGAGGGTCTAGTTGCATGTGGGGCTGCATAAAGGCTCCCCTGGGGAGTTCAGATGTACCCAAAGCCTTCCTTTGGGGGCACTTTTGGATGGTCGAATGGGGCTTGTAGCACGTTTTCTGGGGCCCGATTTTTCAGTCGAGTGCCAGGCGTGCTAGGGCTATATTTAGGCTTGCGGTGAAAGAGTGAACCCGGAGAGTCCAGTTGCATGTGGGGCTGCATAAAGGCTCCCCTGGGGAGTTCAGTTGTACCCAAAGCCTTCCTCTGGGGGCACTTTTGGATGGGCGAATTAGGCTTTTAACAGTTTTTCTGTGTCCTGAGTTTTCAGTCGACTGCCAGGAGGGCCAGGGCTATATTTAGGGTTGCTGTGAAAGAGCGAATACGGAAGGTCCAGTTGCATGTGGGGCTGCATAAAGGCTCCCCTGGGGAGTCCAGTTGTACCCAAAGCCTTCCTTTGGGGGCACTTCTGCATGGGTGAATGGGGCTTGAAACGCTTTTTCTGTGGCCCAAGTTTTCAGTCTTCTGCCATGCTGGCTAGTGATATATTTAGGGTTGCTTGTAAACAGCGAACACGGGGGGTCCAGTTGCGTATGGGCCTGCATAAAGGCTCCCCTGGGGAGTTCACTTGTACCCAAAGCCTTCCTTTGGGGGCACTTTTGGATGGTCGAATGGGGCTTGTAGCACGTTTTCTGTGGCCCGAGTTTTCAGTCTTCTGCCAGGCGGGCCAGGGATATATTTAGGGTTGCTGTGAAAGAGCGAATACGGAGGGTCCAGTTGCATGTGGTGCTGCGTAAAGGCTCCCCTGGGGAGTTCAGATGTACCCAAAGCCTTCATTGGAGGCACTTTTAGATGGGCGAATGGGGCTCGTAACACATTTTCTGTGGCCCGAGTTTTCAGTCTTCTGCCATGCTGGCTAGGGTTATCTTTAGGGTTGCTGTAAAGAGCGAACACGGCGGTCCAGTTGCATGTGTGGCTGCGTAAAGGCTCCCCTGGGGAGTTCAGATGTACCCAAAACCTTCCTTTGGAGGCACTTTTGAATGGGTGAATGGGGCTCGTAACACATTTTCTGTGGCCCGAGCTCTCAGTCGACTGCCAGGCGTGCTAGGGCTATATTTAGGCTTGCGGTGAAAGAGTGAACCCGGAGGGTCCAGTTGCATGTGGGGCTGCATAAAGGCTCCCCTGGGGAGTTCAGCTGTACCTAAAGCCTTCCTTTGGGGGCACTTCTGGATGGGTGAATGGGGCTTGAAACTCTTTTTCTGTGGCCCGAGGTTTCAGTCTTCTGCCATGCTGGCTAGGGTTATATTTAGGGTTGCTTGTAAACAGCGAACACGGGGGGTCCAGTTGCGTATGGGCCTGCATAAAGGCTCCCCTGGGGAGTTCACTTGTACCCAAAGCCTTCCTTTGGGGGCACTTTTGGATGGTCGAATGGGGCTTGTTTCACGTTTTCTGGGGCCCGATTTTTCAGTCGTCTGCCATGCGGGCCAGGGTTATATTTAGGGTTGCTGTGAAAGAGCGAATACGGAGGGTCCAGTTGCATGTGGTGCTGCGTAAAGGCTCCCCTGGGGAGTTCAGATGTACCCAAAGCCTTCCTTTGGGGGCACTTTTGGATGGGCGAATTGGGCTCGTAACACATTTTCTGTGGCCCGAGTTTTCAGTTTTCTGCCATGCTGGCTAGGGTTATATTTAGGGTTGCTCTTAAACAGCGAACAGGGGGGATCCAGTTGCATATGGGCCTGCATAAAGGCTCCCCTGGGGAGTTCAGTTGTACCCAAAGCCTTCCTCTGGGGGCACTTTTGGATGGTCGAATGGGGCTTGTAGCACGTTTTCTGGGGCCCGATTTTTCAGTCGACTGCCAGGCGTGCTAGGGCTATATTTAGGCTTGCGGTGAAAGAGTGAACCCGGAGAGTCCAGTTGCATGTGGGGCTGCATAAAGGCTCCCCTGGGGAGTTCAGTTGTACCCAAAGCCTTCCTCTGGGGGCACTTTTGGATGGGCGAATTAGGCTTTTAACAGTTTTTCTGTGTCCTGAGTTTTCAGTCGACTGCCAGGAGGGCCAGGGCTATATTTAGGGTTGCTGTGAAAGAGCGAATACGGAAGGTCCAGTTGCATGTGGGGCTGCATAAAGGCTCCCCTGGGGAGTCCAGTTGTACCCAAAGCCTTCCTTTGGGGGCACTTCTGCATGGGTGAATGGGGCTTGAAACGCTTTTTCTGTGGCCCAAGTTTTCAGTCTTCTGCCATGCTGGCTAGTGATATATTTAGGGTTGCTTGTAAACAGCGAACACGGGGGGTCCAGTTGCGTATGGGCCTGCATAAAGGCTCCCCTGGGGAGTTCAGTTGTACCCAAAGCCTTCCTCTGGGGGCACTTTTGGATGGGCGAATTAGGCTTTTAACGCTTTTTCTGGGGCCCGAGTTTTCAGTCGACTGCCAGGCGGGCCAGGGATATATTTAGGGTTGCTGTGAAAGAGCGAATACGGAGGGTCCAGTTGCATGTGGGGCTGCGTTAAGGCTCCCCTGGGGAGTTCAGTTGTACCCAAAGCCTTCCTTTGGGGGCACTTTTGGATGGTCGAATGGGGCTTGTTTCACGTTTTCTGGGGCCCGATTTTTCAGTCGTCTGCCATGCGGGCCAGGGTTATATTTAGGGTTGCTGTGAAAGAGCGAATACGGAGGGTCCAGTTGCATGTGGTGCTGCGTAAAGGCTCCCCTGGGGAGTTCAGATGTACCCAAAGCCTTCATTGGAGGCACTTTTAGATGGGCGAATGGGGCTCGTAACACATTTTCTGTGGCCCGAGTTTTCAGTCTTCTGCCATGCTGGCTAGGGTTATCTTTAGGGTTGCTGTAAAGAGCGAACACGGCGGTCCAGTTGCATGTGTGGCTGCGTAAAGGCTCCCCTGGGGAGTTCAGATGTACCCAAAACCTTCCTTTGGAGGCACTTTTGAATGGGCGAATGGGGCTCGTAACACATTTTCTGTGGCCCGAGCTCTCAGTCGACTGCCAGGCGTGCTAGGGCTATATTTAGGCTTGCGGTGAAAGAGTGAACCCGGAGGGTCCAGTTGCATGTGGGGCTGCATAAAGGCTCCCCTGGGGAGTTCAGCTGTACCTAAAGCCTTCCTTTGGGGGCACTTCTGGATGGGTGAATGGGGCTTGAAACGCATTTTCTGGAGCCCGAGTTTTCAGTCTTCTGCCATGGTGGCTAGGGGTATATTTAGGGTTGCTCGTAAACAGTGAACAAGGAGGGTCCAGTTGCATGTGGGGCTGCGTTAAGGCTCCCCTGGGGAGTTCAGTTGTACCCAAAGCCTTCCTCTGGGGGCACTTTTGGATGGACGAATTAGGCTTTTAACGCATTTTCTGTGGCCCGAGTTTTCAGTCGACTGCCAGGCGGGCCAGGGCTATATTTAGGGTTGCTGTGAAAGAGCGAACCCGGAGGGTCCAGTTGCATGTGGGGCTGCATAAAGGCTCCCCTGGGGAGTTCACTTGTACCCAAAGCCTTCCTTTGGGGGCACTTCTGGATGGGTGAATGGGGCTTGAAACGCTTTTTCTGTGGCCCGAGTTTTCAGTTTTCTGCCATGCTGGCTAGTGTTATATTTAGGGTTGCTTGTAAACAGCGAACAGGGGGGATCCAGTTGCATATGGGCCTGCATAAAGGCTCCCCTGGGGAGTTCAGTTGTACCCAAAGCCTTCCTTTGGGTGCACTTTTAGATGGTCGAATGGGGCTTGTATCACTTTTTCTGGGGCCCGATTTTTCAGTCGACTCTCAGGCATGTTAGGGATATATTTAGGCTTGCGGTGAAAGAGTGAACCCGGAGGGTCCAGTTCCATGTGGGGCTGCATAAAGGCTCCCCTGGGGAGTTCAGATGTACCCAAAGCCTTCCTTTGGGGGCACTTTTGGATGGGCGAATTGGGCTCGTAACACATTTTCTGTGGCCCGAGTTTTCAGTTTTCTGCCATGCTGGCTAGGGTTATATTTAGGGTTGCTCTTAAACAGCGAACAGGGGGGATCCAGTTGCATATGGGCCTGCATAAAGGCTCCCCTGGGGAGTTCAGTTGTACACAAAGCCTTCCTCTGGGGGCACTTTTGGATGGTCGAATGGGGCTTGTAGCACGTTTTCTGGGGCCCGATTTTTCAGTCGAGTGCCAGGCGTGCTAGGGCTATATTTAGGCTTGCGGTGAAAGAGTGAACCCGGAGAGTCCAGTTGCATGTGGGGCTGCATAAAGGCTCCCCTGGGGAGTTCAGTTGTACCCAAAGCCTTCCTCTGGGGGCACTTTTGGATGGGCGAATTAGGCTTTTAACAGTTTTTCTGTGTCCTGAGTTTTCAGTCGACTGCCAGGAGGGCCAGGGCTATATTTAGGGTTGCTGTGAAAGAGCGAATACGGAAGGTCCAGTTGCATGTGGGGCTGCGTTAAGGCTCCCCTGGGGAGTTCAGTTGTACCCAAAGCCTTCCTTTGGGGGCACTTCTGGATGGGTGAATGGGGCTTGAAACGCTTTTTCTGTGGCCCGAGGTTTCAGTTTTCTGCCATGCTGGCTAGGGTTATATTTAGGGTTGCTTGTAAACAGCGAACACGGGGGGTCCAGTTGCGTATGGGCCTGCATAAAGGCTCCCCTGGGGAGTTCAGTTGTACCCAAAGCCTTCCTTTGGGGGCACTTTTGGATGGTCGAATGGGGCTTGTTTCACGTTTTCTGGGGCCCGATTTTTCAGTCGTCTGCCATGCGGGCCAGGGTTATATTTAGGGTTGCTGTGAAAGAGCGAATACGGAGGGTCCAGTTGCATGTGGTGCTGCGTAAAGGCTCCCCTGGGGAGTTCAGATGTACCCAAAGCCTTCATTGGAGGCACTTTTAGATGGGCGAATGGGGCTCGTAACACATTTTCTGTGGCCCGAGTTTTCAGTCTTCTGCCATGCTGGCTAGGGTTATCTTTAGGGTTGCTGTAAAGAGCGAACACGGCGGTCCAGTTGCATGTGTGGCTGCGTAAAGGCTCCCCTGGGGAGTTCAGATGTACCCAAAACCTTCCTTTGGAGGCACTTTTGAATGGGCGAATGGGGCTCGTAACACATTTTCTGTGGCCCGAGCTCTCAGTCGACTGCCAGGCGTGCTAGGGCTATATTTAGGCTTGCGGTGAAAGAGTGAACCCGGAGGGTCCAGTTGCATGTGGGGCTGCATAAAGGCTCCCCTGGGGAGTTCAGCTGTACCTAAAGCCTTCCTTTGGGGGCACTTCTGGATGGGTGAATGGGGCTTGAAACGCATTTTCTGGAGCCCGAGTTTTCAGTCTTCTGCCATGGTGGCTAGGGGTATATTTAGGGTTGCTCGTAAACAGTGAACAAGGAGGGTCCAGTTGCATGTGGGGCTGCGTTAAGGCTCCCCTGGGGAGTTCAGTTGTACCCAAAGCCTTCCTCTGGGGGCACTTTTGGATGGACGAATTAGGCTTTTAACGCATTTTCTGTGGCCCGAGCTTTCAGTCGACTGCCAGGCGGGCCAGGGCTATATTTAGGGTTGCTGTGAAAGAGCGAACCCGGAGGGTCCAGTTGCATGTGGGGCTGCATAAATGCTCCCCTGGGGAGTTCACTTGTACCCAAAGCCTTCCTTTGGGGGCACTTCTGGATGGGTGAATGGGGCTTGAAACGCTTTTTCTGTGGCCCGAGTTTTCAGTTTTCTGCCATGCTGGCTAGTGTTATATTTAGGGTTGCTTGTAAACAGCGAACAGGGGGGATCCAGTTGCATATGGGCCTGCATAAAGGCTCCCCTGGGGAGTTCAGTTGTACCCAAAGCCTTCCTTTGGGTGCACTTTTAGATGGTCGAATGGGGCTTGTATCACGTTTTCTGGGGCCCGATTTTTCAGTCGACTGTCAGGCGTGCTAGGGATATATTTAGGCTTGCGGTGAAAGAGTGAACCCGGAGGGTCCAGTTGCATGTGGGGCTGCATAAAGGCTCCCCTGGGGAGTTCAGTTGTACCCAAAGCCTTCCTCTGGGGGCACTTTTGGATGGGCGAATTAGTCTTTTAACAGTTTTTCTGTGTCCTGAGTTTTCAGTCGACTGCCAGGCGGGCCAGGACTATATTTAGGGTTGCTGTGAAAGAGCGAATACGGAGGGTTCAGTTGCATGTGGGGCTGCATAAAGGCTCCCCTGGGGAGTTCAGTTGTACCAAAAGCCTTCCTTTGGGGGCACTTCTGGATGGGCAAAAGGGGCTAGAAACGCTTTTTCTGTGGCCCGAGTTTTCAGTCTTCTGCCATGCTGGCTAGGGTTATATTTAGGGTTGCTGTAAAGAGCGAACACGGAGGGTCCAGTTGCATGTGGGGCTGCATAAAGGCTCCCCTGGGAAGTTCACTTGTACCCAAAGCCTTCCTTTGGAGGCACTTTTGGATGGGCGAATGGGGCTCGTAACACATTTTCTGTGGCCAGAGCTTTCAGTCGACTGCCAAGCTCTCTCGGGATATATTTAGGCTTGCGGTGAAAGAGTGAACCCGGAGGGTCCAGTTGCATGTGGGGCTGCATAAAGGCTCCCCTGGGGAGTTCACTTGTACCCAAAGCCTTCCTTTGGGGGCACTTCTGGATGGGTGAATGGGGCTTGAAACGCTTTTTCTGTGGCCCGAGTTTTCAGTCTTCTGCCATGCTGGCTAGTGTTATATTAAGGGTTGCTTGTAAACAGCGAACACGGGGGGTCCAGTTGCATGTGGGGCTGCGTAAAGGCTCCCCTGGGGAGTTCACTTGTACCCAAAGCCTTCCTTTAGGGGCACTTCTGGATGGGCAAAAGGGGCTTGAAATGCTTTTTCTCTGGCCCGAGTTTTCAGTCTTCTGACATGCTGGCTAGGATTCTACTTAGGGTTGCTGTAAAGAGCGAACACGGAGGGTCCAGTTGCATGTGGGGCTGCGTAAAGGCTCCCCTGGGGAGTTCAGTTGTACCCAAAGCCTTCCTCTGGGGGCACTTTTGGATGGGCGAATTAGGCTTTTAACGCATTTTCTGGGGCCTGAGTTTTCAGTCGACTGCCAGGCGGGCCAGGGCTATATTTAGGGTTGCTGTGAAAGAGCGAATACGGAGGGTCCAGTTGCATGTGGGGCTGCATAAAGGCTCCCCTGGGGAGTTCACTTGTACCCAAAGCCTTCCTTTGGGGGCACTTCTGGATGGGTGAATGGGGCTTGAAACGCATTTTCTGGAGCCCGAGTTTTCAGTCTTCTGCAATGGTGGCTAGGGGTATATTAAGGGTTGCTCGTAAACAGTGAACAAGGAGGGTCCAGTTGCATGTGGGGCTGCGTAAAGGCTCCCCTGGGAGTTCAGTTGTACCCAAAGCCTTCCTCTGGGGGCACTTTTGGATGGGCGAATTAGGCTTTTAACGCATTTTCTGGGGCCTGAGTTTTCAGTCGACTGCCAGGCGGGCCAGGGCAATATTTCGGGTTGCTGTGAAAGAGTGAACCCGGAGGGTCCAGTTGCATGTGGGGCTGCATAAATGCTCCCCTGGGGAGTTCACTTGTACCCAAAGCCTTCCTTTGGGGGCACTTTTGGATGGTCGAATGGGGCTTGTAGCACGTTTTCTAGGGCCCGAGTTTTCAGTTTTCTGCCATGCTGGCTAGGGTTATATTTAGGGTTGCTGTAAAGAGCGAACACGGAGGGTCCAGTTGCATGTGGGGCTGCATAAAGGCTCCCCTGGGGAGTTCACTTGTACCCAAAGCCTTCCTTTGGGGGCACTTCTGGATGGGCGAAAGGGGCTTGAAACGCTTTTTCTGTGGCCCGAGTTTTCAGTCTTCTGCCATGCTGGCTAGGGTTATATTTAGGGTTGCTGTAAAGAGCGAACACGGAGGGTCCAGTTGCATGTGGGGCTGCGTAAAGGCTCCCCTGGGGAGTTCAGTTGTACCCAAAGCATTCCTTTGGGGGCACTTTTGAATGGGCGTATGGGGCTCGTAACACATTTTCTTTGGCCCGAGCTTTCAGTCGACTGCCAGGCGTGCTGGGGCTATATTTAGGCTTGCGGTGAAAGAGTGAACCCGGAGGGTCCAGTTGCATGTGGGGCTGCATAAAGGCTCCCATGGGGAGTTCACTTGTACCCAAAGCCTTCCTTTGGGGGCACTTCTGGATGGGTGAATGGGGCTTGAAACGCATTTTCTGGAGCCCGAGTTTTCAGTCTTCTGCCATGGTGGCTAGGGGTATATTTAGGGTTGCTCGTAAACAGTGAACAAGGAGGGTCCAGTTGCATGTGGGGCTGCATAAAGGCTCCCCTGGGGAGTTCAGTTGTACCCAAAGCCTTCCTCTAGGGGCACTATTGGATGGGCGAATTAGGCTTTTAACGCATTTTCTGGGGCCCGAGTTTTCAGTCGACTGCTAGGCGGGCCAGGGCTATATTTAGGGTTGCAGTGAAAGAGTGAACCCGGAGGGTCCAGTTGCATGTGGGGCTGCATAAAGGCTCCCCTGGGGAGTTCACTTGTACCCAAAGCCTTCCTTTGGGGGCACTTCTGGATGGGTGAATGGGGCTTGAAACGCTTTTTCTGTGGCCCAAGTTTTCAGTTTTCTGCCATGCTGGCTAGTGTTATATTTAGGGTTGCTTGTAAACAGCGAACACGGGGGGTCCAGTTGCGTATGAGCCTGCATAAAGGCTCCCCTGGGGAGTTCAGTTGTACCCAAAGCCTTCCTCTGGGGGAACTTCTGGATGGGCGAATGGGGCTTGTAGCACGTTTTCTGGGGCCCGTGTTTTCAGTCGTCTGCCATGCGGGCCAGGTTTATATTTAGGGTTGCTGTGAAAGAGCGAATACGGAGGGTCCAGTTGCATGTGGGGCTGCATAAAGGCTCCCCTGGGGAGTTCACTTGTACCCAAAGCCTTCCTTTGGGGGCACTTCTGGATGGGTGAATGGGGCTTGAAACGCATTTTCTGGAGCCCGAGTTTTCAGTCTTCTGCAATGGTGGCTAGGGGTATATTTAGGGTTGCTCGTAAACAGTGAACAAGGAGGGTCCAGTTGCATGTGGGGCTGCGTAAAGGCTCCCCTGGGAGTTCAGTTGTACCCAAAGCCTTCCTCTGGGGGCACTTTTGGATGGGCGAATTAGGCTTTTAACGCATTTTCTGGGGCCTGAGTTTTCAGTCGACTGCCAGGCGGGCCAGGGCTATATTTAGGGTTGCTGTGAAAGAGCGAATATGGAGGGACCAGTTGCATGTGGGGCTGCGTTAAGGCTCCCCTGGGGAGTCTAGCTGAACCCAAAGCCTTCCTTTGGGGGCACTTTTGGATGGTCCAAGGGGAATCGCAATGCGTTTTCTGAGGCCCGCTTTTTCAGTCTTCTCCCATTGCGCCGAGGGCTATATTTAGGCTTGCGGTGAAAGAGTGAACCCGGAGGGTCCAGTTGCATGTGGGGCTGCATAAAGGCTCCCCTGGGGAGTTCAGTTGTACCCAAAGCCTTCCTTTGGGGGCACTTCTGGATGGGCGAATTAGGCTTTTAACGCATTTTCTGGGGCCCGAGTTTTCAGTCTTCTGCCATGCGGGCCAGGGTTATATTTAGGGTTGCTGTGAAAGAGCGAATACGGAGTGTCCAGTTGCATGTGGGGCTGCGTAAAGGCTCCCCTGGGGAGTTCAGATGTACCCAAAGCCTTCCTCTGGGGGCACTTCTGGATGGGCGAATTAGGCTTTTAACGCATTTTCTGGGGCCCGAGTTTTCAGTCGACTGCCAGGCGGGCCAGGGCTATATTTAGGTTTGCTGTGAAAGAGTGAACCCGGAGGGTCCAGTTGCATGTGGGGCTGCATAAAGGCTCCCCTGGGGAGTTCAGTTGTACCCAAAGCCTTCCTTTGGGGGCACTTTTGGATGGGTGAAAGGGGCTTGAAACGCTTTTTCTGTGGCCCGAGTTTTCAGTTTTCTGCCATGCTGGCTAGGGTTATATTTAGGGTTGCTTGTAAACAGCGAACACGGGGGGTCCAGTTGCGTATGGGCCTGCATAAAGGCTCCCCTGGGGAGTTCAGTTGTACCCAAAGCCTTCCTTTGGGGGCACTTCTGGATGGGCGAATGGGGCTTGTAGCACGTTTTCTGGGGCCCGAGTTTTCAGTCGTCTGCCATGCGGGCCAGGGTTATATTTAGGGTTGCTGTGAAAGAGCGAATACGGAGGGTCCAGTTGCATGTGGGGCTGCATAAAGGCTCCCCTGGGGAGTTCACTTGTACCCAAAGCCTTCCTTTGGGGGCACTTCTGGATGGGCGAAAGGGGCTTGAAACGCTTTTTCTGTGGCCCGAGTTTTCAGTCTTCTGCCATGCTGGCTAGGGTTATATTTAGGGTTGCTGTAAAGAGCGAACACGGAGGGTCCAGTTGCATGTGGGGCTGCGTAAAGGCTCCCCTGGGGAGTTCAGTTGTACCCAAAGCCTTCCTCTGGGGGCACTTTTGGATGGGCGAATTAGGCTTTTAATGCATTTTCTGGGGCCCGAGTTTTCCTTCGACTGCCAGGCGGGCCAGGGCTATATTTAGGGTTGCTGTAAAGAGCGAACACGGAGGGTCCAGTTGCATGTGGGGCTGCGTAAAGGCTCCCCTGGGGAGTTCAGATGTACCCAAAGCCTTCCTTTGGGGGCACTTTTGGATGGGTGAATGGGGCTCGTAACACATTTTCTGTGGCCCGAGCTTTCAGTCGACTGCCAGGCGTGCTAGGGCTATATTTAGGCTTGCGGTGAAAGAGTGAACCCGGAGGGTCCAGTTGCATGTGGGGCTGCATAAAGGCTCCCCTGGGGAGTTCACTTGTACCCAAAGCCTTCCTTTGGGGGCACTTCTGGATGGGTGAATGGGGCTTGAAACGCATTTTCTGGAGCCCGACTTTTCAGTCTTCTGCCATGGTGGCTAGGGGTATATTTAGGGTTGCTCGTATACAGTGAACAAGGAGGGTCCAGTTGCATGTGGGGCTGCATAAAGGCTCCCCTGGGGAGTTCTCTTGTACCCAAAGCCTTCCTTTGGGGGCACTTCTGGATGGGCGAATGGGGCTTGAAACGCTTTTTCTGTGGCCCGAGTTTTCAGTCGACTGCCAGGCGGGCCAGGGCTATATTTAGGGTTGCTGTGAAAGAGCGAATACGGAGTGTCCAGTTGCATGTGGGGCTGCGTTAAGGTTCCCCTGGGGAGTTCAGTTGTACCCAAAGCCTTCCTTTGGGGGCACTTTGGGATGGTCCAAGGGGAATCGCAATGCGTTTTCTGAGGCACGCTTTTTCAGTCTTCTCCCATTGCGCCGAGGGCTATATTTAGGCTTGCGGTGAAAGAGTGAACCCGGAGGGTCCAGTTGCATGTGGGGCTGCATAAAGGCTCCCCTGGGGAGTTCACTTGTACCCGAAGCCTTCCTTTGGGGGCACTTCTGGATGGGTGAATGGGGCTTGAAACGCTTTTTCTGTGGCCCGAATTTTCAGTTTTCTGCCATGCTGGCTAGTGTTATATTTAGGGTTGCTTGTAAACAGCGAACACGGGGGGTCCAGTTGCGTATGGGCCTGCATAAAGGTTCCCCTGGGGAGTTCAGTTGTACCCAAAGCCTTCCTTTGGGGGCACTTCTGGATGGGCGAATGGGGCTTGTAGCACGTTTTCTGGGGCCCGAGTTTTCAGTCTTCTGCCATGCTGGCTAGTGTTATATTTAGGGTTGCTGTAAAGAGCGAACACGGAGGGTCCAGTTGCATGTGGGGCTGCGTAAAGGCTCCCCTGGGGAGTTCAGTTGTACCCAAAGCCTTCCTCTGGGGGCACTTTTGGATGGGCGAATTAGGCTTTTAATGCATTTTCTGGGGCCCGAGTTTTCATTCGACTGCCAGGCGGGCCAGGGCTATATTTAGGGTTGCTGTGAAAGAGCGAATACGGAGGGTCCAGTTGCATGTGGGGCTGCATAAAGGCTCCCCTGGGGAGTTCACTTGTACCCAAAGCCTTCCTTTGGGAGCACTTTTGGATGGGCGAATTAGGCTTTTAACGCATTTTCTGGGGCCCGAGTTTTCAGTCGACTGCCAGGCGGGCCAGGGCTATATTTAGGGTTGCTGTGAAAGAGTGAACCCGGAGGGTCCAGTTGCATGTGGGGCTGCATAAAGGCTCCCCTGGGGAGTTCAGTTGTACCCAAAGCCTTCCTTTGGGGGCACTTCTGCATGGGTGAATGGGGCTTGAAACGCTTTTTCTGTGGCCCAAGTTTTCAGTTTTCTGCCATGCTGGCTAGTGTTATATTTAGGGTTGCTTCTAAACAGCAAAGACGGGGGGTCCAGTTGCGTATGGGCCTGCGTAAAGGCTCCCCTGGGGAGTTCACTTGTGCCCAAAGCCTTCCTTTGGGGGCACTTCTGAATGGGCGAATGGGGCTTGTAGCACGTTTTCTGGGGCCCGATTTTTCAGTCGTCTACCATGCGGGCCAGGGTTATATTTAGGGTTGCTGTGAAAGAGCGAATACGGAGGGTCCAGTTGCATGTGGGGCTGCATAAAGGCTCCCCTGGGGAGTTCACTTGTATCCAAAGCCTTCCTTTGGGGGCACTTCTGGATGGGCGAAAGGGGCTTGAAACGCATTTTCTGGAGCCCGAGTTTTCAGTCTTCTGCCATGCTGGCTAGGGGTATATTTAGGGTTGCTCGTAAACAGTGAACAAGGAGGGTCCAGTTGCATGTGGGGCTGCATAAAGGCTCCCCTGGGGAGTTCAGTTGTACCCAAAGCCTTCCTCTGGGGGCACTTTTGGATGGGCGAATTAGGCTTTTAATGCATTTTCTGGGGCCCGAGTATTCAGCCGACTGCCAGGCGGGCCAGGGCTATATTTAGGGTTGCTGTGAAAGAGCGAATACGGAGGGACCAGTTGCATGTGGGGCTGCGTTAAGGCTCCCCTGGGGAGTCCAGTTGTACCCAAAGCCTTCCTTTGGGGGCACTTTGGGATGGTCCAAGGGGAATCGCAATGCGTTTTCTGAGGCCCGCTTTTTCAGTCTTCTCCCATTGCGCCGAGGGATATATTTAGGCTTGCGGTGAAAGAGTGAACCCGGAGGGTCCAGTTGCATGTGGGGCTGCATAAAGGCTCCCCTGGGGAGTTCAGTTGTACCCAAAGCCTTCCTCTGGGGGCACTTCTGTATGGGCGAATTAGGCTTTTAACGCATTTTCTGGGGCCCGAGTTTTCAGTCTTCTGCCATGCGGGCCAGGGTTATATTTAGGGTTGCTGTGAAAGAGCGAATACGGAGTGTCCAGTTGCATGTGGGGCTGCGTAAAGGCTCCCCTGGGGAGTTCAGATGTACCCAAAGCCTTCCTCTGGGGGCACTTCTGGATGGGCGAATTAGGCTTTTAACGCATTTTCTGGGGCCCGAGTTTTCAGTCGACTGCCAGGCGGGCCAGGGCTATATTTAGGTTTGCTGTGAAAGAGTGAACCCGGAGGGTCCAGTTGCATGTGGGCCTGCATAAAGGCTCCCCTGGGGAGTTCACTTGTACCCAAAGCCTTCCTTTGGGGGCACTTTTGGATGGGTGAAAGGGGCTTGAAACGCTTTTTCTGTGGCCCGAGTTTTCAGTTTTCTGCCATGCTGGCTAGTGTTATCTTTAGGGTTGCTTGTAAACAGCGAACACGGGGGGTCCAGTTGCGTATGGGCCTGCATAAAGGCTCCCCTGGGGAGTTCAGTTGTACCCAAAGCCTTCCTTTGGGGGCACTTCTGGATGGGCGAATGGGGCTTGAAACGCTTTTTCTGTGGCCCGAGTTTTCAGTCGACTGCCAGGCGGGCCAGGGCTATATTTAGTGTTGCTGTGAAAGAGCGAATACGGAGGGTCCAGTTGCATGTGGGGCTGCGTTAAGGTTCCCCTGGGGAGTTCAGTTGTACCCAAAGCCTTCCTTTGGGGGCACTTTGGGATGGTCCAAGGGGAATCGCAATGCGTTTTCTGAGGCACGCTTTTTCAGTCTTCTCCCATTGCGCCGAGGGCTATATTTAGGCTTGCGGTGAAAGAGTGAACCCGGAGGGTCCAGTTGCATGTGGGGCTGCATAAAGGCTCCCCTGGGGAGTTCACTTGTACCCAAAGCCTTCCTTTGGGGGCACTTCTGGATGGGTGAATGGGGCTTGAAACGCTTTTTCTGTGGCCCGAATTTTCAGTTTTCTGCCATGCTGGCTAGTGTTATATTTAGGGTTGCTTGTAAACAGCGAACACGGGGGGTCCAGTTGCGTATGGGCCTGCATAAAGGTTCCCCTGGGGAGTTCAGTTGTACCCAAAGCCTTCCTTTGGGGGCACTTCTGGATGGGCGAATGGGGCTTGTAGCACGTTTTCTGGGGCCCGAGTTTTCAGTCTTCTGCCATGCTGGCTAGTGTTATATTTAGGGTTGCTGTAAAGAGCGAACACGGAGGGTCCAGTTGCATGTGGGGCTGCGTAAAGGCTCCCCTGGGGAGTTCAGTTGTACCCAAAGCCTTCCTCTGGGGGCACTTTTGGATGGGCGAATTAGGCTTTTAATGCATTTTCTGGGGCCCGAGTTTTCATTCGACTGCCAGGCGGGCCAGGGCTATATTTAGGGTTGCTGTGAAAGAGCGAATACGGAGGGTCCAGTTGCATGTGGGGCTGCATAAAGGCTCCCCTGGGGAGTTCACTTGTACCCAAAGCCTTCCTTTGGGAGCACTTTTGGATGGGCGAATTAGGCTTTTAACGCATTTTCTGGGGCCCGAGTTTTCAGTCGACTGCCAGGCGGGCCAGGGCTATATTTAGGGTGGCTGTGAAAGAGTGAACCCGGAGGGTCCAGTTGCATGTGGGGCTGCATAAAGGCTCCCCTGGGGAGTTCAGTTGTACCCAAAGCCTTCCTTTGGGGGCACTTCTGGATGGGTGAATGGGGCTTGAAACGCTTTTTCTGTGGCCCAAGATTTCAGTTTTCTGCCATGCTGGCTAGTGTTATATTTAGGGTTGCTTCTAAACAGCAAAGACGGGGGGTCCAGTTGCGTATGGGCCTGCGTAAAGGCTCCCCTGGGGAGTTCACTTGTGCCCAAAGCCTTCCTTTGGGGGCACTTCTGAATGGGCGAATGGGGCTTGTAGCACGTTTTCTGGGGCCCGATTTTTCAGTCGTCTACCATGCGGGCCAGGGTTATATTTAGGGTTGCTGTGAAAGAGCGAATACGGAGGGTCCAGTTGCATGTGGTGCTGCATAAAGGCTCCCCTGGGGAGTTCACTTGTATCCAAAGCCTTCCTTTGGGGGCACTTCTGGATGGGCGAAAGGGGCTTGAAACGCATTTTCTGGAGCCCGAGTTTTCAGTCTTCTGCCATGCTGGCTAGGGGTATATTTAGGGTTGCTCGTAAACAGTGAACAAGGAGGGTCCAGTTGCATGTGGGGCTGCATAAAGGCTCCCCTGGGGAGTTCAGTTGTACCCAAAGCCTTCCTCTGGGGGCACTTTTGGATGGGCGAATTAGGCTTTTAATGCATTTTCTGGGGCCCGAGTATTCAGTCGACTGCCAGGCGGGCCAGGGCTATATTTAGGGTTGCTGTGAAAGAGCGAATACGGAGGGTCCAGTTGCATG
Source organism: Anas acuta (assembly GCF_963932015.1). NCBI lineage: Eukaryota > Metazoa > Chordata > Aves > Anseriformes > Anatidae > Anas > Anas acuta. The sequence goes on along the minus strand of NW_027076241.1, from coordinate 88,634 downwards.
TGGGGCTGCGTTAAGGCTCCCCTGGGGAGTTCAGTTGTACCCAAAGCCTTCCTCTGGGGGCACTTTTGGATGGGCGAATTAGGCTTTTAACGCATTTTCTGGGGCCCGAGTTTTCAGTCGTCTGCCATGCGGGCCAGGGTTATATTTAGGGTTGCTGTGAAAGAGCGAATACGGAGTGTCCAGTTGCATGTGGGGCTGCATAAAGGCTCCCCTGGGGAGTTCAGTTGTACCCAAAGCCTTCCTTTGGGGGCACTTCTGGATGGGTGAATGGGGCTTGAAACTCATTTTCTGGAGCCCGAGTTTTTAGTCTTCTGCCATTGGTGGCTAGGGGTATATTTAGGGTTGCTCGTAAACAGTGAACAAGGAGGGTCCAGTTGCATGTGGGGCTGCATAAAGGCTCCCCTGGGGAGTTCACTTGTACCCAAAGCCTTCCTTTGGGGGCACTTCTGTATGGGCGAAAGGGGTTGAAACGCTTTTTCTGTGGCCCGAGTTTTCAGTCTTCTGCCATGCTGGCTAGGGTTATATTTAGGGTTGCTGTAAAGAGCGAACGCGGAGGGTCCAGTTGCATGTGGGGCTGCGTAAAGGCTCCCCTGGGGAGTTCAGATGTACCCAAAGCCTTCCTTTGGGGGCACTTTTGGATAGGTGAATGGGGCTCGTAACACATTTTCTGTGGCCCGAGCTTTCAGTCGACTGCCAGGCGTGCTAGGGCTATATTTAGGCTTGCGGTGAAAGAGTGAACCCGGAGGGTCCAGTTGCATGTGGGGCTGCATAAAGGCTCCCCTGGGGAGTTCACTTGTACCCAAAGCCTTCCTTTAGGGGCACTTCTGGATGGGTGAATGGGGCTTGAAACGCTTTTTCTGTGGCCCGAGTTTTCAGTCTTCTGCCATGCTGGCTAGTGTTATATTTAGGGTTGCTTGTAAACAGCGAACACTGGGGGTCCAGTTGCGTATGGGCCTGCATAAAGGCTCCCCTGGGGAGTTCAGTTGTACCCAAAGCCTTCCTCTGGGGGCACTTTTGGATGGGCGAATTAGGCTTTTAATGCATTTTCTGGGGCCAGAGTTTTCAGTCGACTGCCAGGCGGGCCAGGGCAATATTTCGGGTTGCTGTGAAAGAGTGAACCCGGAGGGTCCAGTTGCATGTGGGGCTGCATAAAGGCTCCCCTGGGGAGTTCACTTGTACCCAAAGCCTTCCTTTGGGGGCACTTTTGGATGGTCGAATGGGGCTTGTAGCACGTTTTCTGGGGCCCGAGTTTTCAGTCGTCTGCCATGCTGGCTAGGGTTATATTTAGGGTTGCTGTAAAGAGCGAACACGGAGGGTCCAGTTGCATGTGGGGCTGCATAAAGGCTCCCCTGGGGAGTTCACTTGTACCCAAAGCCTTCCTTTGGGGGCACTTCTGGATGGGCGAAAGGGGCTTGAAACGCTTTTTCTGTGGCCCGAGTTTTCAGTCTTCTGCCATGCTGGCTAGTGTTATATTTAGGGTTGCTGTAAAGAGCGAACACGGAGGGTCCAGTTGCATGTGGGGCTGCGTTAAGGCTCCCCTGGGGAGTTCACTTGTACCCAAAGCCTTCCTTTGGGGGCACTTTGGGATGGTCCAAGGGGAATCGCAATGCGTTTTCTGAGGCCCGCTTTTTCAGTCTCCTCCCATTGTGCCGAGTGCTATATTTAGGCTTGCGGTGAAAGAGTGAACCCGGAGGGTCCAGTTGCATGTGGGGCTGCATAAAGGCTCCCCTGGGGAGTTCACTTGTACCCAAAGCCTTCCTTTGGGGGCACTTCTGGATGGGTGAATGGGGCTTGAAACGCTTTTTCTGTGGCCCAAGTTTTCAGTTTTCTGCCATGCTGGCTAGTGTTATATTTAGGGTTGCTTCTAAACAGCAAAGACGGGGGGTCCAGTTGCGTATGGGCCTGCGTAAAGGCTCCCCTGGGGAGTTCACTTGTGCCCAAAGCCTTCCTTTGGGGGCACTTCTGGATGGGCGAATGGGGCTTGTAGCACGTTTTCTGGGGCCCGAGTTTTCAGTCTTCTGCCATGCTGGCTAGTGTTATATTTAGGGTTGCTGTAAAGAGCGAACACGGAGGGTCCAGTTGCATGTGGGGCTGCGTAAAGGCTCCCCTGGGGAGTTCAGTTGTACCCAAAGCCTTCCTCTGGGGGCACTTTTGGATGGGCGAATTAGGCTTTTAATGCATTTTCTGGGGCCCGAGTTTTCATTCGACTGCCAGGCGGGCCAGGGCTATATTTAGGGTTGCTGTGAAAGAGCGAATACGGAGGGTCCAGTTGCATGTGGGGCTGCATAAAGGCTCCCCTGGGGAGTTCACTTGTACCCAAAGCCTTCCTTTGGGAGCACTTTTGGATGGGCGAATTAGGCTTTTAACGCATTTTCTGGGGCCCGAGTTTTCAGTCGACTGCCAGGCGGGCCAGGGCTATATTTAGGGTTGCTGTGAAAGAGTGAACCCGGAGGGTCCAGTTGCATGTGGGGCTGCATAAAGGCTCCCCTGGGGAGTTCAGTTGTACCCAAAGCCTTCCTTTGGGGGCACTTCTGGATGGGTGAATGGGGCTTGAAACGCTTTTTCTGTGGCCCAAGTTTTCAGTTTTCTGCCATGCTGGCTAGTGTTATATTTAGGGTTGCTTCTAAACAGCAAAGACGGGGGGTCCAGTTGCGTATGGGCCTGCGTAAAGGCTCCCCTGGGGAGTTCACTTGTGCCCAAAGCCTTCCTTTGGGGGCACTTCTGAATGGGCGAATGGGGCTTGTAGCACGTTTTCTGGGGCCCGATTTTTCAGTCGTCTACCATGCGGGCCAGGGTTATATTTAGGGTTGCTGTGAAAGAGCGAATACGGAGGGTCCAGTTGCATGTGGTGCTGCATAAAGGCTCCCCTGGGGAGTTCACTTGTATCCAAAGCCTTCCTTTGGGGGCACTTCTGGATGGGCGAAAGGGGCTTGAAACGCATTTTCTGGAGCCCGAGTTTTCAGTCTTCTGCCATGCTGGCTAGGGGTATATTTAGGGTTGCTCGTAAACAGTGAACAAGGAGGGTCCAGTTGCATGTGGGGCTGCATAAAGGCTCCCCTGGGGAGTTCAGTTGTACCCAAAGCCTTCCTCTGGGGGCACTTTTGGATGGGCGAATTAGGCTTTTAATGCATTTTCTGGGGCCCGAGTATTCAGTCGACTGCCAGGCGGGCCAGGGCTATATTTAGGGTTGCTGTGAAAGAGCGAATACGGAGGGTCCAGTTGCATGTGGGGCTGCGTTAAGGCTCCCCTGGGGAGTTCAGTTGTACCCAAAGCCTTCCTCTGGGGGCACTTCTGGATGGGCGAATTAGGCTTTTAACGCATTTTCTGGGGCCCGAGTTTTCAGTCTTCTGCCATGCGGGCCAGGGTTATATTTAGGGTTGCTGTGAAAGAGCGAATACGGAGTGTCCAGTTGCATGTGGGGCTGCATAAAGGCTCCCCTGGGGAGTTCAGTTGTACCCAAAGCCTTCCTTTGGGGGCACTTCTGGATGGGTGAATGGGGCTTGAAACTCATTTTCTGGAGCCCGAGTTTTTAGTCTTCTGCCATTGGTGGCTAGGGGTATATTTAGGGTTGCTCGTAAACAGTGAACAAGGAGGGTCCAGTTGCATGTGGGGCTGCATAAAGGCTCCCCTGGGGAGTTCACTTGTACCCAAAGCCTTCCTTTGGGGGCACTTCTGTATGGGCGAAAGGGGTTGAAACGCTTTTTCTGTGGCCCAAGTTTTCAGTCTTCTGCCATGCTGGCTAGGGTTATATTTAGGGTTGCTGTAAAGAGCGAACGCGGAGGGTCCAGTTGCATGTGGGGCTGCGTAAAGGCTCCCCTGGGGAGTTCAGATGTACCCAAAGCCTTCCTTTGGGGGCACTTTTGGATAGGTGAATGGGGCTCGTAACACATTTTCTGTGGCCCGAGCTTTCAGTCGACTGCCAGGCGTGCTAGGGCTATATTTAGGCTTGCGGTGAAAGAGTGAACCCGGAGGGTCCAGTTGCATGTGGGGCTGCATAAAGGCTCCCCTGGGGAGTTCACTTGTACCCAAAGCCTTCCTTTGGGGGCACTTATGGATGGGTGAATGGGGCTTGAAACGCTTTTTCTGTGGCCCGAGTTTTCAGTCTTCTGCCATGCTGGCTAGTGTTATATTTAGGGTTGCTTGTAAACAGCGAACACTGGGGGTCCAGTTGCGTATGGGCCTGCATAAAGGCTCCCCTGGGGAGTTCAGTTGTACCCAAAGCCTTCCTCTGGGGGCACTTTTGGATGGGCGAATTAGGCTTTTAACGCATTTTCTGGGGCCAGAGTTTTCAGTCGACTGCCAGGCGGGCCAGGGCAATATTTCGGGTTGCTGTGAAAGAGTGAACCCGGAGGGTCCAGTTGCATGTGGGGCTGCGTTAAGGCTCCCCTGGGGAGTCCAGCTGAAACCAAAACCTTCCTTTGGGGGCACTTTTGGATGGTCCAAGGGGAATCGCAATGTGTTTTCTGAGGCACGTTTTTTCAGTCTTCTCCCATTGCGCCGAGGGCTATATTTAGGCTTGCGGTGAAAGAGTGAACCCGGAGGGTCCAGTTGCATGTGGGGCTGCATAAAGGCTCCCCTGGGGAGTTCAGTTGTACCCAAAGCCTTCCTTTGGGGGCACTTCTGGATGGGCGAATTAGGCTTTTAACGCATTTTCTGGGGCCCGAGTTTTCAGTCTTCTGCCATGCGGGCCAGGGTTATATTTAGGGTTGCTGTGAAAGAGCGAATACGGAGTGTCCAGTTGCATGTGGGGCTGCATAAAGGCTCCCCTGGGGAGTTCACTTGTACGCAAAGCCTTCCTTTGGGGGCACTTCTGTATGGGCGAAAGGGGTTGAAACGCTTTTTCTGTGGCCCGAGTTTTCAGTCTTCTGCCATGCTGGCTAGGGTTATATTTAGGGTTGCTGTAAAGAGCGAACACGGAGGGTCCAGTTGCATGTGGGGCTGCGTAAAGGCTCCCCTGGGGAGTTCAGTTGTACCCAAAGCCTTCCTCTGGGGGCACTTTTGGATGGGCGAATTAGGCTTTTAACGCATTTTCTGGGGCCAGAGTTTTCAGTCGACTGCCAGGCGTGCTAGGGCTATATTTAGGCTTGCGGTGAAAGAGTGAACCCGGAGGGTCCAGTTGCATGTGGGGCTGCATAAAGGCTCCCCTGGGGAGTTCACTTGTACCCAAAGCCTTCCTTTGGGGGCACTTCTGGATGGGTGAATGGGGCTTGAAACGCTTTTTCTGTGGCCCGAGTTTTCAGTCTTCTGCCATGCTGGCTAGTGTTATATTTAGGGTTGCTTGTAAACAGCGAACACTGGGGGTCCAGTTGCGTATGGGCCTGCATAAAGGCTCCCCTGGGGAGTTCAGTTGTACCCAAAGCCTTCCTCTGGGGGCACTTTTGGATGGGCGAATTAGGCTTTTAATGCATTTTCTGGGGCCAGAGTTTTCAGTCGACTGCCAGGCGGGCCAGGGCAATATTTCGGGTTGCTGTGAAAGAGTGAACCCGGAGGGTCCAGTTGCATGTGGGGCTGCATAAAGGCTCCCCTGGGGAGTTCACTTGTACCCAAAGCCTTCCTTTGGGGGCACTTTTGGATGGTCGAATGGGGCTTGTAGCACGTTTTCTGGGGCCCGAGTTTTCAGTCGTCTGCCATGCTGGCTAGGGTTATATTTAGGGTTGCTGTAAAGAGCGAACACGGAGGGTCCAGTTGCATGTGGGGCTGCATAAAGGCTCCCCTGGGGAGTTCACTTGTACCCAAAGCCTTCCTTTGGGGGCACTTCTGGATGGGCGAAAGGGGCTTGAAACGCTTTTTCTGTGGCCCGAGTTTTCAGTCTTCTGCCATGCTGGCTAGTGTTATATTTAGGGTTGCTGTAAAGAGCGAACACGGAGGGTCCAGTTGCATGTGGGGCTGCGTTAAGGCTCCCCTGGGGAGTTCACTTGTACCCAAAGCCTTCCTTTGGGGGCACTTTGGGATGGTCCAAGGGGAATCGCAATGCGTTTTCTGAGGCCCGCTTTTTCAGTCTCCTCCCATTGTGCCGAGTGCTATATTTAGGCTTGCGGTGAAAGAGTGAACCCGGAGGGTCCAGTTGCATGTGGGGCTGCATAAAGGCTCCCCTGGGGAGTTCACTTGTACCCAAAGCCTTCCTTTGGGGGCACTTCTGGATGGGTGAATGGGGCTTGAAACGCTTTTTCTGTGGCCCAAGTTTTCAGTTTTCTGCCATGCTGGCTAGTGTTATATTTAGGGTTGCTTCTAAACAGCAAAGACGGGGGGTCCAGTTGCGTATGGGCCTGCGTAAAGGCTCCCCTGGGGAGTTCACTTGTGCCCAAAGCCTTCCTTTGGGGGCACTTCTGGATGGGCGAATGGGGCTTGTAGCACGTTTTCTGGGGCCCGAGTTTTCAGTCTTCTGCCATGCTGGCTAGTGTTATATTTAGGGTTGCTGTAAAGAGCGAACACGGAGGGTCCAGTTGCATGTGGGGCTGCGTAAAGGCTCCCCTGGGGAGTTCAGTTGTACCCAAAGCCTTCCTCTGGGGGCACTTTTGGATGGGCGAATTAGGCTTTTAATGCATTTTCTGGGGCCCGAGTTTTCATTCGACTGCCAGGCGGGCCAGGGCTATATTTAGGGTTGCTGTGAAAGAGCGAATACGGAGGGTCCAGTTGCATGTGGGGCTGCATAAAGGCTCCCCTGGGGAGTTCACTTGTACCCAAAGCCTTCCTTTGGGAGCACTTTTGGATGGGCGAATTAGGCTTTTAACGCATTTTCTGGGGCCCGAGTTTTCAGTCGACTGCCAGGCGGGCCAGGGCTATATTTAGGGTTGCTGTGAAAGAGTGAACCCGGAGGGTCCAGTTGCATGTGGGGCTGCATAAAGGCTCCCCTGGGGAGTTCAGTTGTACCCAAAGCCTTCCTTTGGGGGCACTTCTGCATGGGTGAATGGGGCTTGAAACGCTTTTTCTGTGGCCCAAGTTTTCAGTTTTCTGCCATGCTGGCTAGTGTTATATTTAGGGTTGCTTCTAAACAGCAAAGACGGGGGGTCCAGTTGCGTATGGGCCTGCGTAAAGGCTCCCCTGGGGAGTTCACTTGTGCCCAAAGCCTTCCTTTGGGGGCACTTCTGAATGGGCGAATGGGGCTTGTAGCACGTTTTCTGGGGCCCGATTTTTCAGTCGTCTACCATGCGGGCCAGGGTTATATTTAGGGTTGCTGTGAAAGAGCGAATACGGAGGGTCCAGTTGCATGTGGTGCTGCATAAAGGCTCCCCTGGGGAGTTCACTTGTATCCAAAGCCTTCCTTTGGGGGCACTTCTGGATGGGCGAAAGGGGCTTGAAACGCATTTTCTGGAGCCCGAGTTTTCAGTCTTCTGCCATGCTGGCTAGGGGTATATTTAGGGTTGCTCGTAAACAGTGAACAAGGAGGGTCCAGTTGCATGTGGGGCTGCATAAAGGCTCCCCTGGGGAGTTCAGTTGTACCCAAAGCCTTCCTCTGGGGGCACTTTTGGATGGGCGAATTAGGCTTTTAACGCATTTTCTGGGGCCCGAGTATTCAGTCGACTGCCAGGCGGGCCAGGGCTATATTTAGGGTTGCTGTGAAAGAGCGAATACGGAGGGTCCAGTTGCATGTGGGGCTGCGTTAAGGCTCCCCTGGGGAGTTCAGTTGTACCCAAAGCCTTCCTCTGGGGGCACTTCTGGATGGGCGAATTAGGCTTTTAACGCATTTTCTGGGGCCCGAGTTTTCAGTCTTCTGCCATGCGGGCCAGGGTTATATTTAGGGTTGCTGTGAAAGAGCGAATACGGAGTGTCCAGTTGCATGTGGGGCTGCATAAAGGCTCCCCTGGGGAGTTCAGTTGTACCCAAAGCCTTCCTTTGGGGGCACTTCTGGATGGGTGAATGGGGCTTGAAACTCATTTTCTGGAGCCCGAGTTTTTAGTCTTCTGCCATTGGTGGCTAGGGGTATATTTAGGGTTGCTCGTAAACAGTGAACAAGGAGGGTCCAGTTGCATGTGGGGCTGCATAAAGGCTCCCCTGGGGAGTTCACTTGTACCCAAAGCCTTCCTTTGGGGGCACTTCTGTATGGGCGAAAGGGGTTGAAACGCTTTTTCTGTGGCCCAAGTTTTCAGTCTTCTGCCATGCTGGCTAGGGTTATATTTAGGGTTGCTGTAAAGAGCGAACGCGGAGGGTCCAGTTGCATGTGGGGCTGCGTAAAGGCTCCCCTGGGGAGTTCAGATGTACCCAAAGCCTTCCTTTGGGGGCACTTTTGGATAGGTGAATGGGGCTCGTAACACATTTTCTGTGGCCCGAGCTTTCAGTCGACTGCCAGGCGTGCTAGGGCTATATTTAGGCTTGCGGTGAAAGAGTGAACCCGGAGGGTCCAGTTGCATGTGGGGCTGCATAAAGGCTCCCCTGGGGAGTTCACTTGTACCCAAAGCCTTCCTTTGGGGGCACTTATGGATGGGTGAATGGGGCTTGAAACGCTTTTTCTGTGGCCCGAGTTTTCAGTCTTCTGCCATGCTGGCTAGTGTTATATTTAGGGTTGCTTGTAAACAGCGAACACTGGGGGTCCAGTTGCGTATGGGCCTGCATAAAGGCTCCCCTGGGGAGTTCAGTTGTACCCAAAGCCTTCCTCTGGGGGCACTTTTGGATGGGCGAATTAGGCTTTTAACGCATTTTCTGGGGCCAGAGTTTTCAGTCGACTGCCAGGCGGGCCAGGGCAATATTTCGGGTTGCTGTGAAAGAGTGAACCCGGAGGGTCCAGTTGCATGTGGGGCTGCGTTAAGGCTCCCCTGGGGAGTCCAGCTGAAACCAAAACCTTCCTTTGGGGGCACTTTTGGATGGTCCAAGGGGAATCGCAATGTGTTTTCTGAGGCACGTTTTTTCAGTCTTCTCCCATTGCGCCGAGGGCTATATTTAGGCTTGCGGTGAAAGAGTGAACCCGGAGGGTCCAGTTGCATGTGGGGCTGCATAAAGGCTCCCCTGGGGAGTTCAGTTGTACCCAAAGCCTTCCTTTGGGGGCACTTCTGGATGGGCGAATTAGGCTTTTAACGCATTTTCTGGGGCCCGAGTTTTCAGTCTTCTGCCATGCGGGCCAGGGTTATATTTAGGGTTGCTGTGAAAGAGCGAATACGGAGTGTCCAGTTGCATGTGGGGCTGCATAAAGGCTCCCCTGGGGAGTTCACTTGTACGCAAAGCCTTCCTTTGGGGGCACTTCTGTATGGGCGAAAGGGGTTGAAACGCTTTTTCTGTGGCCCGAGTTTTCAGTCTTCTGCCATGCTGGCTAGGGTTATATTTAGGGTTGCTGTAAAGAGCGAACACGGAGGGTCCAGTTGCATGTGGGGCTGCGTAAAGGCTCCCCTGGGGAGTTCAGTTGTACCCAAAGCCTTCCTCTGGGGGCACTTTTGGATGGGCGAATTAGGCTTTTAACGCATTTTCTGGGGCCAGAGTTTTCAGTCGACTGCCAGGCGGGCCAGGGCAATATTTCGGGTTGCTGTGAAAGAGTGAACCCGGAGGGTCCAGTTGCATGTGGGGCTGCATAAAGGCTCCCCTGGGGAGTTCACTTGTACCCAAAGCCTTCCTTTGGGGGCACTTCTGGATGGGTGAATGGGGCTTGAAGCTCATTTTCTGGAGCCCGAGTTTTTAGTCTTCTGCCATTGGTGGCTAGGGGTATATTTAGGGTTGCTCGTAAACAGTGAACAAGGAGGGTCCAGTTGCATGTGGGGCTGCATAAAGGCTCCCCTGGGGAGTTCACTTGTACCCAAAGCCTTCCTTTGGGGGCACTTTTGGATGGGCGAAAGGGGTTGAAACACTTTTTCTGTGGCCCGAGTTTTCAGTCTTCTGCCATGCTGGCTAGGGTTATATTTAGGGTTGCTGTGAAAGAGCGAATACGGAGGGTCCAGTTGCATGTGGGGCTGCGTAAAGGCTCCCCTGGGGAGTTCAGATGTACCCAAAGCCTTCCTTTGGGGGCACTTTTGGATGGGTGAATTGGGCTCGTAACACGTTTTCTGTGGCCCGAGCTTTCAGTCGACTGCCAGGGGTGCTAGGGCTATATTTAGGCTTGCGGTGAAAGAGTGAATACGGAGGGTCCAGTTGCATGTGGGGCTGCATAAAGGCTCCCCTGGGGAGTTCACTTGTACCCAAAGCCTTCCTTTGGGGGCACTTCTGGATGGGTGAATGGGGCTTGAAACGCATTTTCTGGAGCCCGAGTTTTCAGTCTTCTGCCATGGTGGCTAGGGGTATATTTAGGGTTGCTCGTAAACAGTGAACAAGGAGGGTCCAGTTGCATGTGGGGCTGCATAAAGGCTCCCCTGGGGAGTTCACTTGTACCCAAAGCCTTCCTTTGGGGGCACTTCTGGATGGGCGAATGGGGCTTGAAACGCTTTTTCTGTGGCCCGAGTTTTCAGTCTTCTGCCATGCTGGCTAGGGATATATTTAGGGTTGCTTGTAAACAGCGAACAAGGGGGGTCCAGTTGCATGTGGGGCTGCATAAAGGCTCCCCTGGGAAGTTCAGTTGTACCCAAAGCCTTCCTTTGGGGGCACTTTTGGATGGGTGAATGGGGCTCGTAACACGTTTTCTGTGGCCCGAGCTTTCAGTCGACTGCCAGGGGTGCTAGGGCTATATTTAGGCTTGCGGTGAAAGAGTGAACCCGGAGGGTCCAGTTGCATGTGGGGCTGCATAAAGGCTCCCCTGGGGAGTTCAGTTGTACCCAAAGCCTTCCTTTGGGGGCACTTTTGGATGGTCGAATGGGGCTTCTAGCACGTTTTCTGGGGCCCGATTTTTCAGTCGTCTGCCATGCGGGCCAGGGTTATATTTAGGGTTGCTGTGAAAGAGCGAATACGGAGCGTCCGGTTGCATGTGGGGCTGCATAAAGGCTCCCCTGGGGAGTTCAGTTGTACCCAAAGCCTTCCTTTGGGGGCACATTTGGATGGTCCAAGGGGAATCGCAATGCGTTTTCTGAGGCACGCTTTTTCAGTCTTCTCCCATTGCGCCGAGGGCTCTATTTAGGCTTGCGGTGAAAGAGTGAACCCGGAGGGTCCAGTTGCATGTGGAGCTGCATAAAGGCTCCCCTGGGGAGTTCAGTTGTACCCAAAGCCTTCCTTTGGGGGCACTTCTGGATGGGCGAATTAGGCTTTTAACGCATTTTCTGGGGCCCGAGTTTTCAGTCGACTGCCAGTCGGGCCAGGGCTATATTTAGGTTTGCTGTGAAAGAGTGAACCCGGAGGGTCCAGTTGCATGTGGGGCTGCATAAAGGCTCCCCTGGGGAGTTCACTTGTACCCAAATCCTTCTTTTGGGGGCACTTTTGGATGGGTGAAAGGGGCTTGAAACGCTTTTTCTGGGGCCCGAATTTTCAGTTTTCTGCCATGCTGGCTAGTGTTATATTTAGGGTTGCTTGTAAACAGCGAACACGGGGGGTCCAGTTGCGTATGGGCCTGCATAAAGGCTCCCCTGGGGAGTTCAGTTGTACCCAAAGCCTTCCTTTGGGGGCACTTCTGGATGGGTGAATGGGGCTTGAAACGCTTTTTCTGTGGCCCAAGTTTTCAGTTTTCTGCCATGCTGACTAGTGTTATATTTAGGGTTGCTTCTAAACAGCAAAGACGGGGGGTCCAGTTGCGTATGGGCCTGCATGAAGGCTCCCCTGGGGAGTTCACTTGTGCCCAAAGCCTTCCTTTGGGGGCACTTCTGAATGGGCGAATGGGGCTTGTAGCACGTTTTCTGGGGCCCGATTTTTCAGTCGTCTGCCATGCGGGCCAGGGTTATATTTAGGGTTGCTGTGAAAGAGCGAATACGGAGGGTCCAGTTGCATGTGGGGCTGCGTAAAGGCTCCCCTGGGGAGTTCAGTTGTACCCAAAGCCTTCCTCTGGGGGCACTTCTGGATGGGCGAAAGGGGCTTGAAACGCTTTTTCTGTGGCCCGAGTTTTCAGTCTTCTGCCATGCTGGCTAGTGTTATATTTAGGGTTGCTGTAAAGAGCGAACACGGAGGGTCCAGTTGCATGTGGGGCTGCATAAAGGCTCCCCTGGGGAGTTCAGATGTACCCAAAGCCTTCCTCTGGGGGCACTTTTGGATGGGCGAATTAGGCTTTTAATGCATTTTCTGGGGCCCGAGTTTTCATTCGACTGCCAGGCGGGCCAGGGCTATATTTAGGGTTGCTGTGAAAGAGCGAATACTGAGTGACCAGTTGCATGTGGGGCTGCGTTAAGGCTCCCCTGGGGAGTCCAGTTGTACCCAAAGCCTTCCTTTGGGGGCACTTTGGGATGGTCCAAGGGGAATCGCAATGCGTTTTCTGAGGCCCGCTTTTTCAGTCTCCTCCCATTGTGCCGAGGGCTATATTTAGGCTTGCGGTGAAAGAGTGAACCCGGAGGGTCCAGTTGCATGTGGGGCTGCATAAAGGCTCCCCTGGGGAGTTCACTTGTACCCAAAGCCTTCCTTTGGGGGCACTTCTGGATGGGTGAATGGGGCTTGAAACTCATTTTCTGGAGCCCGACTTTTCAGTCGACTGCCATTGGTGGCTAGGGGTATATTTAGGGTTGCTCGTAAACAGTGAACAAGGAGGGTCCAGTTGCATGTGGGGCTGCATAAAGGCTCCCCTGGGGAGTTCACTTGTACCCAAAGCCTTCCTTTGGGGGCACTTCTGTATGGGCGAAAGGGGTTGAAACGCTTTTTCTGTGGCCCGAGTTTTCAGTCTTCTGCCATGCTGGCTAGGGTTATATTTAGGGTTGCTGTAAAGAGCGAACGCGGAGGGTCCAGTTGCATGTGGGGCTGCGTAAAGGCTCCCCTGGGGAGTTCAGATGTACCCAAAGCCTTCCTTTGGGGGCACTTTTGGATGGGTGAATGGGGCTCGTAACACATTTTCTGTGGCCCGAGCTTTCAGTCGACTGCCAGGCGTGCTAGGGCTATATTTAGGCTTGCGGTGAAAGAGTGAACCCGGAGGGTCCAGTTGCATGTGGGGCTGCATAAAGGCTCCCCTGGGGAGTTCACTTGTACCCAAAGCCTTCCTTTGGGGGCACTTCTGGATGGGTGAATGGGGCTTGAAACGCTTTTTCTGTGGCCCGAGTTTTCAGTCTTCTGCCATGCTGGCTAGGGATATATTTAGGGTTGCTTGTAAACAGCGAACACTGGGGGTCCAGTTGCGTATGGGCCTGCATAAAGGCTCCCCTGGGGAGTTCAGTTGTACCCAAAGCCTTCCTCTGGGGGCACTTTTGGATGGGCGAAAGGGGCTTTTAATGCATTTTCTGGGGCCCGAGTTTTCAGTCGACTGCCAGGCGGGCCAGGGCTATATTTAGGGTTGCTGTGAAAGAGCGAATACGGAGGGTCCAGTTGCATGTGGGGCTGCGTTAAGGTTCCCCTGGGGCGTTCAGTTGTACCCAAAGCCTTCCTTTGGGGGCACTTGGGTTCTGTCTTGGGCGAATCGGGGAAGGAGATCCCACGACACAGTGGTCCGGCCACGAACTGCATGCGTAGCAGCCGTGTCGTGAAACAAGAGGCTGTCATCCTCTGGCTCGGGGGCTGGTTGTCCCCGAGACGAACGCTTCTGTCCTGTCCGGAGCGGCGGCCGTCCTTCCCGAACAGCCACGCTCCGGTCCCGGGCGACGTGTGTGCTAGCCGCACCGGGGTCCGGGTCCCGCCTTGGGCGGCTCGACTAAAATGATCGCAAGATACGGGTGACCCGCCACAAGCGGTGTGCCTGCCAGCCTTGCCGCGAAGCGTGTGGCTGTCCTCCGCCGGCTCGTGGGCTGGCAGTCGCGGGGACATGGGGTTCTGTCCTCTACGGAGCGGCAGCCGTCCGTCCCGAACAACCACGCTCCTATCCTGGGCGACGTGTGTGCTAGCCGCACTGGGGTCCGGGTTCTGTCTTGGGCGAATCGGGGAAGGAGATCCCACGACACAGTGGTCCGGCCACGAGCTGCATGCGTAGCAGCCGTGTCGTGAAACAAGAGGCTGTCATCCTCTGGCTCGGGGGCTGGTTGTCCCCGAGACGAAAGCTTCTGTCCTGTCCGGAGCGGCGGCCGTCCTTCCCGAACAGCCACGCTCCGGTCCGGGGCGATGTGTGTGCTAGCCGCACTAGGACCCGGTCGAACCTCTGTCGGCTCCGCTATTTCGATCGCAGGAAACGTGTGTCCCTCTACGGGCTGCGTGTGTCCGTCTTCCCGAGCCCCTAGGCTCCGGTCCTGCGCGACGTGTGTGCTAGCCGCACCGGGGTCCGGGTCCCGCCTTGGGCGGCTCGACTAAAATGATCGCAAGATACGGGTGACCCGCCACAAGCGGTGTGCCTGCCAGCCTTGCCGCGAAGCGTGTGGCTGTCCTCCGCCGGCTCGTGGGCTGGCAGTCGCGGGGACATGGGGTTCTGTCCTCTACGGAGCGGCAGCCGTCCGTCCCGAACAACCACGCTCCTATCCTGGGCGACGTGTGTGCTAGCCGCACTGGGGTCCGGGTTCTGTCTTGGGCGAATCGGGGAAGGAGATCCCACGACACAGTGGTCCGGCCACGAGCTGCATGCGTAGCAGCCGTGTCGTGAAACAAGAGGCTGTCATCCTCTGGCTCGGGGGCTGGTTGTCCCCGAGACGAAAGCTTCTGTCCTGTCCGGAGCGGCGGCCGTCCTTCCCGAACAGCCACGCTCCGGTCCCCGGCGATGTGTGTGCTAGCCGCACCGGGGTCCGGGTCCCGCCTCGGGCGGCTCGACTAAAAGGATCGCAAGATACGGGTGACCCGCCACAAGCGGTGTGCCTGCCAGCCTTGCCGCGAAGCGTGTGGCTGTCCTCCGCCGGCTCGTGGGCTGGCAGTCGCGGGGACATGGGGTTCTGTCCTCTACGGAGCGGCAGCCGTCCGTCCCGAACAACCACGCTCCTATCCTGGGCGACGTGTGTGCTAGCCGCACTGGGGTCCGGGTTCTGTCTTGGGCGAATCGGGGAAGGAGATCCCACGACACAGTGGTCCGGCCACGAGCTGCATGCGTAGCAGCCGTGTCGTGAAACAAGAGGCTGTCATCCTCTGGCTCGGGGGCTGGTTGTCCCCGAGACGAAAGCTTCTGTCCTGTCCGGAGCGGCGGCCGTCCTTCCCGAACAGCCACGCTCCGGTCCCCGGCGATGTGTGTGCTAGCCGCACTAGGACCCGGTCGAACCTCTGTCGGCTCCGCTATTTCGATCGCAGGAAACGTGTGTCCCTCTACGGGCTGCGTGGGTCCGGCTTCCCGAGCCCCTACGCTCCGGTCCTGCGCGACGTGTGTGCTAGCCGCACCGGGGTTCGGGTCCCGCCTTGGGCGGCTCGACTAAAATGATCGCAAGATACGGGTGACCCGCCACAAGCGGTGTGCCTGCCAGCCTTGCCGCGAAGCGTGTGGCTGTCCTCCGCCGGCTCGTGGGCTGGCAGTCGCGGGGACATGGGGTTCTGTCCTCTCCGGAGCGGCAGCCGTCCGTCCCGAACAACCACGCTCCTATCCTGGGCGACGTGTGTGCTAGCCGCACTGGGGTCCGGGTTCTGTCTTGGGCGAATCGGGGAAGGAGATCCCACGACACAGTGGTCCGGCCACGAGCTGCATGCGTAGCAGCCGTGTCGTGAAACAAGAGGCTGTCATCCTCTGGCTCGGGGGCTGGTTGTCCCCGAGACGAAAGCTTCTGTCCTGTCCGGAGCGGCGGCCGTCCTTCCCGAACAGCCACGCTCCGGTCCCCGGCGCTGTGTGTGCTAGCCGCACTAGGACCCGGTCGAACCTCTGTCGGCTCCGCTATTTCGATCGCAGGAAACGTGTGTCCCTCTACGGGCTGCGTGGGTCCGGCTACCCGAGCCCCTAGGCTCCGGTCCTGCGCGACGTGTGTGCTAGCCGCACCGGGGTCCGGGTCCCGCCTTGGGCGGCTCGACTAAAATGATCGCAAGATACGGGTGACCCGCCACAAGCGGTGTGCCTGCCAGCCTTGCCGCGAAGCGTGTGGCTGTCCTCCGCCGGCTCGTGGGCTGGCAGTCGCGGGGACATGGGGTTCTGTCCTCTACGGAGCGGCAGCCGTCCGTCCCGAACAACCACGCTCCTATCCTGGGCGACGTGTGTGCTAGCCGCACTGGGGTCCGGGTTCTGTCTTGGGCGAATCGGGGAAGGAGATCCCACGACACAGTGGTCCGGCCACGAGCTGCATGCGTAGCAGCCGTGTCGTGAAACAAGAGGCTGTCATCCTCTGGCTCGGGGGCTGGTTGTCCCCGAGACGAAAGCTTCTGTCCTGTCCGGAGCGGCGGCCGTCCTTCCCGAACAGCCACGCTCCGGTCCCCGGCGATGTGTGTGCTAGCCGCACAGGGGTCCGGGTCCCGCCTCGGGCGGCTCGACTAAAATGATCGCAAGATACGGGTGACCCGCCACAAGCGGTGTGCCTGCCAGCCTTGCCGCGAAGCGTGTGGCTGTCCTCCGCCGGCTCGTGGGCTGGCAGTCGCGGGGACATGGGGTTCTGTCCTCTACGGAGCGGCAGCCGTCCGTCCCGAACAACCACGCTCCTATCCTGGGCGACGTGTGTGCTAGCCGCACTGGGGTCCGGGTTCTGTCTTGGGCGAATCGGGGAAGGAGATCCCACGACACAGTGGTCCGGCCACGAGCTGCATGCGTAGCAGCCGTGTCGTGAAACAAGAGGCTGTCATCCTCTGGCTCGGGGGCTGGTTGTCCCCGAGACGAAAGCTTCTGTCCTGTCCGGAGCGGCGGCCGTCCTTCTCGAACAGCCACGCTCCGGTCCCGGGCGATGTGTGTGCTAGCCGCACTAGGACCCGGTCGAACCTCTGTCGGCTCCGCTATTTCGATCGCAGGCAACGTGTGTCCCTCTACGGGCTGCGTGGGTCCGGCTACCCGAGCCCCTAGGCTCCGGTCCTGCGCGACGTGTGTGCTAGCCGCACCGGGGTCCGGGTCCCGCCTTGGGCGGCTCGACTAAAATGATCGCAAGATACGGGTGACCCGCCACAAGCGGTGTGCCTGCCAGCCTTGCCGCGAAGCGTGTGGCTGTCCTCCGCCGGCTCGTGGGCTGGCAGTCGCGGGGACATGGGGTTCTGTCCTCTCCGGAGCGGCAGCCGTCCGTCCCGAACAACCACGCTCCTATCCTGGGCGACGTGTGTGCTAGCCGCACTGGGGTCCGGGTTCTGTCTTGGGCGAATCGGGGAAGGAGATCCCACGACACAGTGGTCCGGCCACGAGCTGCATGCGTAGCAGCCGTGTCGTGAAACAAGAGGCTGTCATCCTCTGGCTCGGGGGCTGGTTGTCCCCGAGACGAAAGCTTCTGTCCTGTCCGGAGCGGCGGCCGTCCTTCCCGAACAGCCACGCTCCGGTCCGGGGCGATGAGTGTGCTAGCCGCACTAGGACCCGGTCGAACCTCTGTCGGCTCCGCTATTTCGATCGCAGGCAACGTGTGTCCCTCTACGGGCTGCGTGGGTCCGGCTACCCGAGCCCCTAGGCTCCGGTCCTGCGCGACGTGTGTGCTAGCCGCACCGGGGTCCGGGTCCCGCCTTGGGCGGCTCGACTAAAATGATCGCAAGATACGGGTGACCCGCCACAAGCGGTGTGCCTGCCAGCCTTGCCGCGAAGCGTGTGGCTGTCCTCCGCCGGCTCGTGGGCTGGCAGTCGCGGGGCCAAGGGGTTCTGTCCTCTCCGGAGCGGCAGCCGTCCGTCCCGAACAACCACGCTCCTATCCTGGGCGACGTGTGTGCTAGCCGCACTGGGGTCCGGGTTCTGTCTTGGGCGAATCGGGGAAGGAGATCCCACGACACAGTGGTCCGGCCACGAGCTGCATGCGTAGCAGCCGTGTCGTGAAACAAGAGGCTGTCATCCTCTGGCTCGGGGGCTGGTTGTCCCCGAGACGAAAGCTTCTGTCCTGTCCGGAGCGGCGGCCGTCCTTCCCGAACAGCCACGCTCCGGTCCCCGGCGATGTGTGTGCTAGCCGCACCGGGGTCCGGGTCCCGCCTCGGGCGGCTCGACTAAAATGATCGCAAGATACGGGTGACCCGCCACAAGCGGTGTGCCTGCCAGCCTTGCCGCGAAGCGTGTGGCTGTCCTCCGCCGGCTCGTGGGCTGGCAGTCGCGGGGACATGGGGTTCTGTCCTCTACGGAGCGGCAGCCGTCCGTCCCGAACAACCACGCTCCTATCCTGGGCGACGTGTGTGCTAGCCGCACTGGGGTCCGGGTTCTGTCTTGGGCGAATCGGGGAAGGAGATCCCACGACACAGTGGTCCGGCCACGAGCTGCATGCGTAGCAGCCGTGTCGTGAAACAAGAGGCTGTCATCCTCTGGCTCGGGGGCTGGTTGTCCCCGAGACGAAAGCTTCTGTCCTGTCCGGAGCGGCGGCCGTCCTTCCCGAACAGCCACGCTCCGGTCCCGGGCGATGTGTGTGCTAGCCGCACTAGGACCCGGTCGAACCTCTGTCGGCTCCGCTATTTCGATCGCAGGCAACGTGTGTCCCTCTACGGGCTGCGTGGGTCCGGCTACCCGAGCCCCTAGGCTCCGGTCCTGCGCGACGTGTGTGCTAGCCGCACCGGGGTCCGGGTCCCGCCTTGGGCGGCTCGACTAAAATGATCGCAAGATACGGGTGACCCGCCACAAGCGGTGTGCCTGCCAGCCTTGCCGCGAAGCGTGTGGCTGTCCTCCGCCGGCTCGTGGGCTGGCAGTCGCGGGGCCAAGGGGTTCTGTCCTCTCCGGAGCGGCAGCCGTCCGTCCCGAACAACCACGCTCCTATCCTGGGCGACGTGTGTGCTAGCCGCACTGGGGTCCGGGTTCTGTCTTGGGCGAATCGGGGAAGGAGATCCCACGACACAGTGGTCCGGCCACGAGCTGCATGCGTAGCAGCCGTGTCGTGAAACAAGAGGCTGTCATCCTCTGGCTCGGGGGCTGGTTGTCCCCGAGACGAAAGCTTCTGTCCTGTCCGGAGCGGCGGCCGTCCTTCCCGAACAGCCACGCTCCGGTCCGGGGCGATGTGTGTGCTAGCCGCACTAGGACCCGGTCGAACCTCTGTCGGCTCCGCTATTTCGATCGCAGGAAACGTGTGTCCCTCTACGGGCTGCGTGGGTCCGTCTTCCCGAGCCCCTACGCTCCGGTCCTGCGCGACGTGTGTGCTAGCCGCACCGGGGTTCGGGTCCCGCCTTGGGCGGCTCGACTAAAATGATCGCAAGATACGGGTGACCCGCCACAAGCGGTGTGCCTGCCAGCCTTGCCGCGAAGCGTGTGGCTGTCCTCCGCCGGCTCGTGGGCTGGCAGTCGCGGGGACATGGGGTTCTGTCCTCTACGGAGCGGCAGCCGTCCGTCCCGAACAACCACGCTCCTATCCTGGGCGACGTGTGTGCTAGCCGCACTGGGGTCCGGGTTCTGTCTTGGGCGAATCGGGGAAGGAGATCCCACGACACAGTGGTCCGGCCACGAGCTGCATGCGTAGCAGCCGTGTCGTGAAACAAGAGGCTGTCATCCTCTGGCTCGGGGGCTGGTTGTCCCCGAGACGAAAGCTTCTGTCCTGTCCGGAGCGGCGGCCGTCCTTCCCGAACAGCCACGCTCCGGTCCCCGGCGATGTGTGTGCTAGCCGCACTAGGACCCGGTCGAACCTCTGTCGGCTCCGCTATTTCGATCGCAGGAAACGTGTGTTCCTCTACGGGCTGCGTGGGTCCGGCTACCCGAGCCCCTAGGCTCCGGTCCTGCGCGACGTGTGTGCTAGCCGCACCGGGGTCCGGGTCCCGCCTTGGGCGGCTCGCCTAAAATGATCGCAAGATACGGGTGACCCGCCACAAGCGGTGTGCCTGCCAGCCTTGCCGCGAAGCGTGTGGCTGTCCTCCGCCGGCTCGTGGGCTGGCAGTCGCGGGGACATGGGGTTCTGTCCTCTACGGAGCGGCAGCCGTCCGTCCCGAACAACCACGCTCCTATCCTGGGCGACGTGTGTGCTAGCCGCACTGGGGTCCGGGTTCTGTCTTGGGCGAATCGGGGAAGGAGATCCCACGACACAGTGGTCCGGCCACGAGCTGCATGCGTAGCAGCCGTGTCGTGAAACAAGAGGCTGTCATCCTCTGGCTCGGGGGCTGGTTGTCCCCGAGACGAAAGCTTCTGTCCTGTCCGGAGCGGCGGCCGTCCTTCCCGAACAGCCACGCTCCGGTCCGGGGCGATGTGTGTGCTAGCCGCACTAGGACCCGGTCGAACCTCTGTCGGCTCCGCTATTTCGATCGCAGGAAACGTGTGTCCCTCTACGGGCTGCGTGTGTCCGTCTTCCCGAGCCCCTAGGCTCCGGTCCTGCGCGACGTGTGTGCTAGCCGCACCGGGGTCCGGGTCCCGCCTTGGGCGGCTCGACTAAAATGATCGCAAGATACGGGTGACCCGCCACAAGCGGTGTGCCTGCCAGCCTTGCCGCGAAGCGTGTGGCTGTCCTCCGCCGGCTCGTGGGCTGGCAGTCGCGGGGACATGGGGTTCTGTCCTCTACGGAGCGGCAGCCGTCCGTCCCGAACAACCACGCTCCTATCCTGGGCGACGTGTGTGCTAGCCGCACTGGGGTCCGGGTTCTGTCTTGGGCGAATCGGGGAAGGAGATCCCACGACACAGTGGTCCGGCCACGAGCTGCATGCGTAGCAGCCGTGTCGTGAAACAAGAGGCTGTCATCCTCTGGCTCGGGGGCTGGTTGTCCCCGAGACGAAAGCTTTTGTCCTGTCCGGAGCGGTGGCCGTCCTTCCCGAACAGCCACGCTCCGGTCCCGGGCGACGTGTGTGCTAGCCGCACCGGGGTCCGGGTCCCACCTTGGGCGGCTCGACTAAAATGATCGCAAGATACGGGTGACCCGCCACAAGCGGTGTGCCTGCCAGCCTTGCCGCGAAGCGTGTGGCTGTCCTCCGCCGGCTCGTGGGCTGGCAGTCGCGGGGACATGGGGTTCTGTCCTCTACGGAGCGGCAGCCGTCCGTCCCGAACAACCACGCTCCTATCCTGGGCGACGTGTGTGCTAGCCGCACTGGGGTCCGGGTTCTGTCTTGGGCGAATCGGGGAAGGAGATCCCACGACACAGTGGTCCGGCCACGAGCTGCATGCGTAGCAGCCGTGTCGTGAAACAAGAGGCTGTCATCCTCTGGCTCGGGGGCTGGTTGTCCCCGAGACGAAAGCTTCTGTCCTGTCCGGAGCGGCGGCCGTCCTTCCCGAACAGCCACGCTCCGGTCCGGGGCGATGTGTGTGCTAGCCGCACTAGGACCCGGTCGAACCTCTGTCGGCTCCGCTATTTCGATCGCAGGAAACGTGTGTTCCTCTACGGGCTGCGTGGGTCCGTCTTCCCGAGCCCCTAGGCTCCGGTCCTGCGCGACGTGTGTGCTAGCCGCACCGGGGTCCGGGTCCCGCCTTGGGCGGCTCGACTAAAATGATCGCAAGATACGGGTGACCCGCCACAAGCGGTGTGCCTGCCAGCCTTGCCGCGAAGCGTGTGGCTGTCCTCCGCCGGCTCGTGGGCTGGCAGTCGCGGGGACATGGGGTTCTGTCCTCTCCGGAGCGGCAGCCGTCCGTCCCGAACAACCACGCTCCTATCCTGGGCGACGTGTGTGCTAGCCGCACTGGGGTCCGGGTTCTGTCTTGGGCGAATCGGGGAAGGAGATCCCACGACACAGTGGTCCGGCCACGAGCTGCATGCGTAGCAGCCGTGTCGTGAAACAAGAGGCTGTCATCCTCTGGCTCGGGGGCTGGTTGTCCCCGAGACGAAAGCTTCTGTCCTGTCCGGAGCGGCGGCCGTCCTTCCCGAACAGCCACGCTCCGGTCCCCGGCGATGTGTGTGCTAGCCGCACCGGGGTCCGGGTCCCGCCTCGGGCGGCTCGACTAAAATGATCGCAAGATACGGGTGACCCGCCACAAGCGGCATGGGAGCCAGACTTGCCGCGAAGCGTGTGGCTGTCCTCCGCCGGCTCGTGGGCTGGCAGTCGCGGGGACATGGGGTTCTGTCCTCTACGGAGCGGCAGCCGTCCGTCCCGAACAACCACGCTCCTATCCTGGGCGATGTGTGTGCTAGCCGCACTGGGGTCCGGGTTCTGTCTTGGGCGAATCGGGGAAGGAGATCCCACGACACAGTGGTCCGGCCACGAGCTGCATGCGTAGCAGCCGTGTCGTGAAACAAGAGGCTGTCATCCTCTGGCTCGGGGGCTGGTTGTCCCCGAGACGAAAGCTTCTGTCCTGTCCGGAGCGGCGGCCGTCCTTCCCGAACAGCCACGCTCCGGTCCCCGGCGATGTGTGTGCTAGCCGCACTAGGACCCGGTCGAACCTCTGTCGGCTCCGCTATTTCGATCGCAGGAAACGTGTGTTCCTCTACGGGCTGCGTGGGTCCGTCTTCCCGAGCCCCTAGGCTCCGGTCCTGCGCGACGTGTGTGCTAGCCGCACCGGGGTCCGGGTCCCGCCTCGGGCGGCTCGACTAAAATGATCGCAAGATACGGGTGACCCGCCACAAGCGGTGTGCCTGCCAGCCTTGCCGCGAAGCGTGTGGCTGTCCTCCGCCGGCTCGTGGGCTGGCAGTCGCGGGGACATGGGGTTCTGTCCTCTCCGGAGCGGCAGCCGTCCGTCCCGAACAACCACGCTCCTATCCTGGGCGACGTGTGTGCTAGCCGCACTGGGGTCCGGGTTCTGTCTTGGGCGAATCGGGGAAGGAGATCCCACGACACAGTGGTCCGGCCACGAGCTGCATGCGTAGCAGCCGTGTCGTGAAACAAGAGGCTGTCATCCTCTGGCTCGGGGGCTGGTTGTCCCCGAGACGAAAGCTTCTGTCCTGTCCGGAGCGGCGGCCGTCCTTCCCGAACAGCCACGCTCCGGTCCCCGGCGATGTGTGTGCTAGCCGCACCGGGGTCCGGGTCCCGCCTCGGGCGGCTCGACTAAAATGATCGCAAGATACGGGTGACCCGCCACAAGCGGCATGGGAGCCAGACTTGCCGCGAAGCGTGTGGCTGTCCTCCGCCGGCTCGTGGGCTGGCAGTCGCGGGGACATGGGGTTCTGTCCTCTACGGAGCGGCAGCCGTCCGTCCCGAACAACCACGCTCCTATCCTGGGCGATGTGTGTGCTAGCCGCACTGGGGTCCGGGTTCTGTCTTGGGCGAATCGGGGAAGGAGATCCCACGACACAGTGGTCCGGCCACGAGCTGCATGCGTAGCAGCCGTGTCGTGAAACAAGAGGCTGTCATCCTCTGGCTCGGGGGCTGGTTGTCCCCGAGACGAAAGCTTCTGTCCTGTCCGGAGCGGCGGCCGTCCTTCCCGAACAGCCACGCTCCGGTCCCCGGCGATGTGTGTGCTAGCCGCACTAGGACCCGGTCGAACCTCTGTCGGCTCCGCTATTTCGATCGCAGGAAACGTGTGTCCCTCTACTGGCTGCGTGGGTTCGGCTTCCCGAGCCCCTAGGCTCCGGTCCTGCGCGACGTGTGTGCTAGCCGCACCGGGGTCCGGGTCCCGCCTTGGGCGGCTCGCCTAAAAGGATCGCAAGATACGGGTGACCCGCCACAAGCGGTGTGCCTGCCAGCCTTGCCGCGAAGCGTGTGGCTATCCTCCGCCGGCTCGTGGGCTGGCAGTCGCGGGGACATGGGGTTCTGTCCTCTACGGAGCGGCAGCCGTCCGTCCCGAACAACCACGCTCCTATCCTGGGCGACGTGTGTGCTAGCCGCACTGGGGTCCGGGTTCTGTCTTGGGCGAATCGGGGAAGGA
This sequence comes from Anas acuta, assembly GCF_963932015.1. NCBI lineage: Eukaryota > Metazoa > Chordata > Aves > Anseriformes > Anatidae > Anas > Anas acuta. The sequence goes on along the minus strand of NW_027076241.1, from coordinate 65,044 downwards.
GATCCCACGACACAGTGGTCCGGCCACGAGCTGCATGCGTAGCAGCCGTGTCGTGAAACACGAGGCTGTCATCCTCTGGCTCGGGGGCTGGTTGTCCCCGAGACGAAAGCTTCTGTCCTGTCCGGAGCGGCGGCCGTCCTTCCCGAACAGCCACGCTCCGGTCCCCGGCGATGTGTGTGCTAGCCGCACTAGGACCCGGTCGAACCTCTGTCGGCTCCGCTATTTCGATCGCAGGAAACGTGTGTTCCTCTACGGGCTGCGTGGGTCCGGCTTCCCGAGCCCCTAGTCTCCGGTCCTCGGCGATGTGTGTGCTAGCCGCACCGGGGTCCGGGTCCCGCCTCGGGCGGCTCGACTAAAATGATCGCAAGATACGGGTGACCCGCCACAAGCGGTGTGCCTGCCAGCCTTGCCGCGAAGAAGGAGGCTATGTTCCGTTCTCTCGGCAACTATTCGTCCCGGAGCGGTCGCCGTCTTTCCCGAACGCCAAGACTCCGGTCCTGGGAGACGTGTATGCTAGCCGCGCAAGGGTAAGAATCCTGTTTCGGTCGGATTGGGGACAACGATCCCATGACACGGTTGTCCGGCCACGAGCGGCATGGGAGCCAGACCTGCCGCGAAGCGTGCGGCTGTCCACCGCCGGCTCGTGGGCTGGCAGTCGCGGGGCCAAGGGGTTCTGTCCTGTCCGGAGCGGCAGCCGTCCGTCCCGAACACCCACGCTCCTATACTGGGCGACGTGTGTGCTAGCCGCACTAGGACCTAGTTGCATGTGGGGCTGCATAAAGGCTCCCCTGGGGAGTACAGATGTACCCAAAGCCTTCCTCTGGGGGCACTTTTGGATGGGCGAATTAGGCTTTTAACAGTTTTTCTGGGGCCCGATTTTTCAGTTGACTGCCAGGCGGGACACGGCTATATTTAGGGTTGCTGTGAAAGAGCGAATACGGAGGGTCCAGTTGCATGTGGGGCTGCATAAAGGCTCCCCTGGGGAGTTCAGATGTACCCAAAGCCTTCCTTTGGGGGCACTTCTGGATGGGTGAATGGGCTTGAAACGCTTTTTCTGTGGCCCGAGTTTTCAGTCTTCTGCCATGCTGGCTAGTTTTATATTTAGGGTTCCTTGTAAGCAGCGAACACGGGGGGTCCACTTGCGTATGGGCCTGCATAAAGGCTCCCCTGGGGAGTTCAGTTGTACCCAAAGCTTTCTTCTGGGGGCACTTTTGGATGGGTGAATGGTGCTTGAAACGCATTTTCTGGAGCCCGAGTTTTCAGTCGACTACCAGGCGGGCCAGGGCTATATTTAGGGTTGCTGTGAAAGAGCGAACGCGGAGGGTCCAGTTGCATGTGCGGCCGCGTTAAGGCTCCCCTGGGGAGTTCAGTTGTACCCAAAGCCTTCCTTTGGGGGCACTTTTGGATGGTCGAATGGGGCTTGTAGCACGTTTTCTGTGGCCCGAGTTTTCAGTCGTCTGCCATGCTGGCTAGGGTTATATTTAGGGTTGCTGTAAAGAGCGAACACGGAGTGTCCAGTTGCATGTGGGGCTGCGTAAAGGCTCCCCTGGGGAGTTCAGATGTACCCAAAGCCTTCCTTTGGAGGCACTTTTGGATAGACGAATGGGGCTCGTAACACATTTTCTGTGGCCCGAGCTTTCAGACGACTGACAGGCGTGCTAGGGCTATATTTAGGGTTGCTGTGAAAGAGCGAATACGGAGGGTCCAGTTGCATGTGGGGCTGCGTTAAGGCTCCCCTGGGGAGTTCAGTTGTACCCAAAGCCTTCCTCTGGGGGCACTTTTGGATGGTCCAAGGGGAATCGCAATGCGTTTTCAGAGGCCCGCTTTTTCAGTCTTCTCCCATTGCGCCGAGGGCTATATTTAGGCTAGGGGTGAAAGAGTGAACCCGGAGGGTCCAGTTGCATGTGGGGCTGCATAAAGGCTCCCCTCGGGAGTTCAGTTGTACCCAAAGCCTTCCTTTGGGGGCACTTCTGGATGGGTGAATGGGGCTTGAAACGCATTTTCTGGAGCCCGAGTTTTCAGTCTTCTGCCATGGTGGCTAGGGGTATATTTAGGGTTGCTCGTAAACAGTGAACAAGGAGGGTCCAGCTGCATGTGGGGCTGCATAAAGGCTCCCCTGGGGAGTTCACTTGTACGCAAAGCCTTCCTTTGGGGGCACTTCTGGATGGGTGAATGGGGCTTGAAACGCTTTTTCTGTGCCCCGAGTTTTCAGTTTTCTGCCATGCTGGCTAGTGTTATATTTAGGGTTGCTTGTAAACAGCGAACACGGGGGGTCCAGTTGCGTATGGGCCTGCATAAAGGCTCCTCTGGGGAGTTCAGTTGTACCCAAAGCCTTCCTTTGGGGGCACTTTTGGATGGTCCAAGGGAAATCGCAATGCGTTTTCTGAGGCCCGCTTTTTCAGTCTTCTCCCATTGCACCGAGGGCTATATTTAGGGTTGCTGTGAAAGAGCGAATACGGAGGGTCCAGTTGCATGTGGGGCTGCGTTAAGGCTCCCCTGGGGAGTTCAGTTGTACCCAAAGCCTTCCTTTGGGGGCACTTCCGGATGGGTGAATGGGGCTTGAAACGCTTTTTCTGTGGCCCGAGTTTTCAATTTTCTGCCATGCTGGCTAGTGTTATATTTAGGGTTGCTTGTAAACAGCGAACACGGGGGGTCCAGTTGCGTATGGGCCTGCATAAAGGCTCCCCTGGGGAGTTCAGTTGTACCCAAAGCCTTCTTCTGGGGGCACTTTTGGATGGGTGAATGGTGCTTGAAACGCATTTTCTGGAGCCCGAGTTTTCAGTCTTCTGCCATGGTGGCTCGGGGTATATTTAGGGTTGCTCGTAAACAGTGAAAAAGGAGGGTCCAGTTGCATGTGGGGCTGCGTAAAGGCTCCCCTGGGGAGTTCAGTTGTACCCAAAGCCTTCCTCTGGCGGCACTTTTGGATGGGCGAATTAGGCTTTTAATGCATTTTCTGGGGCCCGAGTTTTCAGTCGACTGCCAGGCGGGCTAGGGATATATTTAGGGTTGCTGTGAAAGAGTGAACCCGGAGGGTCCAGTTGCATGTGGGGCTGCGTAAAGGCTCCCCTGGGGAGTTCAGATGTACCCAAAGCCTTCCTCTGGGGGCACTTTTGGATGGGCGAATTAGGCTTTTAACAGTATTTCTGGGGCCCGAGTTTTCAGTCGACTGCCAGGCGGGCCAGGGCTATATTTAGGCTTGCGGTGAAAGAGTGAACCCGGAGGGTCCAGTTGCATGTGGGGCTGCATAAAGGCTCCCCTGGGGAGTTCACTTGTACCCAAAGCCTTCCTTTGGGGGCACTTCTGGATGGGTGAATGGGGCTTGAAACGCTTTTTCTGTGGCCCGAGTTTTCAGTTTTCTGCCATGCTGGCTAGTTTTATATTTAGGCTTGCTTGTAAACAGCGAACACGGGGGGTCCAGTTGCGTATGGGCCTGCATAAAGGCTCCCCTGGGGAGTTCAGTTGTACCCAAAGCCTTCCTTTGGAGGCACTTTTGGATGGTCGAATGGGGCTTGTAGCACGTTTTCTGTGGCCCGATTTTTCAGTCGTCTGCCATGCGGGCCAGGGTTATATTTAGGGTTGCTGTAAAGAGCGAATACGGAGGGTCCAGTTGCATGTGGGGCTGCATAAAGGCTCCCCTGGGGAGTTCACTTGTACCCAAAGCCTTCCTTTGGGGGCACTTCTGGATGGGCGAAAGGGGCTTGAAACGCTTTTTCTGTGGCCCGAGTTTTCAGTCTTCTGCCATGCTGGCTAGGGTTATATTTAGTGTTGCTGTAAAGAGCGAACACGGAGGGTCCAGTTGCATGTGGGGCTGCGTAAAGGCTCCCCTGGGGAGTTCACTTGTACCCAAAGCCTTCCTCTGGGGGCACATTTGGATGGGCGAATTAGGCTTTTAATGCATTTTCTGGGGCCCGAGCTTTCAGTCGACTGCCAGGCGGGCCAGGGCTATATTTAGGGTTGCTGTAAAGAGCGAACACGGAGGGTCCAGTTGCATGTGGGGCTGCGTTAAGGCTCCCCTGGGGAGTTCAGTTGTACCCAAAGCCTTCCTCTGGGGGCACATTTGGATGGGCGAATTAGGCTTTTAATGCATTTTCTGGGGCCCGAGCTTTCAGTCGACTGCCAGGCAGGCCAGGGCTATATTTAGGGTTGCTGTGAAAGAGCGAATTCGGAGGGTCCAGTTTCATGTGGGGCTGCGTTAAGGCTCCCCTGGGAGTTCAGTTGTACCCAAAGCCTTCCTTTGGGGGCACTTTTGGATGGGTGAATGGGGCTTGAAACGCTTTTTCTGTGGCCCGAGTTTTCAGTTTTCTGCCATGCTGGCTAGTGTTATATTTAGGTTTGCTTGTAAACAGCGAACACGGGGGGTCCAGTTGCGTATGGGCCTGCATAAAGGCTCCCCTGGGGAGTTCACTTGTACCCAAAGCCTTCCTTTGGGGGCACTTCTGGATGGTCGAATGGGGCTTGTAGCACGTTTTCTGTGGCCCGAGTTTTCAGTCGTCTGCCATGCTGGCTAGGGTTATATTTAGGGTTGCTGTAAAGAGCGAACACGGAGGGTCCAGTTGCATGTGGGGCTGCGTAAAGGCTCCCCTGGGGAGTTCAGATGTACCCAAAGCCTTCCTTTGGAGGCACTTTTGGATGGGCGAATGGGGCTCGTAACACATTTTCTGTGGCCCGAGCTTTCAGAGGACTGCCAGGCGTGCTAGGGCTATATTTAGGCTTTCGGTGAAAGATTGAACCCGGAGGGTCCAGTTGCATGTGGGGCTGCATAAAGGCTCCCCTGGGGAGTTCACTTGTACCCAAAGCCTTCCTCTGGGGGCACTTTTGGATGGGTGAATTAGGCTTTTAATGCATTTTCTGGGGCCCGAGTTTTCAGTCGACTGCCAGGCGGGCCAGGGCTATATTTAGGGTTGCTGTGAAAGAGCGAATACGGAGGGTCCAGTTGCATGTGGGGCTGCGTTAAGGCTCCCCTGGGGAGTTCAGTTGTACCCAAAGCCTTCCTTTGGGGGCACTTCTGGATGGGTGAATGGGGCTTGAAACGCATTTTCTGGAGCCCGAGTTTTCAGTCTTCTGCCATGGTGGCTAGGGGTATATTTAGGGTTGCTCGTAAACAGTGAACAAGGAGGGTCCAGTTGCATGTGGGGCTGCATAAAGGCTCCCCTGGGGAGTTCAGATGTACCCAAAGCCTTCCTCTGGGGGCACTTTTGGATGGGCGAATGGGGCTTGTAGCACGTTTTCTGGGGCCCGATTTTTCAGTCGTCTGCCATGCTGGCTAGGGATATATTTAGGGTTGCTGTAAAGAGGGAACACGGAGGGTCCAGTTGCATGTGGGGCTGCATAAAGGCTCCCCTGGGGAGTCCAGTTGTACCCAAAGCCTTCCTCTGGGGGCACTTTTGGGTGGTCCAATGGAAATCGCAATGCGTTTTCTGAGGCCCGCTTTTTCAGTCTTCTCCCATTGCGCCGAGGGCTATATTTAGGCTTGCGGTGAAAGAGTGAACCCGGAGGGTCCAGTTGCATGTGGGGCTGCATAAAGGCTCCCCTGGGGAGTTCAGTTGTACCCAAAGCCTTCCTTTGGGGGCACTTCTGGATGGGTGAATGGGTCTTGAAACGCATTTTCTAGAGCCCGAGTTTTCAGTCTTCTGCCATGGTGGCTAGTTTTATATTTAGGGTTGCTCGTAAACAGTGAACAAGGAGGGTCCAGCTGCATGTGGTGCTGCATAAAGGCTCCCCTGGGGAGTTCACTTGTACCCAAAGCCTTCCTTTGGGGGCACTTCTGGATGGGTGAATGGGGCTTGAAATGCTTTTTCTGTGGCCCGAGTTTTCAGTTTTCTGCCATGCTGGCTAGTTTTATATTTAGGGTTGCTTGTAAACAGCGAACACGGGGGGTCCAGTTGCATGTGGGGCTGCGTAAAGGCTCCCCTGGGGAGTTCACTTGTACCCAAAGCCTTCCTCTGGGGGCACATTTGGATGGGCGAATTAGGCTTTTAATGCATTTTCTGGGGCCCGAGCTTTCAGTCGACTGCCAGGCGGGCCAGGGCTATATTTAGGGTTGCTGTGAAAGAGCGAATTCGGAGGGTCCAGTTTCATGTGGGGCTGCGTTAAGGCTCCCCTGGGAGTTCAGTTGTACCCAAAGCCTTCCTTTGGGGGCACTTTTGGATGGGTGAATGGGGCTTGAAACGCTTTTTCTGTGGCCCGAGTTTTCAGTTTTCTGCCATGCTGGCTAGTTTTATATTTAGGCTTGCTTGTAAACAGCGAACACGGGGGGTCCAGTTGCGTATGGGCCTGCATAAAGGCTCCCCTGGGGAGTTCAGTTGTACCCAAAGCCTTCCTTTGGAGGCACTTTTGGATGGGCGAATGGGGCTCGTAACACATTTTCTGTGGCCCGAGCTTTCAGAGGACTGCCAGGCGTGCTAGGGCTATATTTAGGCTTTCGGTGAAAGATTGAACCCGGAGGGTCCAGTTGCATGTGGGGCTGCATAAAGGCTCCCCTGGGGAGTTCACTTGTACCCAAAGCCTTCCTCTGGGGGCACTTTTGGATGGGTGAATTAGGCTTTTAATGCATTTTCTGGGGCCCGAGTTTTCAGTCGACTGCCAGGCGGGCCAGGGCTATATTTAGGGTTGCTGTGAAAGAGCGAATACGGAGGGTCCAGTTGCATGTGGGGCTGCGTTAAGGCTCCCCTGGGGAGTTCAGTTGTACCCAAAGCCTTCCTTTGGGGGCACTTCTGGATGGGTGAATGGGGCTTGAAACGCATTTTCTGGAGCCTGAGTTTTCAGTCTTCTGCCATGGTGGCTAGGGGTATATTTAGGGTTGCTCGTAAACAGTGAACAAGGAGGGTCCAGTTGCATGTGGGGCTGCATAAAGGCTCCCCTGGGGAGTTCAGATGTACCCAAAGCCTTCCTCTGGGGGCACTTTTGGATGGGCGAATGGGGCTTGTAGCACGTTTTCTGGGGCCCGATTTTTCAGTCGTCTGCCATGCTGGCTAGGGATATATTTAGGGTTGCTGTAAAGAGGGAACACGGAGGGTCCAGTTGCATGTGGGGCTGCATAAAGGCTCCCCTGGGGAGTCCAGTTGTACCCAAAGCCTTCCTCTGGGGGCACTTTTGGGTGGTCCAAGGGAAATCGCAATGCGTTTTCTGAGGCCCGCTTTTTCAGTCTTCTCCCATTGCGCCGAGGGCTATATTTAGGCTTGCGGTGAAAGAGTGAACCCGGAGGGTCCAGTTGCATGTGGGGCTGCATAAAGGCTCCCCTGGGGAGTTCAGTTGTACCCAAAGCCTTCCTTTGGGGGCACTTCTGGATGGGTGAATGGGGCTTGAAACGCATTTTCTAGAGCCCGAGTTTTCAGTCTTCTGCCATGGTGGCTAGTTTTATATTTAGGGTTGCTCGTAAACAGTGAACAAGGAGGGTCCAGCTGCATGTGGTGCTGCATAAAGGCTCCCCTGGGGAGTTCACTTGTACCCAAAGCCTTCCTTTGGGGGCACTTCTGGATGGGTGAATGGGGCTTGAAATGCTTTTTCTGTGGCCCGAGTTTTCAGTTTTCTGCCATGCTGGCTAGTTTTATATTTAGGGTTGCTTGTAAACAGCGAACACGGGGGGTCCAGTTGCATGTGGGGCTGCGTAAAGGCTCCCCTGGGGAGTTCACTTGTACCCAAAGCCTTTCTCTGGGGGCACATTTGGATGGGCGAATTAGGCTTTTAATGCATTTTCTGGGGCCCGAGCTTTCAGTCGACTGCCAGGCGGGCCAGGGCTATATTTAGGGTTGCTGTGAAAGAGCGAATTCGGAGGGTCCAGTTTCATGTGGGGCTGCGTTAAGGCTCCCCTGGGAGTTCAGTTGTACCCAAAGCCTTCCTTTGGGGGCACTTTTGGATGGGTGAATGGGGCTTGAAAAGCTTTTTCTGTGGCCCGAGTTTTCAGTTTTCTGCCATGCTGGCTAGTTTTATATTTAGGGTTGCTTGTAAACAGCGAACACGGGGGGTCCAGTTGCGTATGGGCCTGCATAAAGGCTCCCCTGGGGAGTTCAGATGTACCCAAAGCCTTCCTTTGGGGGCACTTTTGGATGGGCGAATGGGGCTCGTAACACATTTTCTGTGGCCCGAGCTTTCAGAGGACTGCCAGGCGTGCTAGGGCTATATTTAGGCTTTCGGTGAAAGATTGAACCCGGAGGGTCCAGTTGCATGTGGGGCTGCATAAAGGCTCCCCTGGGGAGTTCACTTGTACCCAAAGCCTTCCTCTGGGGGCACTTTTGGATGGGTGAATTAGGCTTTTAATGCATTTTCTGGGGCCCGAGTTTTCAGTCGACTGCCAGGCGGGCCAGGGCTATATTTAGGGTTGCTGTGAAAGAGCGAATACGGAGGGTCCAGTTGCATGTGGGGCTGCGTTAAGGCTCCCCTGGGGAGTTCAGTTGTACCCAAAGCCTTCCTTTGGGGGCACTTCTGGATGGGTGAATGGGGCTTGAAACGCATTTTCTGGAGCCTGAGTTTTCAGTCTTCTGCCATGGTGGCTAGGGGTATATTTAGGGTTGCTCGTAAACAGTGAACAAGGAGGGTCCAGTTGCATGTGGGGCTGCATAAAGGCTCCCCTGGGGAGTTCAGATGTACCCAAAGCCTTCCTCTGGGGGCACTTTTGGATGGGCGAATGGGGCTTGTAGCACGTTTTCTGGGGCCCGATTTTTCAGTCGTCTGCCATGCTGGCTAGGGATATATTTAGGGTTGCTGTAAAGAGGGAACACGGAGGGTCCAGTTGCATGTGGGGCTGCATAAAGGCTCCCCTGGGGAGTCCAGTTGTACCCAAAGCCTTCCTCTGGGGGCACTTTTGGGTGGTCCAAGGGAAATCGCAATGCGTTTTCTGAGGCCCGCTTTTTCAGTCTTCTCCCATTGCGCCGAGGGCTATATTTAGGCTTGCGGTGAAAGAGTGAACCCGGAGGGTCCAGTTGCATGTGGGGCTGCATAAAGGCTCCCCTGGGGAGTTCAGTTGTACCCAAAGCCTTCCTTTGGGGGCACTTCTGGATGGGTGAATGGGGCTTGAAACGCATTTTCTAGAGCCCGAGTTTTCAGTCTTCTGCCATGGTGGCTAGTTTTATATTTAGGGTTGCTCGTAAACAGTGAACAAGGAGGGTCCAGCTGCATGTGGTGCTGCATAAAGGCTCCCCTGGGGAGTTCACTTGTACCCAAAGCCTTCCTTTGGGGGCACTTCTGGATGGGTGAATGGGGCTTGAAATGCTTTTTCTGTGGCCCGAGTTTTCAGTTTTCTGCCATGCTGGCTAGTTTTATATTTAGGGTTGCTTGTAAACAGCGAACACGGGGGGTCCAGTTGCATGAGGGGCTGCGTAAAGGCTCCCCTGGGGAGTTCACTTGTACCCAAAGCCTTCCTCTGGGGGCACATTTGGATGGGCGAATTAGGCTTTTAATGCATTTTCTGGGGCCCGAGCTTTCAGTCGACTGCCAGGCGGGCCAGGGCTATATTTAGGGTTGCTGTGAAAGAGCGAATTCGGAGGGTCCAGTTTCATGTGGGGCTGCGTTAAGGCTCCCCTGGGAGTTCAGTTGTACCCAAAGCCTTCCTTTGGGGGCACTTTTGGATGGGTGAATGGGGCTTGAAACGCTTTTTCTGTGGCCCGAGTTTTCAGTTTTCTGCCATGCTGGCTAGTTTTATATTTAGGGTTGCTAGTAAACAGCGAACACGGGGTTCCAGTTGCGTATGGGCCTGCATAAAGGCTCCCCTGGGGAGTTCAGATGTACCCAAAGCCTTCCTTTGGGGGCACTTTTGGATGGGCGAATGGGGCTCGTAACACATTTTCTGTGGCCCGAGCTTTCAGAGGACTGCCACGCGTGCTAGGGCTATATTTAGGCTTTCGGTGAAAGATTGAACCCGGAGGGTCCAGTTGCATGTGGGGCTGCATAAAGGCTCCCCTGGGGAGTTCACTTGTACCCAAAGCCTTCCTCTGGGGGCACTTTTGGATGGGTGAATTAGGCTTTTAATGCATTTTCTGGGGCCCGAGTTTTCAGTCGACTGCCAGGCGGGCCAGGGCTATATTTAGGGTTGCTGTGAAAGAGCGAATACGGAGGGTCCAGTTGCATGTGGGGCTGCGTTAAGGCTCCCCTGGGGAGTTCAGTTGTACCCAAAGCCTTCCTTTGGGGGCACTTCTGGATGGGTGAATGGGGCTTGAAACGCATTTTCTGGAGCCCGAGTTTTCAGTCTTCTGCCATGGTGGCTAGGGGTATATTTAGGGTTGCTCGTAAACAGTGAACAAGGAGGGTCCAGTTGCATGTGGGGCTGCATAAAGGCTCCCCTGGGGAGTTCAGATGTACCCAAAGCCTTCCTCTGGGGGCACTTTTGGATGGGCGAATGGGGCTTGTAGCACTTTTTCTGGGGCCCGATTTTTCAGTCGTCTGCCATGCTGGCTAGGGATATATTTAGGGTTGCTGTAAAGAGGGAACACGGAGGGTCCAGTTGCATGTGGGGCTGCATAAAGGCTCCCCTGGGGAGTCCAGTTGTACCCAAAGCCTTCCTCTGGGGGCACTTTTGGGTGGTCCAAGGGAAATCGCAATGCGTTTTCTGAGGCCCGCTTTTTCAGTCTTCTCCCATTGCGCCGAGGGCTATATTTAGGCTTGCGGTGAAAGAGTGAACCCGGAGGGTCCAGTTGCATGTGGGGCTGCATAAAGGCTCCCCTGGGGAGTTCAGTTGTACCCAAAGCCTTCCTTTGGGGGCACTTCTGGATGGGTGAATGGGGCTTGAAACGCATTTTCTAGAGCCCGAGTTTTCAGTCTTCTGCCATGGTGGCTAGTTTTATATTTAGGGTTGCTCGTAAACAGTGAACAAGGAGGGTCCAGCTGCATGTGGTGCTGCATAAAGGCTCCCCTGGGGAGTTCACTTGTACCCAAAGCCTTCCTTTGGGGGCACTTTTGGATGGGTGAATGGGGCTTGAAACGCTTTTTCTGTGGCCCGAGTTTTCAGTTTTCTGCCATGCTGGCTAGTTTTATATTTAGGGTTGCTTGTAAACAGCGAACACGGGGGGTCCAGTTGCGTATGGGCCTGCATAAAGGCTCCCCTGGGGAGTTCACTTGTACCCAAAGCCTTCCTTTGGGGGCACTTTTGGATGGTCGAATGGGGCTTGTAGCACGTTTTCTGTGGCCCGAGTTTTCAGTCGTCTGCCATGCTGGCTAGGGTTATATTTAGGGTTGCTGTAAAGAGCGAACACGGAGGGTCCAGTTGCATGTGGGGCTGCGTAAAGGCTCCCCTGGGGAGTTCAGATGTACCCAAAGCCTTCCTTTGGAGGCACTTTTGGATGGGCGAATGGGGCTCGTAACACATTTTCTGTGGCCCGAGCTTTCAGAGGACTGCCAGGCGTGCTAGGGCTATATTTAGGCTTTCGGTGAAAGATTGAACCCGGAGGGTCCAGTTGCATGTGGGGCTGCATAAAGGCTCCCCTGGGGAGTTCACTTGTACCCAAAGCCTTCCTCTGGGGGCACTTTTGGATGGGTGAATTAGGCTTTTAATGCATTTTCTGGGGCCCGAGTTTTCAGTCGACTGCCAGGCGGGCCAGGGCTATATTTAGGGTTGCTGTGAAAGAGCGAATACGGAGGGTCCAGTTGCATGTGGGGCTGCGTTAAGGCTCCCCTGGGGAGTTCAGTTGTACCCAAAGCCTTCCTTTGGGGGCACTTCTGGATGGGTGAATGGGGCTTGAAACGCATTTTCTGGAGCCCGAGTTTTCAGTCTTCTGCCATGGTGGCTAGGGGTATATTTAGGGTTGCTCGTAAACAGTGAACAAGGAGGGTCCAGTTGCATGTGGGGCTGCATAAAGGCTCCCCTGGGGAGTTCAGATGTACCCAAAGCCTTCCTCTGGGGGCACTTTTGGATGGGCGAATGGGGCTTGTAGCACTTTTTCTGGGGCCCGATTTTTCAGTCGTCTGCCATGCTGGCTAGGGATATATTTAGGGTTGCTGTAAAGAGGGAACACGGAGGGTCCAGTTGCATGTGGGGCTGCATAAAGGCTCCCCTGGGGAGTCCAGTTGTACCCAAAGCCTTCCTCTGGGGGCACTTTTGGGTGGTCCAATGGAAATCGCAATGCGTTTTCTGAGGCCCGCTTTTTCAGTCTTCTCCCATTGCGCCGAGGGCTATATTTAGGCTTGCGGTGAAAGAGTGAACCCGGAGGGTCCAGTTGCATGTGGGGCTGCATAAAGGCTCCCCTGGGGAGTTCAGTTGTACCCAAAGCCTTCCTTTGGGGGCACTTCTGGATGGGTGAATGGGGCTTGAAACGCATTTTCTAGAGCCCGAGTTTTCAGTCTTCTGCCATGGTGGCTAGTTTTATATTTAGGGTTGCTCGTAAACAGTGAACAAGGAGGGTCCAGCTGCATGTGGTGCTGCATAAAGGCTCCCCTGGGGAGTTCACTTGTACCCAAAGCCTTCCTTTGGGGGCACTTCTGGATGGGTGAATGGGGCTTGAAATGCTTTTTCTGTGGCCCGAGTTTTCAGTTTTCTGCCATGCTGGCTAGTTTTATATTTAGGGTTGCTTGTAAACAGCGAACACGGGGGGTCCAGTTGCGTATGGGCCTGCATAAAGGCTCCCCTGGGGAGTTCAGTTGTACCCAAAGCCTTCCTTTGGGGGCACTTTTGGATGGTCGAATGGGGCTTGTAGCACGTTTTCTGGGGCCCGATTTTTCAGTCGTCTGCCATGCGGGCCAGGGTTATATTTAGGGTTGCTGTGAAAGAGCGAATACGGAGGGTCCAGTTGCATGTGGGGCTGCGTAAAGGCTCCCCTGGGGAGTTCACTTGTACCCAAAGCCTTCCTTTGGGGGCACTTTTGGATGGGTGAATGGGGCTTGAAACGCTTTTTCTGTGGCCCGAGTTTTCAGTCTTCTGCCATGGTGGCTAGGGTTATATTTAGGGTTGCTGTAAAGAGCGAACCCGGAGGGTCCAGTTGCATGTGGGGCTGCGTAAAGGCTCCCCTGGGGAGTTCAGATGTACCCAAAGCCTTCCTTTGGAGGCACTTTTGGATGGGCGAATGGGGCTCGTAACACATTTTCTGTGGCCCGAGCTTTCAGAGGACTGCCAGGCGTGCTAGGGCTATATTTAGGCTTTCGGTGAAAGATTGAACCCGGAGGGTCCAGTTGCATGTGGGGCTGCATAAAGGCTCCCCTGGGGAGTTCACTTGTACCCAAAGCCTTCCTCTGGGGGCACTTTTGGATGGGTGAATTAGGCTTTTAATGCATTTTCTGGGGCCCGAGTTTTCAGTCGACTGCCAGGCGGGCCAGGGCTATATTTAGGGTTGCTGTGAAAGAGCGAATACGGAGGGTCCAGTTGCATGTGGGGCTGCGTTAAGGCTCCCCTGGGGAGTTCAGTTGTATTCAAAGCCTTCCTTTGGGGGCACTTCTGGATGGGTGAATGGGGCTTGAAACGCATTTTCTGGAGCCCGAGTTTTCAGTCTTCTGCCATGGTGGCTAGGGGTATATTTAGGGTTGCTCGTAAACAGTGAACAAGGAGGGTCCAGTTGCATGTGGGGCTGCATAAAGGCTCCCCTGGGGAGTTCAGATGTACCCAAAGCCTTCCTCTGGGGGCACTTTTGGATGGGCGAATGGGGCTTGTAGCACTTTTTCTGGGGCCCGATTTTTCAGTCGTCTGCCATGCTGGCTAGGGATATATTTAGGGTTGCTGTAAAGAGGGAACACGGAGGGTCCAGTTGCATGTGGGGCTGCATAAAGGCTCCCCTGGGGAGTCCAGTTGTACCCAAAGCCTTCCTCTGGGGGCACTTTTGGGTGGTCCAAGGGAAATCGCAATGCGTTTTCTGAGGCCCGCTTTTTCAGTCTTCTCCCATTGCGCCGAGGGCTATATTTAGGCTTGCGGTGAAAGAGTGAACCCGGAGGGTCCAGTTGCATGTGGGGCTGCATAAAGGCTCCCCTGGGGAGTTCAGTTGTACCCAAAGCCTTCCTTTGGGGGCACTTCTGGATGGGTGAATGGGGCTTGAAACGCATTTTCTAGAGCCCGAGTTTTCAGTCTTCTGCCATGGTGGCTAGTTTTATATTTAGGGTTGCTCGTAAACAGTGAACAAGGAGGGTCCAGCTGCATGTGGTGCTGCATAAAGGCTCCCCTGGGGAGTTCACTTGTACCCAAAGCCTTCCTTTGGGGGCACTTTTGGATGGGTGAATGGGGCTTGAAACGCTTTTTCTGTGGCCCGAGTTTTCAGTTTTCTGCCATGCTGGCTAGTTTTATATTTAGGGTTGCTTGTAAACAGCGAACACGGGGGGTCCAGTTGCATATGGGCCTGCATAAAGGCTCCCCTGGGGAGTTCACTTGTACCCAAAGCCTTCCTTTGGGGGCACTTTTGGATGGTCGAATGGGGCTTGTAGCACGTTTTCTGTGGCCCGAGTTTTCAGTCGTCTGCCATGCTGGCTAGGGTTATATTTAGGGTTGCTGTAAAGAGCGAACACGGAGGGTCCAGTTGCATGTGGGGCTGCGTAAAGGCTCCCCTGGGGAGTTCAGATGTACCCAAAGCCTTCCTTTGGAGGCACTTTTGGATGGGCGAATGGGGCTCGTAACACATTTTCTGTGGCCCGAGCTTTCAGAGGAAAGCCAGGCGTGCTAGGGCTATATTTAGGCTTTCGGTGAAAGATTGAACCCGGAGGGTCCAGTTGCATGTGGGGCTGCATAAAGGCTCCCCTGGGGAGTTCACTTGTACCCAAAGCCTTCCTCTGGGGGCACTTTTGGATGGGTGAATTAGGCTTTTAATGCATTTTCTGGGGCCCGAGTTTTCAGTCGACTGCCAGGCGGGCCAGGGCTATATTTAGGGTTGCTGTGAAAGAGCGAATACGGAGGGTCCAGTTGCATGTGGGGCTGCGTTAAGGCTCCCCTGGGGAGTTCAGTTGTACCCAAAGCCTTCCTTTGGGGGCACTTCTGGATGGGTGAATGGGGCTTGAAACGCTTTTTCTGTGGCCCGAGTTTTCAGTCTTCTGCCATGGTGGCTAGGGGTATATTTAGGGTTGCTCGTAAACAGTGAACAAGGAGGGTCCAGTTGCATGTGGGGCTGCATAAAGGCTCCCCTGGGGAGTTCAGATGTACCCAAAGCCTTCCTCTGGGGGCACTTTTGGATGGGCGAATGGGGCTTGTAGCACGTTTTCTGGGGCCCGATTTTTCAGTCGTCTGCCATGCTGGCTAGGGTTATATTTAGGGTTGCTGTAAAGAGGGAACACGGAGGGTCCAGTTGCATGTGGGGCTGCATAAAGGCTCCCCTGGGGAGTCCAGTTGTACCCAAAGCCTTCCTCTGGGGGCACTTTTGGGTGGTCCAAGGGAAATCGCAATGCGTTTTCTGAGGCCCGCTTTTTCAGTCTTCTCCCATTGCGCCGAGGGCTATATTTAGGCTTGCGGTGAAAGAGTGAACCCGGAGGGTCCAGTTGCATGTGGGGCTGCATAAAGGCTCCCCTGGGGAGTTCAGTTGTACCCAAAGCCTTCCTTTGGGGGCACTTCTGGATGGGTGAATGGGGCTTGAAACGCTTTTTCTGTGGCCCGAGTTTTCAGTTTTCTGCCATGCTGGCTAGTTTTATATTTAGGGTTGCTTGTAAACAGCGAACACGGGGGGTCCAGTTGCGTATGGGCCTGCATAAAGGCTCCCCTGGGGAGTTCAGTTGTACCCAAAGCCTTCCTTTGGGGGCACTTTTGGATGGTCGAATGGGGCTTGTAGCACGTTTTCTGTGGCCCGAGTTTTCAGTCGTCTGCCATGCTGGCTAGGGTTATATTTAGGGTTGCTGTAAAGAGCGAACACGGAGGGTCCAGTTGCATGTGGGGCTGCGTAAAGGCTCCCCTGGGGAGTTCAGATGTACCCAAAGCCTTCCTTTGGAGGCACTTTTGGATGGGCGAATGGGGCTCGTAACACATTTTCTGTGGCCCGAGCTTTCAGAGGACTGCCAGGCGTGCTAGGGCTATATTTAGGCTTTCGGTGAAAGATTGAACCCGGAGGGTCCAGTTGCATGTGGGGCTGCATAAAGGCTCCCCTGGGGAGTTCACTTGTACCCAAAGCCTTCCTCTGGGGGCACTTTTGGATGGGTGAATTAGGCTTTTAATGCATTTTCTGGGGCCCGAGTTTTCAGTCGACTGCCAGGCGGGCCAGGGCTATATTTAGGGTTGCTGTGAAAGAGCGAATACGGAGGGTCCAGTTGCATGTGGGGCTGCGTTAAGGCTCCCCTGGGGAGTTCAGTTGTATTCAAAGCCTTCCTTTGGGGGCACTTCTGGATGGGTGAATGGGGCTTGAAACGCATTTTCTGGAGCCCGAGTTTTCAGTCTTCTGCCATGGTGGCTAGGGGTATATTTAGGGTTGCTCGTAAACAGTGAACAAGGAGGGTCCAGTTGCATGTGGGGCTGCATAAAGGCTCCCCTGGGGAGTTCAGATGTACCCAAAGCCTTCCTCTGGGGGCACTTTTGGATGGGCGAATGGGGCTTGTAGCACTTTTTCTGGGGCCCGATTTTTCAGTCGTCTGCCATGCTGGCTAGGGATATATTTAGGGTTGCTGTAAAGAGGGAACACGGAGGGTCCAGTTGCATGTGGGGCTGCATAAAGGCTCCCCTGGGGAGTCCAGTTGTACCCAAAGCCTTCCTCTGGGGGCACTTTTGGGTGGTCCAAGGGAAATCGCAATGCGTTTTCTGAGGCCCGCTTTTTCAGTCTTCTCCCATTGCGCCGAGGGCTATATTTAGGCTTGCGGTGAAAGAGTGAACCCGGAGGGTCCAGTTGCATGTGGGGCTGCATAAAGGCTCCCCTGGGGAGTTCACTTGTACCCAAAGCCTTCATTTGGGGGCACTTCTGGATGGGTGAATGGGGCTTGAAACGCATTTTCTAGAGCCCGAGTTTTCAGTCTTCTGCCATGGTGGCTAGTTTTATATTTAGGGTTGCTCGTAAACAGTGAACAAGGAGGGTCCAGCTGCATGTGGTGCTGCATAAAGGCTCCCCTGGGGAGTTCACTTGTACCCAAAGCCTTCCTTTGGGGGCACTTCTGGATGGGTGAATGGGGCTTGAAATGCTTTTTCTGTGGCCCGAGTTTTCAGTTTTCTGCCATGCTGGCTAGTTTTATATTTAGGGTTGCTTGTAAACAGCGAACACGGGGGGTCCAGTTGCGTATGGGCCTGCATAAAGGCTCCCCTGGGGAGTTCAGTTGTACCCAAAGCCTTCTTCTGGGGGCACTTTTGGATGGGTGAATGGTGCTTGAAACGCATTTTCTGGAGCCCGAGTTTTCAGTCTTCTGCCATGGTGGCTCGGGGTATATTTAGGGTTGCTCGTAAACAGTGAAAAAGGAGGGTCCAGTTGCATGTGGGGCTGCGTAAAGGCTCCCCTGGGGAGTTCAGTTGTACCCAAAGCCTTCCTCTGGCGGCACTTTTGGATGGGCGAATTAGGCTTTTAACGCATTTTCTGGGGCCCGAGTTTTCAGTCGACTGGCAGGCGGGCTAGTGATATATTTAGGGTTGCTGTGAAAGAGTGAACCCGGAGGGTCCAGTCGCATGTGGGGCTGCATAAAGGCTCCCCTGGGGAGTTCAGTTGTACCCAAAGCCTTCCTCTGGGGGCACTTTTGGATGGGCGAATTAGGCTTTTAATGCATTTTCTGGGGCCCGAGTTTTCAGTCGACTGTCAGCCGGGCCAGAGCTATATTTAGGGTTGCTGTGAAAGAGCGAATACGGAGGGTCCAGTTGCATGTGGGGCTGCGTTAAGGCTCCCCTGGGGAGTCCAGTTGTACCCAAAGCCTTCCTTTGGGGGCACTTCTGGATGGGTGAATGGGGCTTGAAACGCATTTTCTGGAGCCCGAGTTTTCAGTCTTCTGCCATGGTGGCTAGTTTTATATTTAGGGTTGCTCGTAAACAGTGAACAAGGAGGGTCCAGCTGCATGTGGGGCTGCATAAAGGCTCCCCTGGGGAGTTCACTTGTACCCAAAGCCTTCCTTTGGGGGCACTTCTGGATGGGTGAATGGGGCTTGAAACGCTTTTTCTGTGGCCCGAGTTTTCAGTTTTCTGCCATGCTGGCTAGGGTTATATTTAGGGTTGCTTGTAAACAGCGAACACGGGGGGTCCAGTTGCGTATGGGCCTGCATAAAGGCTCCCCTGCGGAGTTCAGTTGTACCCGAAGCCTTCCTCTGGGGGCACTTTTGGATGGGCGAATTAGGCTTTTAACAGTTTTTCTGGGGCCCAAGCTTTCAGTCGACTGTCAGCCGGGCCAGGGCTATATTTAGGGTTGCTCTGAAAGAGCGAATACGGAGGGTCCAGTTGCATGTGGGGCTGCGTTAAGGCTCCCCTGGGGAGTCCAGTTGTACCCAAAGCCTTCCTCTGGGGGCACTTTTGGATGGTCCAAGGGAAATCGCAATGCGTTTTCTGAGGCCCGCTTTTTCAATCTTCTCCCATTGCGCCGAGGGCTATATTTAGGCTAGCGGTGAAAGAGTGAACCCGGAGGGTCCAGTTGCATGTGGGGCTGCATAAAGGCTCCCCTCGGGAGTTCAGTTGTACCCAAAGCCTTCCTTTGGGGGCACTTCTGGATGGGTGAATGGGGCTTGAAACGCATTTTCTGGAGCCCGAGTTTTCAGTTTTCTGCCATGGTGGCTAGTTTTATATTTAGGGTTGCTCGTAAACAGTGAACAAGGAGGGTCCAGCTGCATGTGGGGCTGCATAAAGGCTCCCCTGGGGAGTTCACTTGTACCCAAAGCCTTCCTTTGGGGGCACTTCTGGATGGGTGAATGGGGCTTGAAATGCTTTTTCTGTGGCCCGAGTTTTCAGTTTTCTGCCATGCTGGCTAGTTTTATATTTAGGGTTGCTTGTAAACAGCGAACACGGGGGGTCCAGTTGCGTATGGGTCTGCATAAAGGCTCCCCTGGGGAGTTCAGTTGTACCCAAAGCCTTCCTTTGGGGGCACTTTTGGATGGTCGAATGGGGCTTGTAGCACGTTTTCTGGGGCCCGATTTTTCAGTCGTCTGCCATGCGGGCCAGGGTTATATTTAGGGTTGCTTTTTAAGAGCGAATACGGAGGGTCCAGTTGCATGTGGGGCTGCGTAAAGGCTCCCCTGGGGAGTTCAGTTGTACCCAAAGCCTTCCTCTGGGGGCACTTTTGGATGGGCGAATTAGGCTTTTAATGCATTTTCTGGGGCCAGAGCTTTCAGTCGACTGCCAGGCGGGCCAGGGCTATATTTAGGGTTGCTGTGAAAGAGCGAATTCGGAGGGTCCAGTTGCATGTGGGGCTGCGTTAAGGCTCCCCTGGGAGTTCAGTTGTACCCAAAGCCTTCCTTTGGGGGCACTTTTGGATGGGTGAATGGGGCTTGAAACGCTTTTTCTGTGGCCCGAGTTTTCAGTTTTCTGCCATGCTGGCTAGTTTTATATTTAGGGTTGCTTGTAAACAGCGAACACGGGGGGTCCAGTTGCGTATGGGCCTGCATAAAGGCTCCCCTGGGGAGTTCACTTGTACCCAAAGCCTTCCTTTGGGGGCACTTTTGGATGGTCGAATGGGGCTTGTAGCACGTTTTCTGTGGCCCGAGTTTTCAGTCGTCTGCCATGCTGGCTAGGGTTATATTTAGGGTTGCTGTAAAGAGCGAACACGGAGGGTCCAGTTGCATGTGGGGCTGCGTAAAGGCTCCCCTGGGGAGTTCAGATGTACCCAAAGCCTTCCTTTGGAGGCACTTTTGGATGGGCGAATGGGGCTCGTAACACATTTTCTGTGGCCCGAGCTTTCAGAGGACTGCCAGGCGTGCTAGGGCTATATTTAGGCTTTCGGTGAAAGATTGAACCCGGAGGGTCCAGTTGCATGTGGGGCTGCATAAAGGCTCCCCTGGGGAGTTCACTTGTACCCAAAGCCTTCCTCTGGGGGCACTTTTGGATGGGTGAATTAGGCTTTTAATGCATTTTCTGGGGCCCGAGTTTTCAGTCGACTGCCAGGCGGGCCAGGGCTATATTTAGGGTTGCTGTGAAAGAGCGAATACGGAGGGTCCAGTTGCATGTGGGGCTGCGTTAAGGCTCCCCTGGGGAGTTCAGTTGTACCCAAAGCCTTCCTCTGGGGGCACTTTTGGGTGGGCGAATGGGGCTTGTAGCACTTTTTCTGGGGCCCGATTTTTCAGTCGTCTGCCATGCTGGCTAGGGATATATTTAGGGTTGCTGTAAAGAGGGAACACGGAGGGTCCAGTTGCATGTGGGGCTGCATAAAGGCTCCCCTGGGGAGTCCAGTTGTACCCAAAGCCTTCCTCTGGGGGCACTTTTGGGTGGTCCAAGGGAAATCGCAATGCGTTTTCTGAGGCCCGCTTTTTCAGTCTTCTCCCATTGCGCCGAGGGCTATATTTAGGCTAGCGGTGAAAGAGTGAACCCGGAGGGTCCAGTTGCATGTGGGGCTGCATAAAGGCTCCCCTGGGGAGTTCAGTTGTACCCAAAGCCTTCCTTTGGGGGCACTTCTGGATGGGTGAATGGGGCTTGAAACGCATTTTCTAGAGCCCGAGTTTTCAGTCTTCTGCCATGGCGGCTAGTTTTATATTTAGGGTTGCTCGTAAACAGTGAACAAGGAGGGTCCAGCTGCATGTGGTGCTGCATAAAGGCTCCCCTGGGGAGTTCACTTGTACCCAAAGCCTTCCTTTGGGGGCACTTTTGGATGGGTGAATGGGGCTTGAAACGCTTTTTCTGTGGCCCGAGTTTTCAGTTTTCTGCCATGCTGGCTAGTTTTATATTTAGGGTTGCTTGTAAACAGCGAACACGGGGGGTCCAGTTGCGTATGGGCCTGCATAAAGGCTCCCCTGGGGAGTTCAGTTGTACCCAAAGCCTTCCTTTGGGGGCACTTTTGGATGGTCGAATGGGGCTTGTAGCACGTTTTCTGGGGCCCGAGTTTTCAGTCGTCTGCCATGCTGGCTAGGGTTATATTTAGGGTTGCTGTAAAGAGCGAACACGGAGGGTCCAGTTGCATGTGGGGCTGCGTAAAGGCTCCCCTGGGGAGTTCAGATGTACCCAAAGCCTTCCTTTGGAGGCACTTTTGGATGGGCGAATGGGGCTCGTAACACATTTTCTGTGGCCCGAGCTTTCAGACGACTGCCAGGCGTGCTAGGGCTATATTTAGGCTTTCGGTGAAAGATTGAACCCGGAGGGTCCAGTTGCATGTGGGGCTGCATAAAGGCTCCCCTGGGGAGTTCACTTGTACCCAAAGCCTTCCTCTGGGGGCACTTTTGGATGGGTGAATTAGGCTTTTAATGCATTTTCTGGGGCCCGAGTTTTCAGTCGACTGCCAGGCGGGCCAGGGCTATATTTAGGGTTGCTGTGAAAGAGCGAATACGGAGGGTCCAGTTGCATGTGGGGCTGCGTTAAGGCTCCCCTGGGGAGTTCAGTTGTACCCAAAGCCTTCCTTTGGGGGCACTTCTGGATGGGTGAATGGGGCTTGAAACGCTTTTTCTGTGGCCCGAGTTTTCAGTCTTCTGCCATGGTGGCTAGGGGTATATTTAGGGTTGCTCGTAAACAGTGAACAAGGAGGGTCCAGTTGCATGTGGGGCTGCATAAAGGCTCCCCTGGGGAGTTCAGATGTACCCAAAGCCTTCCTCTGGGGGCACTTTTGGATGGGCGAATGGGGCTTGTAGCACGTTTTCTGGGGCCCGATTTTTCAGTCGTCTGCCATGCTGGCTAGGGTTATATTTAGGGTTGCTGTAAAGAGGGAACACGGAGGGTCCAGTTGCATGTGGGGCTGCATAAAGGCTCCCCTGGGGAGTCCAGTTGTACCCAAAGCCTTCCTCTGGGGGCACTTTTGGGTGGTCCAAGGGAAATCGCAATGCGTTTTCTGAGGCCCGCTTTTTCAGTCTTCTCCCATTGCGCCGAGGGCTATATTTAGGCTTGCGGTGAAAGAGTGAACCCGGAGGGTCCAGTTGCATGTGGGGCTGCATAAAGGCTCCCCTGGGGAGTTCAGTTGTACCCAAAGCCTTCCTTTGGGGGCACTTCTGGATGGGTGAATGGGGCTTGAAACGCTTTTTCTGTGGCCCGAGTTTTCAGTTTTCTGCCATGCTGGCTAGTTTTATATTTAGGGTTGCTTGTAAACAGCGAACACGGGGGGTCCAGTTGCGTATGGGCCTGCATAAAGGCTCCCCTGGGGAGTTCAGTTGTACCCAAAGCCTTCCTTTGGGGGCACTTTTGGATGGTCGAATGGGGCTTGTAGCACGTTTTCTGTGGCCCGAGTTTTCAGTCGTCTGCCATGCTGGCTAGGGTTATATTTAGGGTTGCTGTAAAGAGCGAACACGGAGGGTCCAGTTGCATGTGGGGCTGCGTAAAGGCTCCCCTGGGGAGTTCAGATGTACCCAAAGCCTTCCTTTGGAGGCACTTTTGGATGGGCGAATGGGGCTCGTAACACATTTTCTGTGGCCCGAGCTTTCAGAGGACTGCCAGGCGTGCTAGGGCTATATTTAGGCTTTCGGTGAAAGATTGAACCCGGAGGGTCCAGTTGCATGTGGGGCTGCATAAAGGCTCCCCTGGGGAGTTCACTTGTACCCAAAGCCTTCCTCTGGGGGCACTTTTGGATGGGTGAATTAGGCTTTTAATGCATTTTCTGGGGCCCGAGTTTTCAGTCGACTGCCAGGCGGGCCAGGGCTATATTTAGGGTTGCTGTGAAAGAGCGAATACGGAGGGTCCAGTTGCATGTGGGGCTGCGTTAAGGCTCCCCTGGGGAGTTCAGTTGTACCCAAAGCCTTCCTTTGGGGGCACTTCTGGATGGGTGAATGGGGCTTGAAACGCATTTTCTGGAGCCCGAGTTTTCAGTCTTCTGCCATGGTGGCTAGGGGTATATTTAGGGTTGCTCGTAAACAGTGAACAAGGAGGGTCCAGTTGCATGTGGGGCTGCATAAAGGCTCCCCTGGGGAGTTCAGATGTACCCAAAGCCTTCCTCTGGGGGCACTTTTGGATGGGCGAATGGGGCTTGTAGCACTTTTTCTGGGGCCCGATTTTTCAGTCGTCTGCCATGCTGGCTAGGGATATATTTAGGGTTGCTGTAAAGAGGGAACACGGAGGGTCCAGTTGCATGTGGGGCTGCATAAAGGCTCCCCTGGGGAGTCCAGTTGTACCCAAAGCCTTCCTCTGGGGGCACTTTTGGGTGGTCCAAGGGAAATCGCAATGCGTTTTCTGAGGCCCGCTTTTTCAGTCTTCTCCCATTGCGCCGAGGGCTATATTTAGGCTTGCGGTGAAAGAGTGAACCCGGAGGGTCCAGTTGCATGTGGGGCTGCATAAAGGCTCCCCTGGGGAGTTCACTTGTACCCAAAGCCTTCATTTGGGGGCACTTCTGGATGGGTGAATGGGGCTTGAAACGCATTTTCTAGAGCCCGAGTTTTCAGTCTTCTGCCATGGTGGCTAGTTTTATATTTAGGGTTGCTCGTAAACAGTGAACAAGGAGGGTCCAGCTGCATGTGGTGCTGCATAAAGGCTCCCCTGGGGAGTTCACTTGTACCCAAAGCCTTCCTTTGGGGGCACTTCTGGATGGGTGAATGGGGCTTGAAATGCTTTTTCTGTGGCCCGAGTTTTCAGTTTTCTGCCATGCTGGCTAGTTTTATATTTAGGGTTGCTTGTAAACAGCGAACACGGGGGGTCCAGTTGCGTATGGGCCTGCATAAAGGCTCCCCTGGGGAGTTCAGTTGTACCCAAAGCCTTCTTCTGGGGGCACTTTTGGATGGGTGAATGGTGCTTGAAACGCATTTTCTGGAGCCCGAGTTTTCAGTCTTCTGCCATGGTGGCTCGGGGTATATTTAGGGTTGCTCGTAAACAGTGAAAAAGGAGGGTCCAGTTGCATGTGGGGCTGCGTAAAGGCTCCCCTGGGGAGTTCAGTTGTACCCAAAGCCTTCCTCTGGCGGCACTTTTGGATGGGCGAATTAGGCTTTTAACGCATTTTCTGGGGCCCGAGTTTTCAGTCGACTGGCAGGCGGGCTAGTGATATATTTAGGGTTGCTGTGAAAGAGTGAACCCGGAGGGTCCAGTCGCATGTGGGGCTGCATAAAGGCTCCCCTGGGGAGTTCAGTTGTACCCAAAGCCTTCCTCTGGGGGCACTTTTGGATGGGCGAATTAGGCTTTTAATGCATTTTCTGGGGCCCGAGTTTTCAGTCGACTGTCAGCCGGGCCAGAGCTATATTTAGGGTTGCTGTGAAAGAGCGAATACGGAGGGTCCAGTTGCATGTGGGGCTGCGTTAAGGCTCCCCTGGGGAGTCCAGTTGTACCCAAAGCCTTCCTTTGGGGGCACTTCTGGATGGGTGAATGGGGCTTGAAACGCATTTTCTGGAGCCCGAGTTTTCAGTCTTCTGCCATGGTGGCTAGTTTTATATTTAGGGTTGCTCGTAAACAGTGAACAAGGAGGGTCCAGCTGCATGTGGGGCTGCATAAAGGCTCCCCTGGGGAGTTCACTTGTACCCAAAGCCTTCCTTTGGGGGCACTTCTGGATGGGTGAATGGGGCTTGAAACGCTTTTTCTGTGGCCCGAGTTTTCAGTTTTCTGCCATGCTGGCTAGGGTTATATTTAGGGTTGCTTGTAAACAGCGAACACGGGGGGTCCAGTTGCGTATGGGCCTGCATAAAGGCTCCCCTGGGGAGTTCAGTTGTACCCGAAGCCTTCCTCTGGGGGCACTTTTGGATGGGCGAATTAGGCTTTTAACAGTTTTTCTGGGGCCCAAGCTTTCAGTCGACTGTCAGCCGGGCCAGGGCTATATTTAGGGTTGCTCTGAAAGAGCGAATACGGAGGGTCCAGTTGCATGTGGGGCTGCGTTAAGGCTCCCCTGGGGAGTCCAGTTGTACCCAAAGCCTTCCTCTGGGGGCACTTTTGGATGGTCCAAGGGAAATCGCAATGCGTTTTCTGAGGCCCGCTTTTTCAATCTTCTCCCATTGCGCCGAGGGCTATATTTAGGCTAGCGGTGAAAGAGTGAACCCGGAGGGTCCAGTTGCATGTGGGGCTGCATAAAGGCTCCCCTCGGGAGTTCAGTTGTACCCAAAGCCTTCCTTTGGGGGCACTTCTGGATGGGTGAATGGGGCTTGAAACGCATTTTCTGGAGCCCGAGTTTTCAGTTTTCTTCCATGGTGGCTAGTTTTATAT
Source organism: Anas acuta (assembly GCF_963932015.1). Classification (NCBI taxonomy): domain Eukaryota; kingdom Metazoa; phylum Chordata; class Aves; order Anseriformes; family Anatidae; genus Anas; species Anas acuta. The sequence continues at coordinate 40,032 of NW_027076241.1, read as the reverse complement.
TTAGGGTTGCTCGTAAACAGTGAACAAGGAGGGTCCAGCTGCATGTGGGGCTGCATAAAGGCTCCCCTGGGGAGTTCACTTGTACCCAAAGCCTTCCTTTGGGGGCACTTCTGGATGGGTGAATGGGGCTTGAAATGCTTTTTCTGTGGCCCGAGTTTTCAGTTTTCTGCCATGCTGGCTAGTTTTATATTTAGGGTTGCTTGTAAACAGCGAACACGGGGGGTCCAGTTGCGTATGGGTCTGCATAAAGGCTCCCCTGGGGAGTTCAGTTGTACCCAAAGCCTTCCTTTGGGGGCACTTTTGGATGGTCGAATGGGGCTTGTAGCACGTTTTCTGGGGCCCGATTTTTCAGTCGTCTGCCATGCGGGCCAGGGTTATATTTAGGGTTGCTTTTTAAGAGCGAATACGGAGGGTCCAGTTGCATGTGGGGCTGCGTAAAGGCTCCCCTGGGGAGTTCAGTTGTACCCAAAGCCTTCCTCTGGGGGCACTTTTGGATGGGCGAATTAGGCTTTTAATGCATTTTCTGGGGCCCGAGCTTTCAGTCGACTGCCAGGCGGGCCAGGGCTATATTTAGGGTTGCTGTGAAAGAGCGAATTCGGAGGGTCCAGTTGCATGTGGGGCTGCGTTAAGGCTCCCCTGGGAGTTCAGTTGTACCCAAAGCCTTCCTTTGGGGGCACTTTTGGATGGGTGAATGGGGCTTGAAACGCTTTTTCTGTGGCCCGAGTTTTCAGTTTTCTGCCATGCTGGCTAGTTTTATATTTAGGGTTGCTTGTAAACAGCGAACACGGGGGGTCCAGTTGCGTATGGGCCTGCATAAAGGCTCCCCTGGGGAGTTCACTTGTACCCAAAGCCTTCCTTTGGGGGCACTTTTGGATGGTCGAATGGGGCTTGTAGCACGTTTTCTGTGGCCCGAGTTTTCAGTCGTCTGCCATGCTGGCTAGGGTTATATTTAGGGTTGCTGTAAAGAGCGAACACGGAGGGTCCAGTTGCATGTGGGGCTGCGTAAAGGCTCCCCTGGGGAGTTCAGATGTACCCAAAGCCTTCCTTTGGAGGCACTTTTGGATGGGCGAATGGGGCTCGTAACACATTTTCTGTGGCCCGAGCTTTCAGAGGACTGCCAGGCGTGCTAGGGCTATATTTAGGCTTTCGGTGAAAGATTGAACCCGGAGGGTCCAGTTGCATGTGGGGCTGCATAAAGGCTCCCCTGGGGAGTTCACTTGTACCCAAAGCCTTCATCTGGGGGCACTTTTGGATGGGTGAATTAGGCTTTTAATGCATTTTCTGGGGCCCGAGTTTTCAGTCGACTGCCAGGCGGGCCAGGGCTATATTTAGGGTTGCTGTGAAAGAGCGAATACGGAGGGTCCAGTTGCATGTGGGGCTGCGTTAAGGCTCCCCTGGGGAGTTCAGTTGTACCCAAAGCCTTCCTCTGGGGGCACTTTTGGGTGGGCGAATGGGGCTTGTAGCACTTTTTCTGGGGCCCGATTTTTCAGTCGTCTGCCATGCTGGCTAGGGATATATTTAGGGTTGCTGTAAAGAGGGAACACGGAGGGTCCAGTTGCATGTGGGGCTGCATAAAGGCTCCCCTGGGGAGTCCAGTTGTACCCAAAGCCTTCCTCTGGGGGCACTTTTGGGTGGTTTAAGGGAAATCGCAATGCGTTTTCTGAGGCCCGCTTTTTCAGTCTTCTCCCATTGCGCCGAGGGCTATATTTAGGCTAGCGGTGAAAGAGTGAACCCGGAGGGTCCAGTTGCATGTGGGGCTGCATAAAGGCTCCCCTGGGGAGTTCAGTTGTACCCAAAGCCTTCCTTTGGGGGCACTTCTGGATGGGTGAATGGGGCTTGAAACGCATTTTCTAGAGCCCGAGTTTTCAGTCTTCTGCCATGGCGGCTAGTTTTATATTTAGGGTTGCTCGTAAACAGTGAACAAGGAGGGTCCAGCTGCATGTGGTGCTGCATAAAGGCTCCCCTGGGGAGTTCACTTGTACCCAAAGCCTTCCTTTGGGGGCACTTTTGGATGGGTGAATGGGGCTTGAAACGCTTTTTCTGTGGCCCGAGTTTTCAGTTTTCTGCCATGCTGGCTAGTTTTATATTTAGGGTTGCTTGTAAACAGCGAACACGGGGGGTCCAGTTGCGTATGGGCCTGCATAAAGGCTCCCCTGGGGAGTTCAGTTGTACCCAAAGCCTTCCTTTGGGGGCACTTTTGGATGGTCGAATGGGGCTTGTAGCACGTTTTCTGTGGCCCGAGTTTTCAGTCGTCTGCCATGCTGGCTAGGGTTATATTTAGGGTTGCTGTAAAGAGCGAACACGGAGGGTCCAGTTGCATGTGGGGCTGCGTAAAGGCTCCCCTGGGGAGTTCAGATGTACCCAAAGCCTTCCTTTGGAGGCACTTTTGGATGGGCGAATGGGGCTCGTAACACATTTTCTGTGGCCCGAGCTTTCAGACGACTGCCAGGCGTGCTAGGGCTATATTTAGGCTTTCGGTGAAAGATTGAACCCGGAGGGTCCAGTTGCATGTGGGGCTGCATAAAGGCTCCCCTGGGGAGTTCACTTGTACCCAAAGCCTTCCTCTGGGGGCACTTTTGGATGGGTGAATTAGGCTTTTAATGCATTTTCTGGGGCCCGAGTTTTCAGTCGACTGCCAGGCGGGCCAGGGCTATATTTAGGGTTGCTGTGAAAGAGCGAATACGGAGGGTCCAGTTGCATGTGGGGCTGCGTTAAGGCTCCCCTGGGGAGTTCAGTTGTACCCAAAGCCTTCCTTTGGGGGCACTTCTGGATGGGTGAATGGGGCTTGAATCGCATTTTCTGGAGCCCGAGTTTTCAGTCTTCTGCCATGGTGGCTAGTTTTATATTTAGGGTTGCTCGTAAACAGTGAACAAGGAGGGTCCAGTTGCATGTGGGGCTGCATAAAGGCTCCCCTGGGGAGTTCAGATGTACCCAAAGCCTTCCTCTGGGGGCACTTTTGGATGGGCGAATGGGGCTTGTAGCACGTTTTCTGGGGCCCGATTTTTCAGTCGTCTGCCATGCTGGCTAGGGATATATTTAGGGTTGCTGTAAAGAGGGAACACGGAGGGTCCAGTTGCATGTGGGGCTGCATAAAGGCTCCCCTGGGGAGTCCAGTTGTACCCAAAGCCTTCCTCTGGGGGCACTTTTGGGTGGTCCAAGGGAAATCGCAATGCGTTTTCTGAGGCCCGCTTTTTCAGTCTTCTCCCATTGCGCCGAGGGCTATATTTAGGCTTGCGGTGAAAGAGTGAACCCGGAGGGTCCAGTTGCATGTGGGGCTGCATAAAGGCTCCCCTGGGGAGTTCACTTGTACCCAAAGCCTTCCTTTGGGGGCACTTCTGGATGGGTGAATGGGGCTTGAAACGCATTTTCTAGAGCCCGAGTTTTCAGTCTTCTGCCATGGTGGCTAGTTTTATATTTAGGGTTGCTCGTAAACAGTGAACAAGGAGGGTCCAGCTGCATGTGGTGCTGCATAAAGGCTCCCCTGGGGAGTTCACTTGTACCCAAAGCCTTCCTTTGGGGGCACTTCTGGATGGGTGAATGGGGCTTGAAATGCTTTTTCTGTGGCCCGAGTTTTCAGTTTTCTGCCATGCTGGCTAGTTTTATATTTAGGGTTGCTTGTAAACAGCGAACACGGGGGGTCCAGTTGCGTATGGGCCTGCATAAAGGCTCCCCTGGGGAGTTCAGTTGTACCCAAAGCCTTCCTTTGGGGGCACTTTTGGATGGTCGAATGGGGCTTGTAGCACGTTTTCTGGGGCCCGATTTTTCAGTCGTCTGCCATGCGGGCCAGGGATATATTTAGGGTTGCTTTTTAAGAGCGAATACGGAGCGTCCAGTTGCATGTGGGGCTGCGTAAAGGCTCCCCTGGGGAGTTCAGTTGTACCCAAAGCCTTCCTCTGGGGGACTTTTGGATGGGCGAATTAGGCTTTTAACAGTATTTCTGGGGCCCGAGTTTTCAGTCGACTGCCAGGCGGGCCAGGGCTATATTTAGGCTTGCGGTGAAAGAGTGAACCCGGAGGGTCCAGTTGCATGTGGGGCTGCATAAAGGCTCCCCTGGGGAGTTCACTTGTACCCAAAGCCTTCCTTTGGGGGCACTTCTGGATGGGTGAATGGGGCTTGAAACGCTTTTTCTGTGGCCCGAGTTTTCAGTTTTCTGCCATGCTGGCTAGTTTTATATTTAGGCTTGCTTGTAAACAGCGAACACGGGGGGTCCAGTTGCGTATGGGCCTGCATAAAGGCTCCCCTGGGGAGTTCAGTTGTACCCAAAGCCTTCCTTTGGGGGCACTTTTGGATGGTCGAATGGGGCTTGTAGCACGTTTTCTGGGGCCCGATTTTTCAGTCGTCTGCCATGCGGGCCAGGGTTATATTTAGGGTTGCTTTTTAAGAGCAAATACGGAGGGTCCAGTTGCATGTGGGGCTGCGTAAAGGCTCCCCTGGGGAGTTCACTTGTACCCAAAGCCTTCCTTTGGGGGCACTTCTGGATGGGCGAAAGGGGCTTGAAACGCTTTTTCTGTGGCCCGAGTTTTCAGTCTTCTGCCATGCTGGCTAGGGTTATATTTAGGGTTGCTGTAAAGAGCGAACCCGGAGGGTCCAGTTGCATGTGGGGCTGCGTAAAGGCTCCCCTGGGGAGTTCACTTGTACCCAAAGCCTTCCTCTGGGGGCACATTTGGATGGGCGAATTAGGCTTTTAATGCATTTTCTGTGGCCCGAGCTTTCAGTCGACTGCCAGGCGGGCCAGGGCTATATTTAGGGTTGCTGTGAAAGAGCGAATTCGGAGGGTCCAGTTTCATGTGGGGCTGCGTTAAGGCTCCCCTGGGAGTTCAGTTGTACCCAAAGCCTTCCTTTGGGGGCACTTTTGGATGGGTGAATGGGGCTTGAAACGCTTTTTCTGTGGCCCGAGTTTTCAGTTTTCTGCCATGCTGGCTAGTTTTATATTTAGGGTTGCTTGTAAACAGCGAACACGGGGGGTCCAGTTGCGTATGGGCCTGCATAAAGGCTCCCCTGGGGAGTTCACTTGTACCCAAAGCCTTCCTTTGGGGGCACTTTTGGATGGTCGAATGGGGCTTGTAGCACGTTTTCTGTGGCCCGAGTTTTCAGTCGTCTGCCATGCTGGCTAGGGTTATATTTAGGGTTGCTGTAAAGAGCGAACACGGAGGGTCCAGTTGCATGTGGGGCTGCGTAAAGGCTCCCCTGGGGAGTTCAGATGTACCCAAAGCCTTCCTTTGGAGGCACTTTTGGATGGGCGAATGGGGCTCGTAACACATTTTCTGTGGCCCGAGCTTTCAGAGGACTGACAGGCGTGCTAGGGCTATATTTAGGCTTTCGGTGAAAGATTGAACCCGGAGGGTCCAGTTGCATGTGGGGCTGCATAAAGGCTCCCCTGGGGAGTTCACTTGTACCCAAAGCCTTCCTCTGGGGGCACTTTTGGATGGGTGAATTAGGCTTTTAATGCATTTTCTGGGGCCCGAGTTTTCAGTCGACTGCCAGGCGGGCCAGGGCTATATTTAGGGTTGCTGTGAAAGAGCGAATACGGAGGGTCCAGTTGCATGTGGGGCTGCGTTAAGGCTCCCCTGGGGAGTTCAGTTGTACCCAAAGCCTTCCTTTGGGGACACTTCTGGATGGGTGAATGGGGCTTGAAACGCATTTTCTGGAGCCGGAGTTTTCAGTCTTCTGCCATGGTGGCTAGGGGTATATTTAGGGTTGCTCGTAAACAGTGAACAAGGAGGGTCCAGTTGCATGTGGTGCTGCATAAAGGCTCCCCTGGGGAGTTCAGATGTACCCAAAGCCTTCCTCTGGGGGCACTTTTGGATGGGCGAATGGGGCTTGTAGCACTTTTTCTGGGGCCCGATTTTTCAGTCGTCTGCCATGCTGGCTAGGGATATATTTAGGGTTGCTGTAAAGAGGGAACACGGAGGGTCCAGTTGCATGTGGGGCTGCATAAAGGCTCCCCTGGGGAGTCCAGTTGTACCCAAAGCCTTCCTCTGGGGGCACTTTTGGGTGGTCCAAGGGAAATCGCAATGCGTTTTCTGAGGCCCGCTTTTTCAGTCTTCTCCCATTGCGCCGAGGGCTATATTTAGGCTTGCGGTGAAAGAGTGAACCCGGAGGGTCCAGTTGCATGTGGGGCTGCATAAAGGCTCCCCTGGGGAGTTCAGTTGTACCCAAAGCCTTCCTTTGGGGGCACTTCTGGATGGGTGAATGGGGCTTGAAACGCTTTTTCTGTGGCCCGAGTTTTCAGTTTTCTGCCATGCTGGCTAGTTTTATATTTAGGGTTGCTTGTAAACAGCGAACACGGGGGGTCCAGTTGCGTATGGGCCTGCATAAAGGCTCCCCTGGGGAGTTCAGTTGTACCCAAAGCCTTCCTTTGGGGGCACTTTTGGATGGTCGAATGGGGCTTGTAGCACGTTTTCTGTGGCCCGAGTTTTCAGTCGTCTGCCATGCTGGCTAGGGTTATATTTAGGGTTGCTGTAAAGAGCGAACACGGAGGGTCCAGTTGCATGTGGGGCTGCGTAAAGGCTCCCCTGGGGAGTTCAGATGTACCCAAAGCCTTCCTTTGGAGGCACTTCTGGATGGGCGAATGGGGCTCGTAACACATTTTCTGTGGCCCGAGCTTTCAGAGGACTGCCAGGCGTGCTAGGGCTATATTTAGGCTTTCGGTGAAAGATTGAACCCGGAGGGTCCAGTTGCATGTGGGGCTGCATAAAGGCTCCCCTGGGGAGTTCACTTGTACCCAAAGCCTTCCTCTGGGGGCACTTTTGGATGGGTGAATTAGGCTTTTAATGCATTTTCTGGGGCCCGAGTTTTCAGTCGACTGCCAGGCGGGCCAGGGCTATATTTAGGGTTGCTGTGAAAGAGCGAATACGGAGGGTCCAGTTGCATGTGGGGCTGCGTTAAGGCTCCCCTGGGGAGTTCAGTTGTACCCAAAGCCTTCCTTTGGGGGCACTTCTGGATGGGTGAATGGGGCTTGAAACGCATTTTCTGGAGCCCGAGTTTTCAGTCTTCTGCCATGGTGGCTAGGGGTATATTTAGGGTTGCTCGTAAACAGTGAACAAGGAGGGTCCAGTTGCATGTGGGGCTGCATAAAGGCTCCCCTGGGGAGTTCAGATGTACCCAAAGCCTTCCTCTGGGGGCACTTTTGGATGGGCGAATGGGGCTTGTAGCACTTTTTCTGGGGCCCGATTTTTCAGTCGTCTGCCATGCTGGCTAGGGATATATTTAGGGTTGCTGTAAAGAGGGAACACGGAGGGTCCAGTTGCATGTGGGGCTGCATAAAGGCTCCCCTGGGGAGTCCAGTTGTACCCAAAGCCTTCCTCTGGGGGCACTTTTGGGTGGTCCAAGGGAAATCGCAATGCGTTTTCTGAGGCCCGCTTTTTCAGTCTTCTCCCATTGCGCCGAGGGCTATATTTAGGCTTGCGGTGAAAGAGTGAACCCGGAGGGTCCAGTTGCATGTGGGGCTGCATAAAGGCTCCCCTGGGGAGTTCAGTTGTACCCAAAGCCTTCCTTTGGGGGCACTTCTGGATGGGTGAATGGGGCTTGAAACGCATTTTCTAGAGCCCGAGTTTTCAGTCTTCTGCCATGGTGGCTAGTTTTATATTTAGGGTTGCTCGTAAACAGTGAACAAGGAGGGTCCAGCTGCATGTGGTGCTGCATAAAGGCTCCCCTGGGGAGTTCACTTGTACCCAAAGCCTTCCTTTGGGGGCACTTCTGGATGGGTGAATGGGGCTTGAAATGCTTTTTCTGTGGCCCGAGTTTTCAGTTTTCTGCCATGCTGGCTAGTTTTATATTTAGGGTTGCTTGTAAACAGCGAACACGGGGGGTCCAGTTGCGTATGGGCCTGCATAAAGGCTCCCCTGGGGAGTTCAGTTGTACCCAAAGCCTTCTTCTGGGGGCACTTTTGGATGGGTGAATGGTGCTTGAAACGCATTTTCTGGAGCCCGAGTTTTCAGTCTTCTGCCATGGTGGCTCGGGGTATATTTAGGGTTGCTGTAAAGAGCGAACACGGAGGGTCCAGTTGCATGTGGGGCTGCGTAAAGGCTCCCCTGGGGAGTTCAGTTGTACCCAAAGCCTTCCTCTGGCGGCACTTTTGGATGGGTGAATTAGGCTTTTAACGCATTTTCTGGGGCCCGAGTTTTCAGTCGACTGGCAGGCGGGCTAGTGATATATTTAGGGTTGCTGTGAAAGAGTGAACCCGGAGGGTCCAGTCGCATGTGGGGCTGCATAAAGGCTCCCCTGGGGAGTTCAGTTGTACCCAAAGCCTTCCTCTGGGGGCACTTTTGGATGGGCGAATTAGGCTTTTAATGCATTTTCTGGGGCCCGAGTTTTCAGTCGACTGTCAGCCGGGCCAGAGCTATATTTAGGGTTGCTGTGAAAGAGCGAATACGGAGGGTCCAGTTGCATGTGGGGCTGCGTTAAGGCTCCCCTGGGGAGTCCAGTTGTACCCAAAGCCTTCCTTTGGGGGCACTTCTGGATGGGTGAATGGGGCTTGAAACGCATTTTCTGGAGCCCGAGTTTTCAGTCTTCTGCCATGGTGGCTAGTTTTATATTTAGGGTTGCTCGTAAACAGTGAACAAGGAGGGTCCAGCTGCATGTGGGGCTGCATAAAGGCTCCCCTGGGGAGTTCACTTGTACCCAAAGCCTTCCTTTGGGGGCACTTCTGGATGGGTGAATGGGGCTTGAAACGCTTTTTCTGTGGCCCGAGTTTTCAGTTTTCTGCCATGCTGGCTAGGGTTATATTTAGGGTTGCTTGTAAACAGCGAACACGGGGGGTCCAGTTGCGTATGGGCCTGCATAAAGGCTCCCCTGGGGAGTTCAGTTGTACCCGAAGCCTTCCTCTGGGGGCACTTTTGGATGGGCGAATTAGGCTTTTAACAGTTTTTCTGGGGCCCAAGCTTTCAGTCGACTGTCAGCCGGGCCAGGGCTATATTTAGGGTTGCTCTGAAAGAGCGAATACGGAGGGTCCAGTTGCATGTGGGGCTGCGTTAAGGCTCCCCTGGGGAGTGCAGTTGTACCCAAAGCCTTCCTCTGGGGGCACTTTTGGATGGTCCAAGGGAAATCGCAATGCGTTTTCTGAGGCCCGCTTTTTCAATCTTCTCCCATTGCGCCGAGGGCTATATTTAGGCTAGCGGTGAAAGAGTGAACCCGGAGGGTCCAGTTGCATGTGGGGCTGCATAAAGGCTCCCCTCGGGAGTTCAGTTGTACCCAAAGCCTTCCTTTGGGGGCACTTCTGGATGGGTGAATGGGGCTTGAAACGCATTTTCTGGAGCCCGAGTTTTCAGTTTTCTGCCATGGTGGCTAGTTTTATATTTAGGGTTGCTCGTAAACAGTGAACAAGGAGGGTCCAGCTGCATGTGGGGCTGCATAAAGGCTCCCCTGGGGAGTTCACTTGTACCCAAAGCCTTCCTTTGGGGGCACTTCTGGATGGGTGAATGGGGCTTGAAATGCTTTTTCTGTGGCCCGAGTTTTCAGTTTTCTGCCATGCTGGCTAGTTTTATATTTAGGGTTGCTTGTAAACAGCGAACACGGGGGGTCCAGTTGCGTATGGGTCTGCATAAAGGCTCCCCTGGGGAGTTCAGTTGTACCCAAAGCCTTCCTTTGGGGGCACTTTTGGATGGTCGAATGGGGCTTGTAGCACGTTTTCTGGGGCCCGATTTTTCAGTCGTCTGCCATGCGGGCCAGGGTTATATTTAGGGTTGCTTTTTAAGAGCGAATACGGAGGGTCCAGTTGCATGTGGGGCTGCGTAAAGGCTCCCCTGGGGAGTTCAGTTGTACCCAAAGCCTTCCTCTGGGGGCACTTTTGGATGGGCGAATTAGGCTTTTAACAGTATTTCTGGGGCCCGAGTTTTCAGTCGACTGCCAGGCGGGCCAGGGCTATATTTAGGGTTGCTGTGAAAGAGTGAACCTGGAGGGTCCAGTTGCATGTGGGGCTGCATAAAGGCTCCCCTGGGGAGTTCACTTGTACCCAAAGCCTTCCTTTGGGGCACTTCTGGATGGGTGAATGGGGCTTGAAACGCTTTTTCTGTGGCCCGAGTTTTCAGTTTTCTGCCATGCTGGCTAGTTTTATATTTAGGGTTGCTTGTAAACAGCGAACACGGGGGGTCCAGTTGCGTATGGGCCTGCATAAAGGCTCCCCTGGGGAGTTCAGTTGTACCCAAAGCCTTCCTTTGGGGGCACTTTTGGATGGTCGAATGGGGCTTGTAGCACGTTTTCTGGGGCCCGATTTTTCAGTCGTCTGTCATGCGGGCCAGGGTTATATTTAGGGTTGCTGTGAAAGAGCGAATACGGAGGGTCCAGTTGCATGTGGGGCTGCGTAAAGGCTCCCCTGGGGAGTTCACTTGTACCCAAAGCCTTCCTTTGGGGGCACTTCTGGATGGGCGAAAGGGGCTTGAAACGCTTTTTCTGTGGCCCGAGTTTTCAGTCTTCTGCCATGCTGGCTAGGGTTATATTTAGGGTTGCTGTAAAGAGCGAACCCGGAGGGTCCAGTTGCATGTGGGGCTGCGTAAAGGCTCCCCTGGGGAGTTCACTTGTACCCAAAGCCTTCCTCTGGGGGCACATTTGGATGGGCGAATTAGGCTTTTAATGCATTTTCTGGGGCCCGAGCTTTCAGTCGACTGCCAGGCGGGCCAGGGCTATATTTAGGGTTGCTGTGAAAGAGCGAATTCGGAGGGTCCAGTTTCATGTGGGGCTGCGTTAAGGCTCCCCTGGGAGTTCAGTTGTACCCAAAGCCTTCCTTTGGGGGCACTTTTGGATGGGTGAATGGGGCTTGAAACGCTTTTTCTGTGGCCCGAGTTTTCAGTTTTCTGCCATGCTGGCTAGTTTTATATTTAGGGTTGCTTGTAAACAGCGAACACGGGGGGTCCAGTTGCGTATGGGCCTGCATAAAGGCTCCCCTGGGGAGTTCAGTTGTACCCAAAGCCTTCCTTTGGGGCACTTTTGGATGGTCGAATGGGGCTTGTAGCACGTTTTCTGTGGCCCGAGTTTTCAGTCGTCTGCCATGCTGGCTAGGGTTATATTTAGGGTTGCTGTAAAGAGCGAACACGGAGGGTCCAGTTGCATGTGGGGCTGCGTAAAGGCTCCCCTGGGGAGTTCAGATGTACCCAAAGCCTTCCTTTGGAGGCACTTTTGGATGGGCGAATGGGGCTCGTAACACATTTTCTGTGGCCCGAGCTTTCAGAGGACTGCCAGGCGTGCTAGGGCTATATTTAGGCTTTCGGTGAAAGATTGAACCCGGAGGGTCCAGTTGCATGTGGGGCTGCATAAAGGCTCCCCTGGGGAGTTCACTTGTACCCAAAGCCTTCCTCTGGGGGCACTTTTGGATGGGTGAATTAGGCTTTTAATGCATTTTCTGGGGCCCGAGTTTTCAGTCGACTGCCAGGCGGGCCAGGGCTATATTTAGGGTTGCTGTGAAAGAGCGAATACGGAGGGTCCAGTTGCATGTGGGGCTGCGTTAAGGCTCCCCTGGGGAGTTCAGTTGTACCCAAAGCCTTCCTTTGGGGGCACTTCTGGATGGGTGAATGGGGCTTGAAACGCATTTTCTGGAGCCCGAGTTTTCAGTCTTCTGCCATGGTGGCTAGGGGTATATTTAGGGTTGCTCGTAAACAGTGAACAAGGAGGGTCCAGTTGCATGTGGGGCTGCATAAAGGCTCCCCTGGGGAGTTCAGATGTACCCAAAGCCTTCCTCTGGGGGCACTTTTGGATGGGCGAATGGGGCTTGTAGCACTTTTTCTGGGGCCCGATTTTTCAGTCGTCTGCCATGCTGGCTAGGGATATATTTAGGGTTGCTGTAAAGAGGGAACACGGAGGGTCCAGTTGCATGTGGGGCTGCATAAAGGCTCCCCTGGGGAGTCCAGTTGTACCCAAAGCCTTCCTCTGGGGGCACTTTTGGGTGGTCCAAGGGAAATCGCAATGCGTTTTCTGAGGCCCGCTTTTTCAGTCTTCTCCCATTGCGCCGAGGGCTATATTTAGGCTTGCGGTGAAAGAGTGAACCCGGAGGGTCCAGTTGCATGTGGGGCTGCATAAAGGCTCCCCTGGGGAGTTCACTTGTACCCAAAGCCTTCCTTTGGGGGCACTTCTGGATGGGTGAATGGGGCTTGAAACGCATTTTCTAGAGCCCGAGTTTTCAGTCTTCTGCCATGGCGGCTAGTTTTATATTTAGGGTTGCTCGTAAACAGTGAACAAGGAGGGTCCAGCTGCATGTGGTGCTGCATAAAGGCTCCCCTGGGGAGTTCACTTGTACCCAAAGCCTTCCTTTGGGGGCACTTTTGGATGGGTGAATGGGGCTTGAAACGCTTTTTCTGTGGCCCGAGTTTTCAGTTTTCTGCCATGCTGGCTAGTTTTATATTTAGGGTTGCTTGTAAACAGCGAACACGGGGGGTCCAGTTGCGTATGGGCCTGCATAAAGGCTCCCCTGGGGAGTTCACTTGTACCCAAAGCCTTCCTTTGGGGGCACTTTTGGATGGTCGAATGGGGCTTGTAGCACGTTTTCTGTGGCCCGAGTTTTCAGTCGTCTGCCATGCTGGCTAGGGTTATATTTAGGGTTGCTGTAAAGAGCGAACACGGAGGGTCCAGTTGCATGTGGGGCTGCGTAAAGGCTCCCCTGGGGAGTTCAGATGTACCCAAAGCCTTCCTTTGGAGGCACTTTTGGATGGGCGAATGGGGCTCGTAACACATTTTCTGTGGCCCGAGCTTTCAGAGGACTGCCAGGCGTGCTAGGGCTATATTTAGGCTTTCGGTGAAAGATTGAACCCGGAGGGTCCAGTTGCATGTGGGGCTGCATAAAGGCTCCCCTGGGGAGTTCACTTGTACCCAAAGCCTTCCTCTGGGGGCACTTTTGGATGGGTGAATTAGGCTTTTAATGCATTTTCTGGGGCCCGAGTTTTCAGTCGACTGCCAGGCGGGCCAGGGCTATATTTAGGGTTGCTGTGAAAGAGCGAATACGGAGGGTCCAGTTGCATGTGGGGCTGCGTTAAGGCTCCCCTGGGGAGTTCAGTTGTACCCAAAGCCTTCCTTTGGGGGCACTTCTGGATGGGTGAATGGGGCTTGAATCGCATTTTCTGGAGCCCGAGTTTTCAGTCTTCTGCCATGGTGGCTAGGGGTATATTTAGGGTTGCTCGTAAACAGTGAACAAGGAGGGTCCAGTTGCATGTGGGGCTGCATAAAGGCTCCCCTGGGGAGTTCAGATGTACCCAAAGCCTTCCTCTGGGGGCACTTTTGGATGGGCGAATGGGGCTTGTAGCACGTTTTCTGGGGCCCGATTTTTCAGTCGTCTGCCATGCTGGCTAGGGATATATTTAGGGTTGCTGTAAAGAGGGAACACGGAGGGTCCAGTTGCATGTGGGGCTGCATAAAGGCTCCCCTGGGGAGTCCAGTTGTACCCAAAGCCTTCCTCTGGGGGCACTTTTGGGTGGTCCAAGGGAAATCGCAATGCGTTTTCTGAGGCCCGCTTTTTCAGTCTTCTCCCATTGCGCCGAGGGCTATATTTAGGCTTGCGGTGAAATAGTGAACCCGGAGGGTCCAGTTGCATGTGGGGCTGCATAAAGGCTCCCCTGGGGAGTTCACTTGTACCCAAAGCCTTCCTTTGGGGGCACTTCTGGATGGGTGAATGGGGCTTGAAACGCATTTTCTAGAGCCCGAGTTTTCAGTCTTCTGCCATGGTGGCTAGTTTTATATTTAGGGTTGCTCGTAAACAGTGAACAAGGAGGGTCCAGCTGCATGTGGTGCTGCATAAAGGCTCCCCTGGGGAGTTCACTTGTACCCAAAGCCTTCCTTTGGGGGCACTTCTGGATGGGTGAATGGGGCTTGAAATGCTTTTTCTGTGGCCCGAGTTTTCAGTTTTCTGCCATGCTGGCTAGTTTTATATTTAGGGTTGCTTGTAAACAGCGAACACGGGGGGTCCAGTTGCGTATGGGCCTGCATAAAGGCTCCCCTGGGGAGTTCAGTTGTACCCAAAGCCTTCCTTTGGGGGCACTTTTGGATGGTCGAATGGGGCTTGTAGCACGTTTTCTGGGGCCCGATTTTTCAGTCGTCTGCCATGCGGGCCAGGGTTATATTTAGGGTTGCTGTGAAAGAGCGAATACGGAGGGTCCAGTTGCATGTGGGGCTGCGTAAAGGCTCCCCTGGGGAGTTCACTTGTACCCAAATCCTTCCTTTGGGGGCACATCTGGATGGGCGAAAGGGGCTTGAAACGCTTTTTCTGTGGCCCGAGTTTTCAGTCTTCTGCCATGCTGGCTAGGGTTATATTTAGGGTTGCTGTAAAGAGCGAACCCGGAGGGTCCAGTTGCATGTGGGGCTGCGTTAAGGCTCCCCTGGGGAGTTCAGATGTACCCAAAGCCTTCCTTTGGAGGCACTTTTGGATGGGCGAATGGGGCTCGTAACACATTTTCTGTGGCCCGAGCTTTCAGAGGACTGCCAGGCGTGCTAGGGCTATATTTAGGCTTTCGGTGAAAGATTGAACCCGGAGGGTCCAGTTGCATGTGGGGCTGCATAAAGGCTCCCCTGGGGAGTTCACTTGTACCCAAAGCCTTCCTCTGGGGGCACTTTTGGATGGGTGAATTAGGCTTTTAATGCATTTTCTGGGGCCCGAGTTTTCAGTCGACTGCCAGGCGGGCCAGGGCTATATTTAGGGTTGCTGTGAAAGAGCGAATACGGAGGGTCCAGTTGCATGTGGGGCTGCGTTAAGGCTCCCCTGGGGAGTTCAGTTGTACCCAAAGCCTTCCTTTGGGGGCACTTCTGGATGGGTGAATGGGGCTTGAAACGCATTTTCTGGAGCCCGAGTTTTCAGTCTTCTGCCATGGTGGCTAGGGGTATATTTAGGGTTGCTCGTAAACAGTGAACAAGGAGGGTCCAGTTGCATGTGGGGCTGCATAAAGGCTCCCCTGGGGAGTTCAGATGTACCCAAAGCCTTCCTCTGGGGGCACTTTTGGATGGGCGAATGGGGCTTGTAGCACTTTTTCTGGGGCCCGATTTTTCAGTCGTCTGCCATGCTGGCTAGGGATATATTTAGGGTTGCTGTAAAGAGGGAACACGGAGGGTCCAGTTGCATGTGGGGCTGCATAAAGGCTCCCCTGGGGAGTCCAGTTGTACCCAAAGCCTTCCTCTGGGGGCACTTTTGGGTGGTCCAAGGGAAATCGCAATGCGTTTTCTGAGGCCCGCTTTTTCAGTCTTCTCCCATTGCGCCGAGGGCTATATTTAGGCTTGCGGTGAAAGAGTTAACCCGGAGGGTCCAGTTGCATTTGGGGCTGCATAAAGGCTCCCCTGGGGAGTTCACTTGTACCCAAAGCCTTCCTTTGGGGGCACTTCTGGATGGGTGAATGGGGCTTGAAACGCATTTTCTAGAGCCCGAGTTTTCAGTCTTCTGCCATGGTGGCTAGTTTTATATTTAGGGTTGCTCGTAAACAGTGAACAAGGAGGGTCCAGCTGCATGTGGTGCTGCATAAAGGCTCCCCTGGGGAGTTCACTTGTACCCAAAGCCTTCCTTTGGGGGCACTTCTGGATGGGTGAATGGGGCTTGAAATGCTTTTTCTGTGGCCCGAGTTTTCAGTTTTCTGCCATGCTGGCTAGTTTTATATTTAGGGTTGCTTGTAAACAGCGAACACGGGGGGTCCAGTTGCGTATGGGCCTGCATAAAGGCTCCCCTGGGGAGTTCAGTTGTACCCAAAGCCTTCCTTTGGGGGCACTTTTGGATGGTCGAATGGGGCTTGTAGCACGTTTTCTGGGGCCCGATTTTTCAGTCGTCTGCCATGCGGGCCAGGGTTATATTTAGGGTTGCTTTTTAAGAGCGAATACGGAGGGTCCAGTTGCATGTGGGGCTGCGTAAAGGCTCCCCTGGGGAGTTCAGTTGTACCCAAAGCCTTCCTCTGGGGGCACTTTTGGGTGGGCGAATTAGGCTTTTAACAGTATTTCTGGGGCCCGAGTTTTCAGTCGACTGCCAGGCGGGCCAGGGCTATATTTAGGCTTGCGGTGAAAGAGTGAACCCGGAGGGTCCAGTTGCATGTGGGGCTGCATAAAGGCTCCCCTGGGGAGTTCACTTGTACCCAAAGCCTTCCTTTGGGGGCACTTCTGGATGGGTGAATGGGGCTTGAAACGCTTTTTCTGTGGCCCGAGTTTTCAGTCTTCTGCCATGCTGGCTAGGGTTATATTTAGGGTTGCTGTAAAGAGCGAACCCGGAGGGTCCAGTTGCATGTGGGGCTGCGTAAAGGCTCCCCTGGGGAGTTCACTTGTACCCAAAGCCTTCCTCTGGGGGCACATTTGGATGGGCGAATTAGGCTTTTAATGCATTTTCTGGGGCCCGAGCTTTCAGTCGACTGCCAGGCGGGCCAGGGCTATATTTAGGGTTGCTGTGAAAGAGCGAATTCGGAGGGTCCAGTTTCATGTGGGGCTGCGTTAAGGCTCCCCTGGGAGTTCAGTTGTACCCAAAGCCTTCCTTTGGGGGCACTTTTGGATGGGTGAATGGGGCTTGAAACGCTTTTTCTGTGGCCCGAGTTTTCAGTTTTCTGCCATGCTGGCTAGTTTTATATTTAGGGTTGCTTGTAAACAGCGAACACGGGGGGTCCAGTTGCGTATGGGCCTGCATAAAGGCTCCCCTGGGGAGTTCACTTGTACCCAAAGCCTTCCTTTGGGGGCACTTTTGGATGGTCGAATGGGGCTTGTAGCACGTTTTCTGTGGCCCGAGTTTTCAGTCGTCTGCCATGCTGGCTAGGGTTATATTTAGGGTTGCTGTAAAGAGCGAACACGGAGGGTCCAGTTGCATGTGGGGCTGCGTAAAGGCTCCCCTGGGGAGTTCAGATGTACCCAAAGCCTTCCTTTGGAGGCACTTTTGGAGGGGCGAATGGGGCTCGTAACACATTTTCTGTGGCCCGAGCTTTCAGAGGACTGACAGGCGTGCTAGGGCTATATTTAGGCTTTCGGTGAAAGATTGAACCCGGAGGGTCCAGTTGCATGTGGGGCTGCATAAAGGCTCCCCTGGGGAGTTCACTTGTACCCAAAGCCTTCCTCTGGGGGCACTTTTGGATGGGTGAATTAGGCTTTTAATGCATTTTCTGGGGCCCGAGTTTTCAGTCGACTGCCAGGCGGGCCAGGGCTATATTTAGGGTTGCTGTGAAAGAGCGAATACGGAGGGTCCAGTTGCATGTGGGGCTGCGTTAAGGCTCCCCTGGGGAGTTCAGTTGTACCCAAAGCCTTCCTTTGGGGGCACTTCTGGATGGGTGAATGGGGCTTGAAACGCATTTTCTGGAGCCCGAGTTTTCAGTCTTCTGCCATGGTGGCTAGGGGTATATTTAGGGTTGCTCGTAAACAGTGAACAAGGAGGGTCCAGTTGCATGTGGGGCTGCATAAAGGCTCCCCTGGGGAGTTCAGATGTACCCATAGCCTTCCTCTGGGGGCACTTTTGGATGGGCGAATGGGGCTTGTAGCACGTTTTCTGGGGCCCGATTTTTCAGTCGTCTGCCATGCTGGCTAGGGATATATTTAGGGTTGCTGTAAAGAGGGAACACGGAGGGTCCAGTTGCATGTGGGGCTGCATAAAGGCTCCCCTGGGGAGTCCAGTTGTACCCAAAGCCTTCCTCTGGGGGCACTTTTGGGTGGTCCAAGGGAAATCGCAATGCGTTTTCTGAGGCCCGCTTTTTCAGTCTTCTCCCATTGCGCCGAGGGCTATATTTAGGCTTGCGGTGAAAGAGTGAACCCGGAGGGTCCAGTTGCATGTGGGGCTGCATAAAGGCTCCCCTGGGGAGTTCACTTGTACCCAAAGCCTTCCTTTGGGGGCACTTCTGGATGGGTGAATGGGGCTTGAAACGCATTTTCTAGAGCCCGAGTTTTCAGTCTTCTGCCATGGTGGCTAGTTTTATATTTAGGGTTGCTCGTAAACAGTGAACAAGGAGGGTCCAGCTGCATGTGGTGCTGCATAAAGGCTCCCCTGGGGAGTTCACTTGTACCCAAAGCCTTCCTTTGGGGGCACTTTTGGATGGGTGAATGGGGCTTGAAATGCTTTTTCTGTGGCCCGAGTTTTCAGTTTTCTGCCATGCTGGCTAGTTTTATATTTAGGGTTGCTTGTAAACAGCGAACACGGGGGGTCCAGTTGCGTATGGGCCTGCATAAAGGCTCCCCTGGGGAGTTCAGTTGTACCCAAAGCCTTCCTTTGGGGGCACTTTTGGATGGTCGAATGGGGCTTGTAGCACGTTTTCTGGGGCCCGATTTTTCAGTCGTCTGCCATGCGGGCCAGTGTTATATTTAGGGTTGCTTTTTAAGAGCGAATACGGAGGGTCCAGTTGCATGTGGGGCTGCATAAAGGCTCCCCTGGGGAGTTCAGATGTACCCGAAGCCTTCCTCTGGGGGCACTTTTGGATGGGCGAATTAGGCTTTTAACAGTATTTCTGGGGCCCGATTTTTCAGTCGACTGCCAGGCGGGCCAAGGCTATATTTAGGGTTGCTGTGAAAGAGCGAATACGGAGGGTCCAGTTGCATGTGGGGCTGCGTTAAGGCTCCCCTGGGGAGTTCAGTTGTACCCAAAGCCTTCCTTTGGGGGCACTTCTGGATGGGTGAATGGGGCTTGAAACGCTTTTTCTGTGGCCCGAGTTTTCAGTTTTCTGCCATGCTGGCTAGTGTTATATTTAGGCTTGCTTGTAAACAGCGAACACGGGGGGTCCAGTTGCGTATGGGCCTGCATAAAGGCTCCCCTGGGGAGTTCAGTTGTACCCAAAGCCGTCCTCTGGGGGCACTTCTGGATGGGTGAATGGGGCTTGAAACGCATTTTCTGGGGCCCGAGTTTTCAGTCGACTGCCAGGCGGGCCAGGGTTATATTTAGGGTTGCTCGTAAACAGTGAACAAGGAGGGTCCAGTTGCATGTGGGGCTGCATAAAGGCTCCCCTGGGGAGTTCAGTTGTACCCAAAGCCTTCCTCTGGGGGCACTTTTGGATGGGCGAATTAGGCTTTTAACAGTATTTCTGGGGCCCGAGTTTTCAGTCGACTGCCAGGCGGGCCAGGGCTATATTTAGGCTTGCGGTGAAAGAGTGAACCTGGAGGGTCCAGTTGCATGTGGGGCTGAATAAAGGCTCCCCTGGGGAGTTCACTTGTACCCAAAGCCTTCCTTTGGGGGCACTTCTGGATGGGTGAATGGTGCTTGAAACGCTTTTACTGTGGCCCGAGTTTTCAGTTTTCTGCCATGCTGGCTAGTTTTATATTTAGGCTTGCTTGTAAACAGCGAACACGGGGGGTCCAGTTGCGTATGGGCCTGCATAAAGGCTCCCCTGGAGAGTTCAGTTGTACCCAAAGCCTTCCTTTGGGGGCACTTTGGGATGGTCGAATGGGGCTTGTAGCACGTTTTCTGGGGCCCGATTTTTCAGTCGTCTGCCATGCGGGCCAGGGTTATATTTAGGGTTGCTGTAAAGAGCGAATACGGAGGGTCCAGTTGCATGTGGGGCTGCATAAAGGCTCCCCTGGGGAGTTCACTTGTACCCAAAGCCTTCCTTTGGGGGCACTTCTGGATGGGCGAAAGGGGATTGAAACGCTTTTTCTGTGGCCCGAGTTTTCAGTCTTCTGCCATGCTGGCTAGGGTTATATTTAGGGTTGCTCGTAAACAGTGAACAAGGAGGGTCCAGTTGCATGTGGGGCTGCGTAAAGGCTCCCCTGGGGAGTTCAGTTGTACCCAAAGCCTTCCTCTGGGGGCACTTTTGAATGGGCGAATTAGGCTTTTAACAGTATTTCTGGGGCCCGAGTTTTCAGTCGACTGCCAGGCGGGCCAGGGCTATATTTATGCTTGCTGTGAAAGAGTGAACCCGGAGGGTCCAGTTGCATGTGGGGCTGCATAAAGGCTCCCCTGGGGAGTTCACTTGTACCCAAAGCCTTCCTTTGGGGGCACTTCTGGATGGGTGAATGGGGCTTGAAACGCTTTTTCTGTGGCCCGAGTTTTCAGTTTTCTGCCATGCTGGCTAGTTTTATATTTAGGGTTGCTTGTAAACAGCGAACACGGGGGGTCCAGTTGCGTATGGGCCTGCATAAAGGCTCCCCTGGGGAGTTCAGTTGTACCCAAAGCCTTCCTTTGGGGGCACTTTTGGATGGTCGAATGGGGCTTGTAGCACGTTTTCTGTGGCCCGAGTTTTCAGTCGTCTGCCATGCGGACCAGGGTTATATTTAGTGTTGCTGTGAAAGAGCGAATACGGAGGGTCCAGTTGCATGTGGGGCTGCATAAAGGCTCCCCTGGGGAGTTCACTTGTACCCAAAGCCTTCCTTTGGGGGCACTTCTGGATGGGCGAAAGGGGCTTGAAACGCTTTTTCTGTGGCCCGAGTTTTCAGTCTTCTGCCATGCTGGCTAGGGGTATATTTAGGATTGCTGTAAAGAGCGAACACGGAGGGTCCAGTTGCATGTGGGGCTGCGTAAAGGCTCCCCTGGGGAGTTCACTTGTACCCAAAGCCTTCCTCTGGGGGCACATTTGGATGGGCGAATTAGGCTTTTAATGCATTTTCTGGGGCCCGAGCTTTCAGTCGACAGCCAGGCGGGCCAGGGCTATATTTAGGGTTGCTGTAAAGAGCGAACACGGAGGGTCCAGTTGCATGTGGGGCTGCGTTAAGGCTCCCCTGGGGAGTTCAGTTGTACCCAAAGCCTTCCTCTGGGGGCACTTTTGGATGGGCGAATTAGGCTTTTAATGCATTTTCTGGGGCCCAAGTTTTCAGTCGACTGCCAGGCCGGCCAGGGCTATATTTAGGGTTGCTGTGAAAGAGCGAATACGGAGGGTCCAGTTTCATGTGGGGCTGCGTTAAGGCTCCCCTGGGAGTTCAGTTGTACCCAAAGCCTTCCTTTGGGGGCACTTTTGGATGGGTGAATGGGGCTTGAAACGCTTTTTCTGTGGCCCGAGTTTTCAGTTTTCTGCCATGCTGGCTAGTTTTATATTTAGGGTTGCTTGTAAACAGCGAACACGGGGGGTCCAGTTGCGTATGGGCCTGCATAAAGGCTCCCCTGGGGAGTTCACTTGTACCCAAAGCCTTCCTTTGGGGGCACTTTTGGATGGTCGAATGGGGCTTGTAGCACGTTTTCTGTGGCCCGAGTTTTCAGTCGTCTGCCATGCTGGCTAGGGTTATATTTAGGGTTGCTGTAAAGAGCGAACACGGAGGGTCCAGTTGCATGTGGGGCTGCGTAAAGGCTCCCCTGGGGAGTTCAGATGTACCCAAAGCCTTCCTTTGGAGGCACTTTTGGATGGGCGAATGGGGCTCGTAACACATTTTCTGTGGCCCGAGCTTTCAGAGGACAGACAGGCGTGCTAGGGCTATATTTAGGCTTTCGGTGAAAGATTGAACCCGGAGGGTCCAGTTGCATGTGGGGCTGCATAAAGGCTCCCCTGGGGAGTTCACTTGTACCCAAAGCCTTCCTCTGGGGGCACTTTTGGATGGGTGAATTAGGCTTTTAATGCATTTTCTGGGGCCCGAGTTTTCAGTCGACTGCCAGGCGGGCCAGGGCTATATTTAGGGTTGCTGTGAAAGAGCGAATACGGAGGGTCCAGTTGCATGTGGGGCTGCGTTAAGGCTCCCCTGGGGAGTTCAGTTGTACCCAAAGCCTTCCTCTGGGGGCACTTTTGGATGGGCGAATGGGGCTTGTAGCACGTTTTCTGGGGCCCGATTTTTCAGTCGTCTGCCATGCTGGCTAGGGATATATTTAGGGTTGCTGTAAAGAGCGAACACGGAGGGTCCAGTTGCATGTGGGGCTGCGTTAAGGCTCCCCTGGGGAGTCCAGTTGTACCCAAAGCCTTCCTCTGGGGGCACTTTTGGGTGGTCCAAGGGAAATCGCAATGCGTTTTCTGAGGCCCGCTTTTTCAGTCTTCTCCCATTGCGCCGAGGGCTATATTTAGGCTTGCGGTGAAAGAGTGAACCCGGAGGGTCCAGTTGCATGTGGGGCTGCATAAAGGCTCCCCTGGGGAGTTCAGTTGTACCCAAAGCCTTCCTTTGGGGCACTTCTGGATGGGTGAATGGGGCTTGAAACGCATTTTCTAGAGCCCGAGTTTTCAGTCTTCTGCCATGGTGGCTAGTTTTATATTTAGGGTTGCTCGTAAACAGTGAACAAGGAGGGTCCAGCTGCATGTGGTGCTGCATAAAGGCTCCCCTGGGGAGTTCACTTGTACCCAAAGCCTTCCTTTGGGGGCACTTCTGGATGGGTGAATGGGGCTTGAAACGCTTTTTCTGTGGCCCGAGTTTTCAGTTTTCTGCCATGCTGGCTAGTTTTATATTTAGGCTTGCTTGTAAACAGCGAACACGGGGGGTCCAGTTGCGTATGGGCCTGCATAAAGGCTCCCCTGGGGAGTTCAGTTGTACCCAAAGCCTTCCTTTGGGGGCACTTTTGGATGGTCGAATGGGGCTTGTAGCACGTTTTCTGGGGCCCGATTTTTCAGTCGTCTGCCATGCGTGCCAGGGTTATATTTAGGGTTGCTTTTTAAGAGTGAATACGGAGGGTCCAGTTGCATGTGGGGCTGCATAAAGGCTCCACTGGGGAGTTCAGATGTACCCAAAGCCTTCCTCTGGGGGCACTTTTGGATGGGCGAATTAGGCTTTTAACAGTTTTCTGGGGCCCGATTTTTCAGTCGACTGCCAGGCGGGCCAGGGCTATATTTAGGGTTGCTGTGAAAGAGCGAATACGGAGGGTCCAGTTGCATGTGGGGCTGCATAAAGGCTCCCCTGGGGAGTTCACTTGTACCCAAAGCCTTCCTTTGGGGGCACTTCTGGATGGGTGAATGGGGCTTGAAACGCTTTTTCTGTGGCCCGAGTTTTCAGTCTTCTGCCATGCTGGCTAGGGTTATATTTAGGGTTGCTGTAAAGAGCGAACACGGAGGGTCCAGTTGCATGTGGGGCTGTGTAAAGGCTCCCCTGGGGAGTTCAGTTGTACCCAAAGCCTTCCTCTGGGGGCACATTTGAATGGGCGAATTAGGCTTTTAATGCATTTTCTGGGGCCCGAGCTTTCAGTCGACTGCCAGGCGGGCCAGGGTTATATTTAGGGTTGCTGTAAAGAGCGAACAGGGAGGGTCCAGTTGCATGTGGGGCTGCGTTAAGGCTCCCCTGGGGAGTTCAGATGTACCCAAAGCCTTCCTTTGGGGGCACTTTTGGATGGGTGAATGGGGCTTGAAACGCTTTTTCTGTGGCCCGAGTTTTCAGTTTTCTGCCATGCTGGCTAGTTTTATATTTAGGGTTGCTTGTAAACAGCGAACACGGGGGGTCCAGTTGCGTATGGGCCTGCATAAAGGCTCCCCTGGGGAGTCCAGTTGTACCCAAAGCCTTCCTTTGGGGGCACTTTTGGATGGTCGAATGGGGCTTGTAGCACGTTTTCTGTGGCCCGAGTTTTCAGTCGTCTGCCATGCTGGCTAGGGTTATATTTAGGGTTGCTGTAAAGAGCGAACACGGAGGGTCCAGTTGCATGTGGGGCTGCGTAAAGGCTCCCCTGGGGAGTTCAGATGTACCCAAAGCCTTCCTTTGGAGGCACTTCTGGATGGGCGAATGGGGCTCGTAACACATTTTCTGTGGCCCGAGCTTTCAGAGGACTGCCAGGCGTGCTAGGGCTATATTTAGGCTTTCGGTGAAAGATTGAACCCGGAGGGTCCAGTTGCATGTGGGGCTGCATAAAGGCTCCCCTGGGGAGTTCACTTGTACCCAAAGCCTTCCTTTGGGGGCACTTCTGGATGGGCGAAAGGGGCTTGAAACGCTTTTTCTGTGGCCCGAGTTTTCAGTCTTCTGCCATGCTGGCTAGGGTTATATTTAGGGTTGCTGTAAAGAGCGAACACGGAGGGTCCAGTTGCATGTGGGGCTGCGTAAAGGCTCCCCTGGGGAGTTCAGTTGTACCCAAAGCCTTCCTCTGGGGGCACTTTTGGATGGGTGAATTAGGCTTTTAATGCATTTTCTGGGGCTAGAGTTTTCAGTCGACTGCCAGGCGGGCCAGGGCTATATTTAGGGTTGCTGTGAAAGAGCGAATACGGAGGGTCCAGTTGCATGTGGGGCTGCGTTAAGGCTCCCCTGGGGAGTTCAGTTGTACCCAAAGCCTTCCTTTGGGGGCACTTCTGGATGGGTGAATGGGGCTTGAAACGCATTTTCTGGAGCCCGAGTTTTCAGTCTTCTGCCATGGTGGCTAGGGGTATATTTAGGGTTGCTCGTAAACAGTGAACAAGGAGGGTCCAGTTGCATGTGGGGCTGCATAAAGGCTCCACTGGGGAGTTCAGATGTACCCAAAGCCTTCCTCTGGGGGCACTTTTGGATGGGCGAATGGGGCTTGTAGCACGTTTTCTGGGGCCCGATTTTTCAGTCGTCTGCCATGCTGGCTAGGGATATATTTAGGGTTGCTGTAAAGAGCGAACACGGAGGGTCCAGTTGCATGTGGGGCTGCGTTAAGGCTCCCCTGGGGAGTCCAGTTGTACCCAAATCCTTCCTCTGGGGGCACTTTTGGGTGGTCCAAGGGGAATCGCAATGCGTTTTCTGAGGCCCGCTTTTTCAGTCTTCTCCCATTGCGCCGAGGGCTATATTTAGGCTAGCGATGAAAGAGTGAACCCGGAGGGTCCAGTTGCATGTGGGGCTGCGTAAAGGCTCCCCTGGGGAGTTCAGTTGTACCCAAAGCCTTCCTTTGGGGGCACTTCTGGATGGGTGAATGGGGCTTGAAACGCACTTTCTAGAGCCCGAGTTCTCAGTCTTCTGCCATGGTGGCTAGTTTTATATTTAGGGTTGCTCGTAAACAGTGAACAAGGAGGGTCCAGCTGCATGTGGGGCTGCGTTAAGGCTCCCCTGGGGAGTTCAGTTGTACCCAAAGCCTTCCTTTGGGGGCACTTCTGGATGGGTGAATGGGGCTTGAAACGCTTTTTCTGTGGCCCGAGTTTTCAGTTTTCTGCCATGCTGTCTAGTGTTATATTTAGGGTTGCTTGTAAACAGCGAACACGGGGGGTCCAGTTGCGTATGGGCCTGCATAAAGGCTCCCCTGGGGAGTTCACTTGTACCCAAAGCCTTCCTTAGGGGGCACTTCTGGATGGGTGAATGGGGCTTGAAACGCATTTTCTGTGGCCCGAGTTTTCAGTCGACTGCCAGGCGGGCCAGGGTTATATTTAGGGTTGCTCGTAAACAGTGAACAAGGAGGGTCCAGTTGCATGTGGGGCTGCGTAAAGGCTCCCCTGGGGAGTTCAGTTGTACCCAAAGCCTTCCTCTGGGGGCACTTTTGGATGGGCGAATTAGGCTTTTAACGCATTTTCTGGGGCCCGAGTTTTCAGTCGACTGCCAGGCCGGCCAGGGCTATATTTAGGCTTGCGTTGAAAGAGTGAACCCGGAGGGTCCAGTTGCATGTGGGGCTGCATAAAGGCTCCCCTGGGGAGTTCACTTGTACCCAAAGCCTTCCTTTGGGGGCACTTCTGGATGGGTGAATGGGGCTTGAAACAGTTTTTCTGTGGCCCGAGTTTTCAGTTTTCTGCCATGCTGGCTAGTTTTATATTTAGGCTTGCTTGTAAACAGCGAACACGGGGGGTCCAGTTGCGTATGGGCCTGCATAAAGGCTCCCCTGGGGAGTTCACTTGTACCCAAAGCCTTCCTTTGGGGGCACTTTTGGATGGTCGAATGGGGCTTGTAGCACGTTTTCTGTGGCCCGAGTTTTCAGTCTTCTGCCATGCTGGCAAGGGTTATATTTAGGGTTGCTGTAAAGAGCGAACACGGAGGGTCCAGTTGCATGTGGGGCTGCGTAAAGGCTCCCCTGGGGAGTTCAGTTGTACCCAAAGCCTTCCTCTGGGGGCACTTTTGGATGGGTGAATTAGGCTTTTAATGCATTTTCTGGGGCTAGAGTTTTCAGTCGACTGCCAGGCGGGCCAGGGCTATATTTAGGGTTGCTGTGAAAGAGCGAATACGGAGGGTCCAGTTGCATGTGGGGCTGCGTTAAGGCTCCCCTGGGGAGTTCAGTTGTACCCAAAGCCTTCCTTTGGGGGCACTTCTGGATGGGTGAATGGGGCTTGAAACGCATTTTCTGGAGCCCGAGTTTTCAGTCTTCTGCCATGCTGGCTAGGGGTATATTTAGGGTTGCTCGTAAACAGTGAACAAGGAGGGTCCAGTTGCATGTGGGGCTGCATAAAGGCTCCACTGGGGAGTTCAGATGTACCCAAAGCCTTCCTCTGGGGGCACTTTTGGATGGGCGAATGGGGCTTGTAGCACGTTTTCTGGGGCCCGATTTTTCAGTCGTCTGCCATGCTGGCTAGGGATATATTTAGGGTTGCTGTAAAGAGCGAACACGGAGGGTCCAGTTGCATGTGGGGCTGCGTTAAGGCTCCCCTGGGGAGTCCAGTTGTACCCAAATCCTTCCTCTGGGGGCACTTTTGGGTGGTCCAAGGGGAATCGCAATGCGTTTTCTGAGGCCCGCTTTTTCAGTCTTCTCCCATTGCGCCGAGGGCTATATTTAGGCTAGCGATGAAAGAGTGAACCCGGAGGGTCCAGTTGCATGTGGGGCTGCGTAAAGGCTCCCCTGGGGAGTTCAGTTGTACCCAAAGCCTTCCTTTGGGGGCACTTCTGGATGGGTGAATGGGGCTTGAAACGCACTTTCTAGAGCCCGAGTTCTCAGTCTTCTGCCATGGTGGCTAGTTTTATATTTAGGGTTGCTCGTAAACAGTGAACAAGGAGGGTCCAGCTGCATGTGGGGCTGCGTTAAGGCTCCCCTGGGGAGTTCAGTTGTACCCAAAGCCTTCCTTTGGGGGCACTTCTGGATGGGTGAATGGGGCTTGAAACGCTTTTTCTGTGGCCCGAGTTTTCAGTTTTCTGCCATGCTGTCTAGTGTTATATTTAGGGTTGCTTGTAAACAGCGAACACGGGGGGTCCAGTTGCGTATGGGCCTGCATAAAGGCTCCCCTGGGGAGTTCACTTGTACCCAAAGCCTTCCTTAGGGGGCACTTCTGGATGGGTGAATGGGGCTTGAAACGCATTTTCTGTGGCCCGAGTTTTCAGTCGACTGCCAGGCGGGCCAGGGTTATATTTAGGGTACTCGTAAACAGTGAACAAGGAGGGTCCAGTTGCATGTGGGGCTGCGTAAAGGCTCCCCTGGGGAGTTCAGTTGTACCCAAAGCCTTCCTCTGGGGGCACTTTTGGATGGGCGAATTAGGCTTTTAACGCATTTTCTGGGGCCCGAGTTTTCAGTCGACTGCCAGGCGGGCCAGGGCTATATTTAGGCTTGCGTTGAAAGAGTGAACCCGGAGGGTCCAGTTGCATGTGGGGCTGCATAAAGGCTCCCCTGGGGAGTTCACTTGTACCCAAAGCCTTCCTTTGGGGGCACTTCTGGATGGGTGAATGGGGCTTGAAACAGTTTTTCTGTGGCCCGAGTTTTCAGTTTTCTGCCATGCTGGCTAGTTTTATATTTAGGCTTGCTTGTAAACAGCGAACACGGGGGGTCCAGTTGCGTATGGGCCTGCATAAAGGCTCCCCTGGGGAGTTCACTTGTACCCAAAGCCTTCCTTTGGGGGCACTTTTGGATGGTCGAATGGGGCTTGTAGCACGTTTTCTGGGGCCCGATTTTTCAGTCGTCTGCCATGCGGGCCAGGGTTATATTTAGGGTTGCTGTGAAAGAGCGAATACGGAGGGTCCAGTTGCATGTGGGGCTGCATAAAGGCTCCCCTGGGGAGTTCACTTGTACCCAAAGCCTTCCTTTGGGGGCACTTCTGGATGGGCGAATGGGGCTTGAAACGCTTTTTCTGTGGCCCGAGTTTTCAGTCGACTGCCAGGCGGGCCAGGGTTTTATTTAGGGTTGCTGTAAAGAGCGAACATGGAGGGTCCAGTTGCATGTGGGGCTGCGTAAAGGCTCCCCTGGGGAGTTCAGTTGTACCCAAAGCCTTCCTATGGGGGCACATTTGGATGGGCGAATTAGGCTTTTAATGCATTTTCTGGGGCCCGAGTTTTCAGTCGACTGCCAGGCGGGCCAGGGCTATATTTAGGGTTGCTGTGAAAGAGCGAATACGGAGGGTCCAGTTTCATGTGGGGCTGCGTTAAGGCTCCCCTGGGGAGTTCAGTTGTACCCAAAGCCTTCCTCTGGGGTCACTTTTGGATGGGCGAATTAGGCTTTTAACACATTTTCTTTGGCCCGAGCTTTCAGTCGACTGCCAGGCGGGCCAGGGTTATATTTAGGGTTGCTGTGAAAGAGTGAACCCGGAGGGTCCAGTTGCATGTGGGGCTGCATAAAGGCTCCCCTGGGGAGTTCACTTGTACCCAAAGCCTTCCTTTGGGGGCACTTCTGGATGGGCGAAAGGGGCTTGAAACGCTTTTTCTGTGGCCCGAGTTTTCAGTCGACTTCCATGCGGGCCAGGGTTTTATTTAGGGTTGCTGTAAAGAGCGAACACGGAGGGTCCAGTTGCATGTGGGGCTGCGTAAAGGCTCCCCTGGGGAGTTCACTTGTACCCAAAGCCTTCCTCTGGGGGCACATTTGGATGGGCGAATTAGGCTTTTAATGCATTTTCTTGGGCCCGAGCTTTCAGTTGACTGCCAGGCGGGCCAGGGCTATATTTAGGGTTGCTGTAAAGAGCGAACACGGAGGGTCCAGTTGCATGTGGGGCTGCGTAAAGGCTCCCCTGGGGAGTTCACTTGTACCCAAAGCCTTCCTATGGGGACACTTTTGGATGGGCGAATTAGGCTTTTAATGCATTTTCTGGGGCCCGAGTTTTCAGTCGACTGCCAGGCGGGCCAGGGCTATATTTAGGGTTGCTGTGAAAGAGCGAATACGGAGGGTCCAGTTTCATGTGGGGCTGCGTTAAGGCTCCCCTGGGGAGTTCAGTTGTACCCAAAGCCTTCCTCTGGGGGCACTTTTGGATGGGCGAATTAGGCTTTTAACACATTTTCTTTGGCCCGAGCTTTCAGTCGACTGCCAGGCGGGCCAGGGCTATATTTAGGGTTGCTGTGAAAGAGTGAACCCGGAGGGTCCAGTTGCATGTGGGGCTGCATAAAGGCTCCCCTGGGGAGTTCAGTTGTACCCAAAGCCTTCCTTTGGGGGCACTTTTGGATGGGTGAATGGGGCTTGAAACGCTTTTTCTGTGGCCCGAGTTTTCAGTTTTCTGCCATGCTGGCTAGTTTTATATTTAGGGTTGCTTGTAAACAGCGAACACGGGGGGTCCAGTTGCGTATGGGCCTGCATAAAGGCTCCCCTGGGGAGTTCACTTGTACCCAACGCCTTCCTTTGGGGGCACTTTTGGATGGTCGAATGGGGCTTGTAGCACGTTTTCTGTGGCCCGAGTTTTCAGTCGTCTGCCATGCTGGCTAGGTTTATATATAGGGTTGCTGTAAAGAGCGAACACGGAGGGTCCAGTTGCATGTGGGGCTGCGTAAAGGCTCCCCTGGGGAGTTCAGTTGTACCCAAAGCCTTCCTTTGGAGGCACTTCTGGATGGGCGAATGGGGCTCGTAACACATTTTCTGTGGCCCGAGCTTTCAGAGGACTGCCAGGCGTGCTAGGGCTATATTTAGGCTTTCGGTGAAAGATTGAACCCGGAGGGTCCAGTTGCATGTGGGGCTGCATAAAGGCTCCCCTGGGGAGTTCAGTTGTACCCAAAGCCTTCCTTTGGGGGCACTTCTGGATGGGCGAAAGGGGCTTGAAACGCTTTTTCTGTGGCCCGAGTTTTCAGTCTTCTGCCATGCTGGCTAGGGTTATATTTAGGGTTGCTGTAAAGAGCGAACACGGAGGGTCCAGTTGCATGTGGGGCTGCGTAAAGGCTCCCCTGGGGAGTTCACTTGTACCCACAGCCTTCCTCTGGGGGCACTTTTGGATGGGTGAATTAGGCTTTTAATGCATTTTCTGGGGCCCGAGTTTTCAGTCGACTGCCAGGCGGGCCAGGGCTATATTTAGGGTTGCTGTGAAAGAGCGAATACGGAGGGTCCAGTTGCATGTGGGGCTGCGTTAAGGCTCCCCTGGGGAGTTCAGTTGTACGCAAAGCCTTCCTTTGGGGGCACTTCTGGATGGGTGAATGGGGCTTGAAACGCATTTTCTGGAGCCCGAGTTTTCAGTCTTCTGCCATGGTGGCTAGGGGTATATTTAGGGTTGCTCGTAAACAGTGACCAAGGAGGGTCCAGTTGCATGTGGGGCTGCATAAAGGCTCCCCTGGGGAGTTCACTTGTACCCAAAGCCTTCCTTTGGGGGCACTTTTGGATGGGCGAATGGGGCTTGTAGCACGTTTTCTGGGGCCCGATTTTTCAGTCGTCTGCCATGCTGGCTAGGGATATATTTAGGGTTGCTGTAAAGAGCGAACACGGAGGGTCCAGTTGCATGTGGGGCTGCGTAAAGGCTCCCCTGGGGAGTTCACTTGTACCCAAAGCCTTCCTCTGGGGGCACTTTTGGATGGGCGAATTAGGCTTTTAATGCATTTTCTGGGGCCCGAGTTTTCAGTCGACTGTCATCCGGGCCAGGGCTATATTTAGGGTTGCTGTGAAAGAGCGAATACGGAGGGTCCAGTTGCATGTGGGGCTGCGTTAAGGCTCCCCTGGGGAGTCCAGTTGTACCCAAAGCCTTCCTCTGGGGGCACTTTTGGATGGTCCAAGGGGAATCGCAATGTGTTTTCTGAGGCCCGCTTTTTCAGTCTTCTCCCATTGCGCCGAGGGCTATATTTAGGCTTGCGGTGAAAGAGTGAACCCGGAGGGTCCAGTTGCATGTGGGGCTGCGTAAAGGCTCCCCTGGGGAGTTCAGTTGTACCCAAAGCCTTCCTCTGGGGGCACTTTTGGAGGGGCGAATTAGGCTTTTAATGCATTTTCTTGGGCCCGAGTTTTCAGTCGACTGCCAGGCGGGCCAGGGCTATATTTAGGGTTGCTCGTAAACAGTGAACAAGGAGGGTCCAGTTGCATGTGGGGCTGCGTAAAGGCTCCCCTGGGGAGTTCACTTGTACCGAAAGCCTTCCTCTGGGGGCACTTTTGGATGGACGAATTAGGCTTTTAACAGTTTTTCTGGGGCCCGAGTTTTCAGTCGACTACCAGGTGGGCCAGGGCTATATTTAGGGTTGCTGTGAAAGAGCGAATACGGAGGGTCCAGTTTCATGTGGGGCTGCGTTAAGGCTCCCCTGGGGAGTTCACTTGTACCCACAGCCTTCTTTTGGGGGCACTTCTGGATGGGTGAATGGGGCTTGAAACGCATTTTCTGGAGCCCGAGTGTTCATTCTTCTGCCATGGTTGCTAGGGGTATATTTAGGGTTGCTCGTAAACAGTGAACAAGGAGGGTCCAGTTGCATGTGGGACTGCATAAAGGCTCCCCTGGGGAGTTCACTTGTACCCAAAGCCTTCCTTTGGGGGCACTTCTGGATGGGCGAAAGGGGCTTGAAACGCTTTTTCTGTTGCCCGAGTTTTCAGACTTCTGCCATGCTGGCTAGGGATATATTTAGGCTTGCGGTGAAAGAGTGAACCCGGAGGGTCCAGTTGCATGTGGGGCTGCATAAAGGCTCCCCTGGGGAGTTCAGATGTACCCAAAGCCTTCCTTTGGGGGCACTTTTGGATGGTCGAATGGGGCTTGTAGCACGTTTTCTGGGGCCCGATTTTTCAGTCGTCTACGGTGCGGTCCAGGGTTATATTTAGGGTTGCTGTGAAAGAGCGAATACGGAGGGTCCAGTTGCATGTGGGGCTGCATAAAGGCTCCCCTGGGGAGTTCACTTGTACCCAAAGCCTTCCTTTGGGGGCACTTCTGGATGGGCGAAAGGGGCTTGAAACGCTTTTTCTGTGGCCCGAGTTTTCAGTCTTCTGCCATGCTGGCTAGGGTTATATTTAGGGTTGCTGTAAAGAGCGAACACGGAGGGTCCAGTTGCATGTGGGGCTGCGTAAAGGCTCCCCTGGGGAGTTCAGTTGTACCCAAAGCCTTCCTCTGGGGGCACTTTTGGATGGGCGAATTAGGCTTTTAATGCATTTTCTGGGGCCCGAGTTTTCAGACGACTGCCAGGCGGGCCAGGGCTATATTTAGGGTTGCTGTGAAAGAGCGAATACGGAGGGTCCAGTTGCATGTGGGGCTGCGTTAAGGCTCCCCTGGGGAGTTCAGTTGTATCCAAAGCCTTCCTTTGGGGGCACTTCTGGATGGGTGAATGGGGCTTGAAACGCATTTTCTGGAGCCAGAGTTTTCAGTCTTCTGCCATGCTGGCTAGGGGTATATTTAGGGTTGCTCGTAAACAGTGAACAAGGAGGGTCCAGTTGCATGTGGGGCTGCGTAAAGGCTCCCCTGGGGAGTTCAGTTGTACCCAAAGCCTTCCTCTGGGGGCACTTTTGGATGGGCGAATGGGGCTTGTAGCACGTTTTCTTGGGCCCGATTTTTCAGTCGTCTGCCATGCTGGCAAGGGTTATATTTACGGTTGCTGTAAAGAGCGAACACGGAGGGTCCAGTTGCATGTGGGGCTGCGTTAAGGCTCCCCTGGGGAGTTCAGATGTACCCAAAGCCTTCCTTTGGAGGCACTTTTGGGTGGGCGAATGGGGCTCGTAACACATTTTCTGTGGCCCGAGTTTTCAGACGACTGACAGGCGTGCCAGGGCTATATATAGGCTTGGGGTGAAAGAGTGAACCCGGAGGGTCCAGTTGCATGTGGGGCTGCATAAAGGCTCCCCTGGGGAGTTCACTTGTACCCAAAGCCTTCCTTTGGGGGCACTTCTGGATGGGTGAATGGGGCTTGAAACGCTTTTTCTGTGGCCCGAGTTTTCAGTTTTCTGCCATGCTGGCTTGTGTTATATTTAGGGTTGCTTGTAAACAGCGAACACGGGGGGTCCAGTTGCGTATGGGCCTGCATAAAGGCTCCCCTGGGGAGTTCACTTGTACCCAAAGCCTTCCTTTGGGGGCACTTCTGGATGGGCGAAAGGGGCTCGATACGCTTTTTCTGTGGCCCGAGTTTCCAGTCTTCTGCCATGCTGGCTAGGGTTATATTTAGGGTTGCTGTAAAGAGCGAACACGGAGGGTCCAGTTGCATGTGGGGCTGCGTTAAGGCTCCCCTGGGGAGTTCAGTTGTACCCAAAGCCTTCCTCTGGGGGCACTTTTGGGTGGTCCAAGGGAAATCGCAATGCGTTTTCTGAGGCCCGCTTTTTCAGTCTTCTCCCATTGCGCCGAGGGCTATATTTAGGCTAGCGGTGAAAGAGTGAACCCGGAGGGTCCAGTTGCATGTGGGGCTGCATAAAGGCTCCCCTGGGGAGTTCACTTGTACCCAAAGCCTTCCTTTGGGGGCACTTCTGGATGGGTGAATGGGGCTTGAAACGCTTTTTCTGTGGCCCGAGTTTTCAGTTTTCTGCCATGCTGGCTAGTGTTATATTTAGGGTTGCTTGTAAACAGCGAACACGGGGGGTCCAGTTGCGTATGGGCCTGCATAAAGACTCCCCTGGGGAGTTCAGTTGTACCCAACGCCTT
This sequence comes from Anas acuta, assembly GCF_963932015.1. Classification (NCBI taxonomy): domain Eukaryota; kingdom Metazoa; phylum Chordata; class Aves; order Anseriformes; family Anatidae; genus Anas; species Anas acuta. Next base: position 6,739 of record NW_027076241.1, on the reverse strand, counting down.
CCTTTGGGGGCACTTTTGGATGGTCGAATGGGGCTTGTAGCACGTTTTCTGGGGCCCGATTTTTCAGTCGTCTGCCATGCGGGCCAGGGTTATATTTAGGGTTGCTTTTTAAGAGCGAATACGGAGGGTCCAGTTGCATGTGGGGCTGCATAAAGGCTCCCCTGGGGAGTTCAGATGTACCCGAAGCCTTCCTCTGGGGGCACTTTTGGATGGGCGAATTAGGCTTTTAATGCATTTTCTGGGGCTCGAGTTTTCAGTCGACTGCCAGGCGGGCTAGGGCTATATTTAGGGTTGCTGTGAAAGAGCGAATACGGAGGGTCCAGTTGCATGTGGGGCTGCGTTAAGGCTCCCCTGGGGAGTTCAGTTGTACCCAAAGCCTTCCTTTGGGAGCACTTTTGGATGGTCCAAGGGGAATCGCAATGTGTTTTCTGAGGCCCGCTTTTTCAGTCTTCTCCCATTGCGCCGAGGGCTATATTTAGGCTTGCGGTGAAAGAGTGAACCCGGAGGGTCCAGTTGCATGTGGGGCTGCGTAAAGGCTCCCCTGGGGAGTTCAGTTGTACCCAAAGCCTTCCTCTGGGGGCACTTTTGGAGGGGCGAATTAGGCTTTTAATGCATTTTCTTGGGCCCGAGTTTTCAGTCGACTGCCAGGCGGGCCAGGGCTATATTTAGGGTTGCTCGTAAACAGTGAACAAGGAGGGTCCAGTTGCATGTGGGGCTGCGTAAAGGCTCCCCTGGGGAGTTCACTTGTACCGAAAGCCTTCCTCTGGGGGCACTTTGGTTGGGCGAATTCGGCTTTTAACAGTTTTTCTGGGGCCCGAGTTTTCAGTCGACTGCCAGGCGGGCCAGGGCTATATTTAGGGTTGCTGTGAAAGAGCGAATACGGAGGGTCCAGTTGCATGTGGGGCTGCGTTAAGGCTCCCCTGGGGAGTTCAGTTGTACCCAAAGCCTTCCTTTGGGGGCACTTCTGGATGGGTGAATGGGGCTTGAAACGCATTTTCTGGAGCCCGAGTTTTCAGTCTTCTGCCATGGTGGCTAGGGGTATATTTAGGGTTGCTCGTAAACAGTGAACAAGGAGGGTCCAGTTGCATGTGGGGATGCATAAAGGCTCCCCTGGGGAGTTCACTTGTACCCAAAGCCTTCCTCTGGGGGCACTTTTGGATGGGCGAATGGGGCTTGTAGCACGTTTTCTGGGGCCCGAGTTTTCAGTCTTCTGCCATGCTGGCTAGGGATATATTTAGGGTTGCTGTAAAGAGCGAACACGGAGGGTCCAGTTGCATGTGGGGCTGCGTAAAGGCTCCCCTGGGGAGTTCAGATGTACCCAAAGCCTTCCTTTGGAGGCACTTTTGGATGGGCGAATGGGGCTCGTAACACATTTTCTGTGGCCCGAGCTTTCAGACGACTGACAGGCGTGCTAGGGCTATATTTAGGCTTGCGGTGAAAGAGTGAACCCGGAGGGTCCAGTTGCATGTGGGGCTGCATAAAGGCTCCCCTGGGGAGTTCACTTGTACCCAAAGCCTTCCTTTGGGGGCACTTCTGGATGGGTGAATGGGGCTTGAAACGCTTTTTCTGTGGCCCGAGTTTTCAGTTTTTTGCCATGCTGGCTAGTGTTATATTTAGGCTTGCTTGTAAACAGCGAACACGGGGGGTCCAGTTGCGTATGGGCCTGCATAAAGGCTCCCCTGGGGAGTTCAGTTGTACCCAAAGCCTTCCTTTGGGGGCACTTTTGGATGGTCGAATGGGTCTTGTAGCACGTTTTCTGGGGCCCGATTTTTCAGTCGTCTGCGGTGCGGTCCAGGGTTATATTTAGGGTTGCTGTGAAAGAGCGAATACGGAGGGTCCAGTTGCATGTGGGGCTGCATAAAGGCTCCCCTGGGGAGTTCACTTGTACCCAAAGCCTTCCTTTGGGGGCACTTCTGGATGGGCGAAAGGGGCTTGAAACGCTTTTTCTGTGGCCCGAGTTTTCAGTCTTCTGCCATGCTGGCTAGGGTTTTTAGGGTTTAGGGTTGCTGTAAAGAGCGAACACGGAGGGTCCAGTTGCATGTGGGGCTGCGTAAAGGCTCCCCTGGGGAGTTCACTTGTACCCAAAGCCTTCCTCTGGGGGCACTTTTGGATGGGCGAATTAGGCTTTTAATGCATTTTCTGGGGCTCGAGTTTTCAGTCGACTGCCAGGCGGGCCAGGGCTATATTTAGGGTTGCTGTGAAAGAGCGAATACGGAGGGTCCAGTTGTATGTGGGGCTGCGTTAAGGCTCCCCTGGGGAGTTCACTTGTACCCAAAGCCTTCCTTTGGGGGCACTTTTGGATGGTCCAAGGGGAATCGCAATGTGTTTTCTGAGGCCCGCTTTTTCAGTCTTCTCCCATTGCGCCGAGGGCTATATTTAGGCTTGCGGTGAAAGAGTGAACCCGGAGGGTCCAGTTGCATGTGGGGCTGCGTAAAGGCTCCCCTGGGGAGTTCAGTTGTACCCAAAGCCTTCCTCTGGGGGCACTTTTGGAGGGGCGAATTAGGCTTTTAATGCATTTTCTTGGGCCCGAGTTTTCAGTCGACTGCCAGGCGGGCCAGGGCTATATTTAGGGTTGCTCGTAAACAGTGAACAAGGAGGGTCCAGTTGCATGTGGGGCTGCGTAAAGGCTCCCCTGGGGAGTTCACTTGTACCGAAAGCCTTCCTCTGGGGGCACTTTTGGATGGACGAATTAGGCTTTTAACAGTTTTTCTGGGGCCCGAGTTTTCAGTCGACTACCAGGTGGGCCAGGGCTATATTTAGGGTTGCTGTGAAAGAGCGAATACGGAGGGTCCAGTTTCATGTGGGGCTGCGTTAAGGCTCCCCTGGGGAGTTCACTTGTACCCACAGCCTTCTTTTGGGGGCACTTCTGGATGGGTGAATGGGGCTTGAAACGCATTTTCTGGAGCCCGAGTGTTCATTCTTCTGCCATGGTGGCTAGGGGTATATTTAGGGTTGCTCGTAAACAGTGAACAAGGAGGGTCCAGTTGCATGTGGGACTGCATAAAGGCTCCCCTGGGGAGTTCACTTGTACCCAAAGCCTTCCTTTGGGGGCACTTCTGGATGGGCGAAAGGGGCTTGAAACGCTTTTTCTGTTGCCCGAGTTTTCAGACTTCTGCCATGCTGGCTAGGGATATATTTAGGCTTGCGGTGAAAGAGTGAACCCGGAGGGTCCAGTTGCATGTGGGGCTGCATAAAGGCTCCCCTGAGGAGTTCAGATGTACCCAAAGCCTTCCTTTGTGGGCACTTTTGGATGGTCGAATGGGGCTTGTAGCACGTTTTCTGGGGCCCGATTTTTCAGTCGTCTGCGGTGCGGTCCAGGGATATATTTAGGGTTGCTGTGAAAGAGCGAAGACGGAGGGTCCAGTTGCATGTGGGGCTGCATAAAGGCTCCCCTGGGGAGTTCACTTGTACCCAAAGCCTTCCTTTGGGGGCACTTCTGGATGGGCGAAAGGGGCTTGAAACGCTTTTTCTGTGGCCCGAGTTTTCAGTCTTCTGCCATGCTGGCTAGGGTTATATTTAGGGTTGCTGTAAAGAGCGAACACGGAGGGTCCAGTTGCATGTGGGGCTGCGTAAAGGCTCCCCTGGGGAGTTCAGTTGTACCCAAAGCCTTCCTCTGGGGGCACTTTTGGATGGGCGAATTAGGCTTTTAATGCATTTTCTGGGTCCCGAGTTTTCAGTCGACTGCCAGGCGGGCCAGGGCTATATTTAGGGTTGCTGTGAAAGAGCGAATACGGAGGGTCCAGTTGCATGTGGGGCTGCGTTAAGGCTCCCCTGGGGAGTTCAGTTGTATCCAAAGCCTTCCTTTGGGGCACTTCTGGATGGGTGAATGGGGCTTGAAACGCATTTTCTGGAGCCAGAGTTTTCAGTCTTCTGCCATGCTGGCTAGGGGTATATTTAGGGTTGCTCGTAAACAGTGAACAAGGAGGGTCCAGTTGCATGTGGGGCTGCGTAAAGGCTCCCCTGGGGAGTTCAGTTGTACCCAAAGCCTTCCTCTGGGGGCACTTTTGGATGGGCGAATGGGGCTTGTAGCACGTTTTCTTGGGCCCGATTTTTCAGTCGTCTGCCATGCTGGCAAGGGTTATATTTACGGTTGCTGTAAAGAGCGAACACGGAGGGTCCAGTTGCATGTGGGGCTGCGTTAAGGCTCCCCTGGGGAGTTCAGATGTACCCAAAGCCTTCCTTTGGAGGCACTTTTGGGTGGGCGAATGGGGCTCGTAACACATTTTCTGTGGCCCGAGTTTTCAGACGACTGACAGGCGTGCCAGGGCTATATATAGGCTTGGGGTGAAAGAGTGAACCCGGAGGGTCCAGTTGCATGTGGGGCTGCATAAAGGCTCCCCTGGGGAGTTCACTTGTACCCAAAGCCTTCCTTTGGGGGCACTTCTGGATGGGTGAATGGGGCTTGAAACGCTTTTTCTGTGGCCCGAGTTTTCAGTTTTCTGCCATGCTGGCTAGTGTTATATTTAGGGTTGCTTGTAAACAGCGAACACGGGGGGTCCAGTTGCGTATGGGCCTGCATAAAGGCTCCCCTGGGGAGTTCACTTGTACCCAAAGCCTTCCTTTGGGGGCACTTCTGGATGGGCGAAAGGGGCTCGATACGCTTTTTCTGTGGCCCGAGTTTCCAGTCTTCTGCCATGCTGGCTAGGGTTATATTTAGGGTTGCTGTAAAGAGCGAACACGGAGGGTCCAGTTGCATGTGGGGCTGCGTTAAGGCTCCCCTGGGGAGTTCAGTTGTACCCAAAGCCTTCCTCTGGGGGCACTTTTGGGTGGTCCAAGGGAAATCGCAATGCGTTTTCTGAGGCCCGCTTTTTCAGTCTTCTCCCATTGCGCCGAGGGCTATATTTAGGCTAGCGGTGAAAGAGTGAACCCGGAGGGTCCAGTTGCATGTGGGGCTGCATAAAGGCTCCCCTGGGGAGTTCACTTGTACCCAAAGCCTTCCTTTGGGGGCACTTCTGGATGGGTGAATGGGGCTTGAAACGCTTTTTCTGTGGCCCGAGTTTTCAGTTTTCTGCCATGCTGGCTAGTGTTATATTTAGGGTTGCTTGTAAACAGCGAACACGGGGGGTCCAGTTGCGTATGGGCCTGCATAAAGGCTCCCCTGGGGAGTTCAGTTGTACCCAACGCCTTCCTTTGGGGGCACTTTTGGATGGTCGAATGGGGCTTGTAGCACGTTTTCTGGGCCCGATTTTTCAGTCGTCTGCCATGCGGGCCAGGGTTATATTTAGGGTTGCTTTTTAAGAGCGAATACGGAGGGTCCAGTTGCATGTGGGGCTGCATAAAGGCTCCCCTGGGGAGTTCAGATGTACCCGAAGCCTTCCTCTGGGGGCACTTTTGGATGGGCGAATTAGGCTTTTAATGCATTTTCTGGGGCTCGAGTTTTCAGTCGACTGCCAGGCGGGCCAGGGCTATATTTAGGGTTGCTGTGAAAGAGCGAATACGGAGGGTCCAGTTGCATGTGGGGCTGCGTTAAGGCTCCCCTGGGGAGTTCAGTTGTACCCAAAGCCTTCCTTTGGGAGCACTTTTGGATGGTCCAAGGGGAATCGCAATGTGTTTTCTGAGGCCCGCTTTTTCAGTCTTCTCCCATTGCGCCGAGGGCTATATTTAGGCTTGCGGTGAAAGAGTGAACCCGGAGGGTCCAGTTGCATGTGGGGCTGCGTAAAGGCTCCCCTGGGGAGTTCAGTTGTACCCAAAGCCTTCCTCTGGGGGCACTTTTGGAGGGGCGAATTAGGCTTTTAATGCATTTTCTTGGGCCCGAGTTTTCAGTCGACTGCCAGGCGGGCCAGGGCTATATTTAGGGTTGCTCGTAAACAGTGAACAAGGAGGGTCCAGTTGCATGTGGGGCTGCGTAAAGGCTCCCCTGGGGAGTTCAGTTGTACCCAAAGCCTTCCTTTGGAGGCACTTTTGGATGGGCGAATGGGGCTCGTAACACATTTTCTGTGGCCCGAGCTTTCAGACGACTGACAGGCGTGCTAGGGCTATATTTAGGCTTGCGGTGAAAGAGTGAACCCGGAGGGTCCAGTTGCATGTGGGGCTGCATAAAGGCTCCCCTGGGGAGTTCACTTGTACCCAAAGCCTTCCTTTGGGGGCACTTCTGGATGGGTGAATGGGGCTTGAAACGCTTTTTCTGTGGCCCGAGTTTTCAGTTTTTTGCCATGCTGGCTAGTGTTATATTTAGGCTTGCTTGTAAACAGCGAACACGGGGGGTCCAGTTGCGTATGGGCCTGCATAAAGGCTCCCCTGGGGAGTTCAGTTGTACCCAAAGCCTTCCTTTGGGGGCACTTTTGGATGGTCGAATGGGTCTTGTAGCACGTTTTCTGGGGCCCGATTTTTCAGTCGTCTGCGGTGCGGTCCAGGGTTATATTTAGGGTTGCTGTGAAAGAGCGAATACGGAGGGTCCAGTTGCATGTGGGGCTGCATAAAGGCTCCCCTGGGGAGTTCACTTGTACCCAAAGCCTTCCTTTGGGGGCACTTCTGGATGGGCGAAAGGGGCTTGAAACGCTTTTTCTGTGGCCCGAGTTTTCAGTCTTCTGCCATGCTGGCTAGGGTTTTTAGGGTTTAGGGTTGCTGTAAAGAGCGAACACGGAGGGTCCAGTTGCATGTGGGGCTGCGTAAAGGCTCCCCTGGGGAGTTCACTTGTACCCAAAGCCTTCCTCTGGGGGCACTTTTGGATGGGCGAATTAGGCTTTTAATGCATTTTCTGGGGCTCGAGTTTTCAGTCGACTGCCAGGCGGGCCAGGGC